>NW_017729026.1:3917455-3955876 GCF_001723915.1 Gavialis gangeticus | reverse complement strand
GGCTGGTGTGTTAGTGCTACAAAGTGAGAATTTAGGTTTTATTATCATTTTTTACTTTAAGACCTCTTTCTAATAGACTATTAAATACTGTGCAAATATGCACAGTCCACCTCATTGATTTCCTATGTAAACTTACAAAAATACACAGATGAGGGCTGGGAAATAAGTACGCTATCACAAGCAGTATGGGCATAAAGTGAGAAGACAGAATTCAGGGCTTAAGTGGCATAACAAGAAGTTTGGACAAAGGGAGAGGGAGCTAAAGGGGGAGAGGGAAGTAGAGAAGACAAGCATCACAGGAAACAGGGAAACTGAAAGAATTCTAAAGAATCAAAATTTTTGTCACTTAGGTTAGACTCGAACAAATGCTTGATTAGTCAGTAAATATGTATTTTTCCCACCCACATCTGGAATAATAGAAATGTTGGGCTCAGCAATGCATTCCTTACTTGCCTAAAACTTGCACAAAGAATGTGAGATCTAGGCTTTCAGCCGAAAGGAAATTGCAACACAACATCCACATCTAGTTGGCAACAGTCACTAATTTTAAACTCAAATTATTTTGTAATTATTGGGGTTAATCTATGGGTTTTCTTTAAATAAAATACCTTCTTGTCATGTGTTTTTCCTTAAAAGCCTCTTTGGATCAAAACATTAAAGCAGGCAATGCCACACAGGAAGCTGAGTCATCAAATCCAAATTCCTCTCCCTTGGGTCCAAAAAGTCCATGGTTTTCTTTTATGTATCTAAAGGAAGCATACACTTTCCCTTCAGATTCTGTTGTATCCCAAAACGTATGAGAATTTCCTACCACACTCAGTTTAGAAATACCCTTGCATCTGTTAGGGTCTTAGAAACAAATTTTCTTTGGCAAGAATAATAGGAACAAAAATGTAGTTCTCCAAATCATGTATAATAGTTTCCTGCTTTGTACTCATAGTTTGTATAACTATTTGAGACCATAGGAATAGCAGCAGTGTCAATTTTTCAAAGTTATACATACATAAACACCCTGTAATGAAGTTTATGCACTATGACAGCAACCAAGGGCTTAAAGATATTGAACCCCTCCCAGTCCATCTGTGATTAATTGACTAACAGGGGGCAAGGTCAGGACCAGATCTGTCATTGGCCAGCCTACCTGTTTCTGGGCCAGCCACCTGCCTCCTCTCCTGCCGTGCCTTGATGATACATAATTATGGTGTTAATTAGGCGGGAGGCTGCCCATTCTTGCCCCGATGCCAGGGGGCGCTATCTGCAGCTCCGTTCTTCCCCTACAACGCAGCCTAAGCCTTGCAGATGGCATCCAAGTTAATGTTTCTCCCGGCCTGAGACTGGAGCAAACTAAGTCCAAAGTTGGGCTCCATGCACACGCACATTCATACCACCCTCCCCTTTCACAGGAGGCCTCTTCCACTCTGCCCCCTTTCTCACCGGGGCCTCTGGCATACTGCCCATTACCAGGCCACACTCCATCACCCTGCTCTTCCTTGAGTGACCCCTTTGGGCCATCAGGCTTCGCTACTCACATACTGGCCTCGCCACACAGTCCCTTTCATTCCCATGAGTTCCCCTACTCTGCGTGGTCTGGCCTTGTGCTGAACCCTGGGCTAATTCTGCCCCACGCCCTTCACTAGGCAACTCTATACACTCACACATGTATATACTGGGCTTCCAGCCCTCTGTTTTCCCCCTCACTGGGGTTCCACGCCCATCCCCTGTCTGGGGCAACCCCCCTGACTGGGGCTTCTCATCTCCACCCCCCACTGGGGCCACAAGACTTCCCTCCCTGGTGGGGGGCTCAGGTGGCCATAGCCATGCCTGGCCCCATCTGGGTCTCACACCCTCCTTGGGCTCAGGTGGCTGTAGCCATGCCTGGCCCCCTTGGGGGTTAGGGGTTAAGGCACCCCAACCCACCTTTCACTGGGGTGGTAACTGGCCTGGCATTTCCTGGGGACTCCTGCACCACCAGGAGCCCCACCAGACCACCCATCCCCAGCATGGTGCAGTTTTAGGTCATGCCCAGGACCAGGAGCCTCCAAACCATCCCCTTAAGCTCCTGCCCTTTCTTCCAAGATATTGCATTCAGCTTGCAATATTTCTGGCTGTCCTGCCAGCAGGAAAACTGCACTGTTTATATAGGCGGTCAGAGATCTAAAATGGTGGCCGCAATCAAGCACCTGCTGGCTGCTTGTCTCAGCCCTTAAAGTGGCAGGTACAAACAGTGCTGTGCCACCTTGACTAACTAGCATCTGAGGATAACAAATCATCCTAGACTAGCTAGTATGTGATAGGGCTGTGTGAAGCTTCAGTAGCTGATTTGATTTAGGGGAGATTTGGCCCAATGCAGGGACCAAATCTCTGAATTGAATCGAATTGGGAGACCAAGTAAAACCTCTGAATTGATTCAAAGCATTCAGATCAATTCAGGAAAAGATGCAGAAAAGATTCAGCTGATTCGGAGATTCAGCCATAGACTAAATAGGGAGCTGATAGCTGCCTTCAGCTGGTAAGTCTTTTTGGGGAGAGGAGAGGGAAGGGGCATGGGGAAGGAGGGATTGGGGCTGAGGTTGGGACAAGCTGCCCAGCCAGGGTGGTGGGGTGTGCGTTACTTGTGCTGGGGGGAGCAGGATGTGGGCATGATAGTGCTGGGACCAGAGGCTCTGCCCTGGTGCCACTTGCCCAGCAGGGCAGAGGGGGGTGGGATGCAGGCGTGGCTCACTCCAGGTGGAAGGGGGCAAGCAGCAGCAGGGCATAGCCCCCATTCCCAGCACTGCCATGCCCACATCCCGCACCTGCTGTACTGGCTGGCAAGCAACGGCAGGGCAGAGCCCCCGCTCCCAGAGCTGATGTGGGTGCAACAGCAGTGGGAGTGAGGGCTATATCCTGCTGCCACCTAAAGCAAGCCACGCCTGCATCACATCCCCATCCCCAGCACCACCTGGGCAAACGGCAGCAGGGCACAGCCCCCACAGCTTCCCTGCCAGGACATAGGCAGCTGTCGCATGGCATGGGTCCACCGCAGCTTGGCAGGGCACCACGTGCTGTCAGGAAGCTGGGGTGGCTCCAGCAGTCAGCCAGAGCCCAGCAGCACTCAGCCCCAGTGCCCCAGCTCCCAGGCAGCATGTGGCACCTTGCTGAGCTGTGCTGCACCTGTGCCATGGGGCAGCTGCTGCATGGGTACCAGGTGGGGGGGGGCAATCCCCACTGCCCCACACTGCATGGGAGGGCTCTGCTACAAGCTCCCAGAGGCCCCAATTGCTGCTTCTGCAGCCGGTGAGGACGGAGCTTTTTTTTCTTCTAAGTGCCAGGACTAGGCTGGGGCCAGGCAGTTGATGGGCCTGGGCAGGGCAGTCATGGGGGCTTTCCCCACCCAGGGAGAGGCAGTCACAGCCAGAGTTGCTGCAGGAGAACCTGCAGCCACCCAGCTGTGCCTGCCTCTCCCCGGCCAATCCAAATCACCAAAACTCTCTGAATCAGCGCCGAATCTTCCAAAGCTGATTCAGCTGAATTGATTCAGGACAGTGATCTGAATCTCTGACTTGAATCACTGTCCTCTGAATCAGCCAAATCGGAATCGAATACTTCTCTATTTGCACCGGCCTAGTATGTGATACATACCAGATCTACTTTAAAAAGAAGAAGTTGGGGTTAGACTTTCACCAGATGTTGCTCAAAGATTGCAGAGGAGATGCATGAGACCTGAGATGCAATCAAACTTACAAGTAGCAGAGGTAGTTGTCTCAGAACTGTTCCTTCCATTTCTCCTAGCTCAGTTAGGAGATGGTCATGAAGATATTGACCTGAGATCCCAGGCAAACCAGTGCCACTGGCAGAGAACCAGATCCAACTTTGCACAGAATAGGCCCTGGCTGTGAATTTTAGTGAGAGGAGTCACATAGGAACAGACAGATTTACTGATGGATCAAGGGGGCATCTTTTCTCCTTGGGAACCGGGAGTCAGCACAGCTCTATTATGAGTAGGTGGGGAGATAAGAGGTCCTAACAGATGAGCAATCATAGGGAGATATACTGGATCCATTTTGAAAAGAAGTTTGTCAACCAAATTCATGAAGCTGAATCTTGTTAGGGAAGGGGGTTTCCTAGTTAATATATAACCCAGCTAGCTGCCCACAGGATACCTATTGGGAGGGCTATTGGGGTTGGGATAAGACAATCTTGCTTGCTCCTTTGATTTAATTTGTTTTTATTTCGAGAGAGGGAAGCAAGAGGACCCACAAGTCTTGTATTCAAGTGAATGCCAGTAAACCCTACTGTCCTCTTCTTTTAATAGAAGTAGCTTTTGAACAGGTCAGGACAGAGGTGGTGGGTCCCATAAAGGAACTCCTCATGATATCCTTATGATATGTCTTTGAGATTGTTTATTAAGCTTGTTATTCCAAAGCAACTTCCTCTAGTCAACTAAGACTGAGACCAAAGCAACTGAAGCCTTTGAGTTCTTCACAAGGATAGTCCTAAATCATGAGATTCTAACAGAACAAGGGAGACCTTTTATTCTTCTTCCAGGTACTGAAACAGGTTTGTACTTTATTGTCCACTATGATCCTGAGCAATATTCACAAAATGAGAGATCAGTTAAACATCTCAGTGGGTGCATCTACATGAGGTGCTTAACGCGCAGTAGCCTAATAACACTGCGTGGTAGCGTACTGAGGAAAAACCATGCTAATATGCTACTGTGTGGTAGTATTAGGCTACTGTGCAGTAATCATTACTAAAAACCTGTGGGCTGGTGCTACTGCACAGTAGCACAAGTTACTGCACATTTAGTTAGTACTTCATTAAGCAAGTACTAAATTACATGTGCAGTGAATACTGTGCATTAATGAACGCATAGACATGCCCAGTAGGATCTCAAGTGGAATGACAAAATGTTTCATACAGACAAAACTTGTCACTTGGAGATGCTTTTCCTGCCACTTTTTCTTTGCTGAAAGAGGAACCCACTAGGTCTCCAGGACTTTTTTACCCCCTTTAAGTACCTACTGGCCATAAGATGGTGAGAGAAGGCCAGCAAGAACAAGTGAACAATATTCCCAATGTCATGCTTGGGTGGGATGGACTTCACCTCTCTCCCAAAAGGTAAGCATGTGTTCTATTTCAGGTTGGCTGATCTCCTCTGGCAGGCTTTAAACTAGGTTTATTGGCAGAAGGGGAGGACGCGTATGGAGGGAGCCACAGAACACCAAACCAAGAGACACCCACAAGATCAGCCCAGGTATGTAGCAACAATTCTATTAGACAGCAGTTTAAGGGGGGACCAAGGACAGCCACCAGGGGATTTAGGTGTATATACACAAATGCCGGAAGCATGGGAAACAAGCAGGAGGATCTAGAGCTCTTGCTAGTGAGCAACACCGTTGACCTACTGGGACTAACTGAAACCTGGTGAGACACTTTTCATGACTGGTTGGTGGGAATAGAGGGCTATAGGTTATATAGGAGAGAGAGAGTAGGGAAAAAAGGTGTGGGAGTTGTTCTCTATGTCAAAGAATAGTACACATCTTCCCTAATCAAATTAGAGTCAGAGGGTAGTCAAGCAGAGACTCTGTGGGTTAGGATCTAAGGGGCTCGGGGTGAAAGGGATCTGGTGGTGGGGGTCTATTACAGGCCGCTGCACCAGGATGATGAGTTAAACCAGGAATTTTCCAAGCAGCTTGAAGAGGCTGTGAGGTCTAGAGATATGGTAGTCATGGGGGACCTTAACTACCCAGATATATGCTGGGAGGAGCAGTCAGCTAGATCTAACCGCTCTCGTAGGTTCTTAACCTGTATTCAGTACCTCCACCTAACACAGGAGGTAAGGGTCCCATCAGGGGCAATGCCTTGCTTGACTTGGTGTTGGCCACAGGGGTTGACTTAGTGGGGGACCTGCGGATTCAAGGCAACTTAGGGGACAGCAATCACCAAATGATTAAATTCACTATCCAGAAAAGGGCTGGCATTATACTCAGCAGGGCACGGGTGCTGAACTTTAAAAAAGCTGACTTTTTAATAGACTCAGGGGATTGGTTAGCAGGGTGCTAGGAGCTAAGAACTTGGGTGCATTGAGGGTCTCGGATGGGTGGACATTCCTCAAGGAAACCATTCTTTGGGCTCAAAGTGAGTCAATCCCATGGCAGAGGAAAGGAGGCAATGGGGCCAGGAAGCCCCTTTTGCTAACCAGGGGCATCCAAGATACACTAAGGGCAAAAAAAGAGACATACAGGAAATGGAAGCAGGGGGTAGCTAGCAAAGAGGAGTATACTTCTTTGGCCTGCACCTTCAGGGAGTTGGTTAGGAAGGCCAAGGCAACTCTAAAACTTAGGCTAGCGTCAGGGATTAAGGACAATAAAAAGTCCTTCTTTAGGTACGTTGGGAGCAAAAAGAGGGTGTGGGGTAGCATAGGACCCATACAGGATGGGCAGGGGGGCTTAGTGACGGATAGCAGGGACAAGGCAGAGCTCTTCAACGAGCTTTTTGCCTCTGTCTTCTTAAATGGGAATCTAGACAAACCTTCAACATACATCATGGACACCAACAAAGGTAACATCAGCCTACCAACAGTCAGTGCCCACATGGTAAAAAGACACTTGGAGGGACTGGACGTATTCAGATTACCAGGACCGGAAGGACTCCACCCATGGGTAATGAAGGAATTAGCATGGGTCATAGCTGATCCACTGGCAAGGATATATGAGCACTCATGGTGCTCGGGTCAGGTTCTGGAGGATTGGAAGAAGGCTAATGTCATCCCAGTTTTTAAGAAGGGGAGGAAGGAAGACCCAGGGAACTATAGACCAGTCAACCTTACCTCTATCCCTGGGAAAATCCTAAAAAAAATTATCAAGGAGCACATCTGTGGGAGCCCGCTGGCTACTGTGATGCAGAGGGGCAACTAACATCGGTTTTTAGCAGGCAGGTCCTGCCTGACTAACCTAGTTTCCTTTTACAACAAAGCCACCAATTGTTTAGATGCAGGAGTTGAGGTGGAAGTTATCTATCTGGACTTCAAGAAGGCCTTTGATAAGGTATCCCATACCATCCTTATAAATAAACTGAGGGGATTTGCCTTGGATGATTACACGGTAGACTGGGTAGTAAATTGGCTCAAGGGTTGCACTCAGAGGGTGGTAGTGGACGGATCAGTGTCAACCTGGAAAGATGTGGGCAGTGGAGTCCCTCAGGGCTCAGTTCTGGGGCCGGTGCTGTTCAACATCTTCATCAGTGATCTGAATGAGGGGGTGGAAAGCACCCTGTCCCAATTCACGGACGACACAAAATTATGGGGTGCAGCTAACACCTTGGAGAGGAGAAACCAGATCCAGGCTGACCTAGAAAAGGTCAGGCTTAGGGATGATCTGATGGCCACCTATAAGTTTATCAGGGGTGACCACCAGTTTCTGGGGGAACATTTGTTCACCAGAGCGCCCCAAGGGATGATGAGGTTGAACGGTTATAAACTACTGCAAGACCGTTTCAGGCTGGACATAAGGAAGAGTTTCTTTACTGTCCAACCCCCCAAGGTCTGGAACAGCCTGCCACTGGAGGTGGTTCAAGCACTTACACTGAACACCTTCAAGAGTAAATTGGATGCTTATCTTGCTGGGATCCTATGACCCCAGCTGACTTCCTGCCCTTTGGGCGGGGGGCTGGACTCGATGATCTTCCGAGGTCCCTTCCAGCCCTAATGTCTATGAAATCTATGAAATCTAGACAGGCTGGGGAAGTGGGCAGAGAGAAACAGGATACAATTCAATAAGGACAAGTGCAAGGTACTGCATCTAGGGAGGAAGAACTGTCATCATACCTATAGGCTGGGGGGCGACCTCAGCTCCACTGAGGTAGAAAAAGATCTTGAAGTCACTGTAGACTCCAGGATGAACATGAGTTGCCAATGTGATGATGCAGTTGGTATAACCAGTCACACCTTGTTGTGCATCCGTAGGTACTTCACAAACAGGTCCAGGGAAGTGATTCTCCCCCTCTATGCAGCACTGGTCAGACCACAGCTGGAGTACCGTGTCCAGTTCTGGACGCTGCAGTTCAAGTGGGATGTGGACAATCTGGAAAGGGTCCAAAGAAGAGCCTGATTAGAGCCCTGCAGGGAACCTGATTAGAGCCCTGCAGGGAAGGCCCTACAAGGAAAGGCTAAGAGAGCTTAATCTCTTCAGCCTCTCCAAGAGAAGGTTGAGAGGGGACCTAGTGGTAGTGTACAAATTCATAAGAGGAGAGCAACTTGAAGTAGGTGACGATCTGTTCACCAGGGCACCTCCTGGGATGACAAGGAACAGTGGCCATACGCTACTAGAGAGAAGGTTTAGGCTGGACATTAGGAGAAAATTCTTCACGGTCAGGGTTGCCAGAATCTGGAACGGGCTCCCAAGGGAGGTGGTGCTCGCCCCATCCTTGGGGGTCTTCAGGAGGAGACTGGACAGGCAGCTGGCTGGGATCACATGACCCCAGGGTTGGTGACTCTTTTCTTGCCTGCCAGGGGCAGGGGTTCGGACTAAATGGCCCACTGAGGTGCCTTCCAACTCTATGAATCTATAACCATTGATAGAGAGAGGCTGAAGGCATTAAGCAGGTTTGTGTAACAGAACTTCCACGCAGCCAAGCTAGCCCACAGGAGCATGAAAGGAAGTTACAAATTGAGAGAATGCTTGATTATCAAATGGACTGAGCTAAACACTCATGTGCTAGCCCTTAGGCCCTGGCACACATTTAAAGGTACCATGGGCTCTGATCCCTGATCCCAACAATTATTTCTCCTGCCATACCACATATGACTGGCAGGAGGTGTGATTTGGAGATCAGGTCCATATTGCACCCTTTTTACTTGCCAGTACAGGGGGAGCCCAGGATCATGATGCAAGCTGAAAGCTGAGTGTCTCCAGCCTAGTGCGACCCAAGGCTGTGCCAAGGCTGGGGCTGAATATCAGCTGATTCTCACCCCCAGCACAGAGGCTGGTTTGGGATCCTTGGCTGTGCTGGGGCTGATAGTCATCTGGTTCTTGGCACCAGCCCTGGGGCAGCCCTGGACATGTCACACATACAAAACAGCCATAAAAATGTCCTACATTATACATGAAACATTGTTATGGAGGCTATGCCATTTTCTGGTGTCTTTATTTGGATGCATGTATAGCATTGCCATTTATGCTGTGATTAACACACCATTGGGGCATAAATGTAATGGGTGGAGGGACCCTTAGTCAATGCCTTCTGTCTGACCTATGCCCCACTAAACTAGCTGAATTAATTTAAGGTACTAATACAAAGATCAAGTGATGGTATTCAGCATACTATCATACTTGTCCTGCAGATTATTCCTCTAGGAGATGGTGTTAGAGATTGCTTCCACAGAAGACATCCCTACTACTTTATATAGATGGGACCTGTACACCTCATTCTGCAACAGCTATTAAGGGGTTAAACCCCAGCTATAGCTAACTGGTTGTCCACCAACTGGTGATAAGAGGCTGCAGCCCAGGTGGGAAATGGTGTCCTCTGGATGGGTATAAGATTGCCTAGAGGAGGCTCAGCAGCTGTTCATAGGCAAAGAGTTGCGTCAAACCTCAGCTTAGCAAGGACTGAAGAAAGAATGGATTTTGCTGGAAAGAAGGTGTGAGCAAACAAGTCTCTGGAGAGGGGGGTGGCAATACCTCCAAACATGTGGTAAGCATACACAGTACTGTATTGTGCATGTCAAACAAATACAGATATCTTCACTTTAAAGAGATGAATCATCTAAACTTACCTGAGTAACTGTACAATTACTTAAAACAATGGCCTTCATTTAAAAAAAAAATCAGACTGTTAACTGAGAACAATTTATATAGCTATCCATTATGATCAAAATCCGAGTGTGTAAAAGCAAGAGACTTACAATTCCCACATAATAAACAAATATCCTTTTGTAGGACAAAATGATATGTTTTAAAATTGAACACAACCTGGGTCACACTATTTAATTTCTTTATGTTGGTAGCTATCTACAAATTGTTAAGCGTGTTAAATTGCAATATTATCAGTGAAATATACTTATGAACTGACAGAATTTCTGGCACTGTTCTTGAGAACTGGTAAGATTACAGAAAATGCCTGTCTGCTACTTTTATTTTAGGACTATTTCCACACCTGTTTTATCTTCTGAAGTGTTATCAAATCTCTCTTTAACCAGCTTGTGTTTCCCACTGTTTATCTATGGTTGATAATTTTCCTCATCAAAATCTATGGTAGACTTCTAATTTATTAATCTACTTTATTTTCTATGCTGGCCTTTTCCTGTATCTAACTCTAAATCCGGTGTCCTCAAGGCTTGGCTTTTGGGCCACCCATTTCCCCATCACAATAGCCCCTTTGAAAGGTTAAGAATAAGAGGAGCTTCTTTTAAATAATGGGAAAACCCAAGGCTGGCTTGCTTCAACTAAACAGTGGGTCATTTACCGCTATCTTGGAGCTCTCATCTTCTTGCACGTAGAAAAAGTTTTAAAATACTGCTTGCTGTTTGAGCTTTTCAAAAACCGGTTTCCTCTAGTCTTTAAAACAATGTTTCCCCTTTGCCAGGCCTTTCTCTTTTGAGGGAATACTGTTGAAAATAATTTAGCTCAAGGGTACTCAACCTCTGGCTTGCAGTCCAGATCTGTCCCTTGAATCTGTATTATCCAGCCTACCAGGGGCTGGATCCAGGGCTCTCCAAAAATTTGGCACAGCACGGGCTCCAGGCAGCTGCAGCAGGAATGGCCTGGCAGTGGTGAGGGGGAAGGGTAGTTTTTCCCCCTGTGCTGAACAACAGCTTCTGTCCTGTGCTGCCACTGCTAAGTCTGGTTGGGCGAGTCTGGAGCAGGTGAAGGGTGTCGGGTACTGCAGGGCTGGGGTCAGTGGTGGTGGCAGCCAGAGGGACCCGCCACTACCTGAGCTGCCTAGAAAAGTAGTTCAGCTGCAGAGCTGCCGCAGCCCCACTGCATGCCAAGGGGGCAGCAGGATGTGCCATGGGTTGGTGGTGTGGGGCAGGTGTGGGACAGGGCAGGCTGGGTCAGGGCTGTGCTTGGGTTCCTGATGATCCACTCTGGCGGGGTTGAGTATGGAGTAGGGCCAAGGAGGGGCTGGGGCTGCATGCTGCTGGTGGTGGTGGTGGGGAGGCACTGCAGGGTGCACAGACTCAAGGCTGTTGCAGGGTGGGTGCTGACCAGCTCAGAGGGGAGTATGCAGAGGCTCCCATGCACACCCCACCATACCCACAAACTCTTCTCCGCAAACCCCACAACCACAGCCTCCTCACACACCCCACAAAACCCGCACACCCCCCCGCCCCTGACACATGACCATGCACTTTTGGGGGGAGCCCCGCTCACTGCTTTGTGCACACAACCCCCCACACTCTCCTCCGTATCCCACATATATGCATCCCCCCACAAATCCCATACCCAAGGTTCCCTCTATAGTGCACGTGTGTGTGGCCATGCACAACTAAAAGTGTGGCTGCGCACAGCCTTTTCAAGGCCACACACCAGGAGAGGCTGGTTCAGGAGCCTGGCATGGGCTCCGGCAGCTCTGGGGAAGTGCTCTGCTCCCCCACATCAGGGCCGGGGAGTGGAGCACTTCCCCAGAGCCGGCAGAGCCCGCCACACTGCTGCCTGCCCCAAGTGAGGCTCCGTCGGCTCTGGGACACTGCTCTGCTCCCCCGCATTTCCTTGGGAAGGAAGGAGGCACGTGGCATCAGGGCCAGGGAGCGGAGCATTCCCCCGGAGCCAGTGGAGCCTCACCGGGGCAGGCAGCAGCTTCTCCCCGAGGTGAGGCAAGGCAAGGATGGAGGCTGGGGCAAGGGGTGGCGTGGGCTCTGCTGGTTCTGGGGAAGTGCTCCACTCCCCAGCCCTGATGCAGGGGACTGGAGCAGTTCCCCAGAGTCAGGGAGCCCACATTAGGCTCCGGCCCCAGCCCCTGGTCCCCAGCTCCAGCCACCGGCCCATGGCTCCCAGCTCCAGCCCCTGGCCCCAACCTCCAGCCCCAGTCTCCAGCCCCTAGCCCCCCGCTCCCAGCTCTAGCCCCTGGCCCCAGCCCCTGGCTCCAGCCCCCAGCACCCTTTGGTAAGTGTCCCATGCCGGACCGAGGTGGTGTGCTCATGAACCGCTGCTCCTTAGAGGGAACATTGCCCATACCCGCACTCCTCCACACAGGGGTTATGCATAGGAGGTGCACATGCACCCCCTGCGCATGGTGGTGCACCCGTTGCAAAAGGTGCTGCCGACACTGTTGCAATCCCCATGATCCTCACCACCTCATAATTGCCAGGTCCATGATCAACCCTGGCCGCTGCCGCCACTGCCGGCAGCACCTGCAGGTGGTCGCCGACCCGTGGTTGGTGGGCACCACCCCTGCCACTGACAGTGCTGGTGGTGTCTGCAGGAGCTTCCCGCTCACTGCTGCTGGGCTCCTGCCGGTGCAGCCATGCCCCTCCAGCCACCAGGGGCACACGCTGTTCATGCCTCCACACCTCCCACCCCCACAATATACAAAAGTAAGACCTCATTTTGAACTATTATGAAATCACCTCTATATAAACCACACAAACGCACACAAATCAGGACAAAATATTTTTTAAAATAAAATTAAAATACATTATTGTCAGTATTTGATTTTTAGTATATAATGTATTTTTTTTTCCCATTCCAAGATGGCAACCCCCCTTCCCAAAAGGAGTACTTCTGGGGGGGAAGAGGAGCAACTTCTGGTGGCAAAGGTCAGGGGTTAGGGGGTGGGACATCTGGTCCCAAGATGGCAACCCGAGGGTGAGGCACTTGTCAAGGGGTGAGGCCACTCCTGTGGTTCTGGACAGCTCACCAAAACTCATTAAGTGGCCCACCAGCCAAAATAATTGTCCCCCGCCCTGGCCTAACTCTTAACTGTTTAAGCAGCCAGGTTCTGAATGTCCTGTGGGCCTTACCACTGGGGGCCACAAACACATCAAGGTAAGCCACAGATTCCCTAGGCTGCACAGTATATTGATACCCCCACCACTGCATGTCTGTGCAGGGCCTGGAGACTTTGGCTGTTGTTGCAGGTGGAAAGATGGGGCATGGTGGCTGAGCAGGAGCCTGGGGGTCTGCTTAACCTTTTGCAGGCCACATGCAGCCCATGATCTGCCAGTTGGACAGCCCAGTTAACCTTAGGAAGATCAGATCATATGGGTCTATTGTAGAAAAGAGATTGGAGTGACCCAACTATAAAATCAGGTACATAGGGTCTGAAAGCCTCCAAATAAATTTTATGTAGCAGAAGGGAAAATCTAGGATCATTCTAAAGACAAAGTTAGGTCTTGTCTATACTATACGGCTTCTCCTGCTGTAATTATGGTACCTGAGGTAAATGCAGTTCTGCTGGCTTTTTAAATGTACAAATACTTTCTTTAGGTAAGAAAATATTCCTCTTGCATCTGCTTACCACATAATGCTAAAAGGTTCATGACCTGAAGGAAACTGTGCAGTCACAGCAGAAACATTATTGTGGGTGTGTCTACACATGCAATTAATGCCAAGTAATAAACTCCAGTGCCATGCTATCTGAATGTGCACCCAGGCCTGCAGCATATTGAGCTGGGTCAGAGCAGCCCAGCTTGCTAACCTAGGGCTGCTCCCTGCTGGCTCAACAAGCTGTGGAGGGGCTGCCTGGAGCATGAGTGTGCTCCACTGTGGAGCCAGCTGGCATGCAGCACCCACACTGAAACACCCTTGTGCCCCAGCCAACTGCAGCAATGTTACACATACACACACTGCTATAGAGTGAAAAACTCCATAGCAGGATAGTACTTGTAAATACAAGTACTGTCCTGCTGCAGAGTAAATTAGTTTATTGCAGCCTAATAGTAGGTGCATGATGTTTACTGTGGAGCTAATTAATCTACTCTGCAGTAAATGCCTTGTGTAGACTTGCCTTGTTAGTGGTAAGCAAGGTGGTTAACTGCATTACTCTGAAGTCAGGCAGAAGGTAGGGCAGGTGACACCTTACAGAGATACCATTCAGAGATACCGTGAAAGCTCATGACTCTGAATTAGCCAGTCTAAAGTAGTGGTTCTTACTTTTTTTAGATACAAGGCATCCACCCATCAGAAAAATGCCAACTCTTAGTTTTAATTTATGTCTTGACTACAGAATAACAAGAGGAATTCTTTTGTTGCAAAGAACTAAAGAAGAACAAAATGTTTTTTGCACTATGAATTCCTATTTGATATCTCAGAGTTTATCTTGGGAATCATGTGTAGGCACCACACAGGACACCTAAAAGGATCTGAAGGCACCCTATTTGAGCCTTACTGTAGTAAGGTGCCACCCTGTCCTGCCCTCTGTTTGCCAATGATAAGGGGGAAGGCAGTCATGTTGATTCTGGAAGATGGAAGTTGAAAGCAGGAGCATCCGTTCTTTGCACCACAGTGGAGATTGTAGCTAGTTGTATACAGTCCTTCTACCTGCCTGAAGGTGGGGGTGGTTGCCTTTTTTGGAAACAGTCATATTGAGCTACTATACCTAAGTTTCAGTAGTCTCCTGCTTTGGGCAGTTAGGCCTGGGGAGAAGCTCTGGGGGAGTTGTAGCATAACTCCTGTTTGAATGCTGCAGTAGGTGAAAATGGTAATGTAAGTGATGTTGTCACCAGGCTGATCCAGAAATTATGCTAAAGGCAAGGATTTCTTAGTGTGATCTCTTTTTATTGGACTAACCATATCCCAAATCTATGGTTGGTCCCAAGGGCAGACTGGGGGGACCGAGTGTGCAGTAGCACCCCTCTTTGATTCCTGGTCCACCCAAAGTTTAAAACCACAGCAGCATTTCTATTCAGGCAGCAGAGGGAGTCACTTGACTTCATGGCTCATTATAATCTATCTTTTAAATTAGGGGTGAGCAATTATTTGGGCCTGGGGGCCACATACAGAATTTTGATGAGTTGTGGTGGACCCAGTCAGCACCCCTGCCCCCACAACTCACCAAAACTCCGTATGTGGGCCATGGGCAGGCAGGGAGCTGTGTTTGGGAGTGGGATGAGTAGGTGAGGCCAGAACCATGAGATGGGGGTGTGGGATGGTGACAGTGTGGGACTGAGGCCCAGGGCAGAGCCATGATCTGCTCCCTGAATGCCCCTGGCCTGTGTGTGTGCGTGGGGGGGAGGGGTGGAAGGGGTATGTGTGCGCACCTGTGTGTGGTGAGGGGGAGAACTTTCTGGGAGCTAGATCCTGGGAGCTGGCTGGTGGGCAGGGGGTGAGGAAGGGCATGGGATAAATGCAGCAGAGCTTGCCTGGGCAGTAGTCTGTGGCTGCCCTCATGGCACTGCATGGGGGTGAACCCTGCCCAGGGCAGCCTGCACAGTGCTCCAGACTGTGCCCACTAGTGCAGCCCTGGCTGGAGTGCACAACTTGCTGGGGGGCTGCAGCTGCCTGGGTGCTGCTTGGCTCCCCTCACCTCCAGCTGCGGCTCCTCCTCCTACACTGACTGCACTGCTCCAGGCAGGCAGGAAGCTTCAGCCAGGCAGCTCCTGCCCCAGCATGCAGGGCTCCGGCTGCCTTCCAGCCATTCCACCTGACTGAAGCTTCCTTCCTGCTTGGTGTGGCACAGCAGTAGGAGGAGCCACTGGTAGAGGCTGAGAAGCACCCATGCAGCTGTAGCCACATCAGGATCAGCCCTGCGGGAAGCTGCGCAGACTGGTCTGGCCTGGGGCTGGAACGAAGTGCAGGCTGACCCAGGCACAGCTCAGCCCCTTCTGATGCACCACAGGGACAGCTGTAGGTTGGGTCCAATCAGTTGCCAAGCTGGATCTGGCCTGAGGCCCATATTTTACCTGCCCGTTCTAAACTCTTCACTCCACAGGGGTGACTCTCCTTTATTAGCCGTCTTAATATTCCACAAAGCAAGCTGCCCTTTCGTCTGCAATTCTGTCATCTCTAGCTGCTCCTGGCAACGTAGCTCCTACTTCATAGCACTGTGGACAGTTTGGACTCTACCTAAAAACAGCTCAGGTATGGAAACATTAATTCAGGAGAACATTAAGTCAGGTGTGGAAATAACTTTCAGTTGAAGCACTAGATGTACCATCAAGATGCTCATGAAGGATTGATTTTGTTGTATGGCTCTGAAAGAGAGACCTTTAATTCTTAATGACTACAGGACTAAAGAAATATCTTCTGATTATTTCTGCTGAGCTTTTTAATATACAATATGTGAAACAGCAAATGAATGCACATGACACTGAAGTTAGGCTTGTTTTTGCTTTTATCCTAACCTGGACTAATACAGTCCCAGCCCCCTACATCAATAAAGTTTCTAGCTTCTTATTGGGGAAAAGTGTTGTGCTCTGATTATGCGTGACAATATACCACGCCATCTGCCCATCTCCCTCAACCCCCTTTTGCCCCATTTCAAAGTCTGAGATCCCCTGAGCAGGAGTGGACCCAATATAAGATCTCACCCCAAGCCATCTTGTACCCCAAAATAAGAGTGAACTCCATGCCCCAACCGCCTGTTCGGAAATGCCTTTGCTTTTTTTAAGCTGCCCCACCAAACCCAAACCTAAACTTGACACTGCAGAGGCAGAGGTGGTCAACAGGCAAACTGGGTGGCAGCCTGCTATGGGTCAGGAGGCAGAGAGGAGTGGGGGCAGGGAGTAGAAAGCTGAGCAGCAGTCTGGGCAGGCAGCATGGCAGGGAAGGGACGGACAGCAGGCAGCAGAAAGTGGAGCAGTGGATCACACTGGGAAGGGAAAGCAGAGCAGCAGGTTAGGCAGCGGCAGAAAGCAGAGCAGCATCCTGGGCAGGCAGGATGGCAGGACAGGGACAGCAGACCACTAAACCCACTCCGGGGTGAAAGGCGCGGAAGCCTGTCCTGGGTCGGGCGCGACCCTTTTGGCCCCTCTGCCGTGCCGTAGCGGACCAAGGTGCGGCGGGGCGGGACATGCTGCTGCAGCTGCGGCTGTTCCTGGCGCGGCGAGGGACGCTGCTGCGGCTCTTCCCGCTCTGGGCCCCAGGTTCGCGGGCGCTGCGGGCGGACGGCCGCATGGTGGGCCCGGCCCGAGCCATGGCGCTGCTCCGAGACGAGCCACCTCCGCTGCCTCCGTCTCAGGGTGAGGAGAGGAGGGGGTGGCGAGGGCAGCTCCTAAGGCGCATGTGCGGGAGGAGGGGCGGGGCTCCATGACGCCACGGTCCTACGGGGGCTGTAGGGAAGGCTCCAGCACGCGGGCGTGTCTTCCCGTCAGTCTGCTCGGCTCGTCTGCCATCGTGTAGATTGGTCTGGCTGTGTCTGCCCAAGTGTCTGTCTGGGTGTTGCCTACCCGAGTACAGAGCAATGTCTCTGCCTACCAGAGTCCGTGTGGATCTAGGAAACGAGAGCTGTAGCGATCCAGGTGCTGACCCACCTGCCTGCCAGACTATCCATTGAGCGATCTGTTCTGTCTGTCCATCTGCTTTATCTGCCTGCCAAAGTATAGCTCGGCCCATCTGTCTGTCAACATACACATATGTGTGTATGTCTGGTGATCTGTCTGTCAACTGATCTACCTATCTACCAACCAGCCCAAGTGCCACTCCATCAATTAGCTTTTCTGTCTGCTTTGGTTATCTGTCTGCCATCTGCCAAAGTATAGATCAGCCTGTCTACCAAAGCACCGATGTCCCTGTTTACCAAAGTATAGCTATATTTATCTAATAAACCTGCCTACCAATCAAAGTATAGATCTGTCTACCTACGTACCTGCATATCTAAGTCAGTCTAAATATAGAGCTATCTATCTACCTACCAAAGTATGGCTATAACTATCTATCAAAAGATCGATCGATGGATCAATCTACCGACTAAAGTATAGATATGTCCATAGCTATATATATGAGTGAATGTGTATGTGTGTGTATTTTAACTGTTACTTTATGAAATCAAATTGTGACAATACTAAAAGTGTGTGTGTCTGTATCACACACTTTTAGTATTGTCACAATTTGATTTCATAAAGTAACAGTTAAAAGAGAGAGAAAACTTTGTTATGATCTGTCCTTGCCAGTAATGCCTTAATGCCTAAAGTGAAGTTAATGCCTAAATAATAAAAAGTTCTACCACTGGCTTTGAAAACTGATGTGGGATTCAGGCCCCCAAGTAGTAGGAAAGGAGATGACAAGCGTTTGAAAAGTTTCATAGTTTCTAGGGTCAGAAGGGACCTGAGCAGATCATCTAGTCCGACCCCCTGCCATGGTAGGAAAGAGTACTGGGTCAAACGACCCCAGTAAGGTGGTCATCCAACCTCCTCTTAAAAACCCCCAGGGTGGGAGCCTGCACCACCTCACTTGGAAGCTGGTTCCAGACCCTAGCCTCCCTGACCGTGAAGTAGCGCCTCCTGATGTCCAACTTAAACCTTCCCTCCGCCAGCTTGTGACCATTGTTCCTGGTCACTCCTTGCGGCGCTCGGGGGAACAGGGACTCCCCCAGCGCCTGCTGATCCCCCCTAACCAGTTTATAACAGGCCACAAGATCCCCCCTCAGCCTTCTCTTTTGAAGGCTGAACAGGTTCAGGTCCCGCAACCTTTCCTCATAGGACCTACCCTGCTGTCCCTTGATCATACGAGTGGCCCTCCTCTGGACCCTCTCGATGCTGTCCACATCCCTCTTAAAGTGCGGCGCCCAGAACTGGACGCAGTACTCCAGCTGCGGCCTGACCAGTGCTGCATAGAGGGGGAGGATCACCTCCTTGGACCTGCTCGAGATGCATCTGTGGATGCACGACAAGGTGCAGTTGGCCTTCCTGACTGCCTCCCCACACTGCCTGCCCATGTTCATCCTGGAGTCAATAATGACTCCCAGATCCTTTTCCACCTCCGTGCTGACAAGAGGGGAGTTCCCCAGCCTGTATGTATGGTGCCTATTTTTCCTCCCCAGGTGCATCACCTTACACTTGTCTGTGTTAAACCCCATCCTGTTCTCTGCCCATCCTTGTAACCTATCTAGGTCCAACTGTAGCCTGTTGCTCCCCTCTATTGTGCCCACATCCCCCCACATCTTAGTATCATCAGCAAACTTGAACAGGGTGCTTTGCAGCCTGTAGAAGAGTTGTGATTAGCTAAAGCAGTGGTGCTCAGTCTACTTTGGTTAGTAGATACCAAAGTGGTTGTAGCTATATACGTGTATGTATATTTATATTTATAGAGCTATAGCTATAACCACTTTGGTATCTACTAACCAAAGTAGGTGCAGATCTCTCTCTCTAAAAAAGAGAGATACTGAAGTAGACATAAGTATAGGCATAGATATAGATCTATACTATACTTACCCAGATCCAAGACAGTCCTGAATTTGAGACAACCCTCCTCCAATAATTAGATTTTAGACATAGAAAATGTATTACTTCGTTATAATTTTTCCATGTATAGAATCTTATTAGTGGAGCATCATCTTAATTTCGTCTTCTGCACCACTGCAGTGGGTAAAGCAGTCAGGCAGTGGTAGATGGTAAGTAGGGAGCAGGGCGTACAGAGGCAGCAGGGGCAGACAGCAGCCATGGCTGTGGCCCCAACTGAGAATCACAGCAGCTGCCTACCCCCGCTGTCCTGCCCCCTTGTAATGGGTTCCAAGACAAGGACCTTTCCCCCCGCCTCTCATATTAAATGGTATGGGGGGAACCTTGTCTTGGAATCAAATAAATACGGTAGGTGTAGATATAGATTAGTATAGTTAGTTAGTCTATAAGGTGCAAATCTATCCTGCCTTCTATTTGACTTCAGACTAACACGTTAAACGATGTGGTCTCTTGCTCCATCCTTATTAACAAATTGAGGTCTGGGTGAGTGGAGGGAACTAACTCCTGCCTGTTTTAAGTCTGCCTTACCTCTCCAGAAACACTCACTTTTATTCTCATAAATTTTGTGTCAGATATGATTATGATAGATTATAACATTTTGTTTTATCATTAAGGAGTTAATTGCATTTTTATGTCCTGGATGTTTGGTTTGTGCCGCCATCAGGTTTTTGGTTTGTGCTGCCATTTGGTTTGTGTCAAACAAAGAGGAGGACTAAGGAGGTCTAGCCTACTTGATGATAAGGTACAGGTATTTGTGGGCAGTGTCTGTACATGAGTTTTCAAAGCAGTAAACTTGTTTCCTAAACTTGGAATATTCTGTCAAAGGACATTACCATTACCACTGTACTGATTCTTTCCATTACTAGCTTCTGTGTGATAACTGAAAGAAATTTGAAGAATGCAAAACCCATTTCCATTAATAAAAATATGGGAGCATTTTAAATATAATGTTAATATGTATTAAAATTTTGAAGTTCTGGCTAATGTAACTATAATGTTAATTAAGAAACAGTATTTACGTTACAACAGCTTTGGACGAGGCTTTCATTTGCCAGAGTAGTGTTCCCTCTTACCTACCTATCAGACTAATTTAAAATGTCCATTTACATTGTTGATAAATGTTAAGGCTTGAAAGCATAGATTTCTTCTTCCCGTAACATTAATGCTTAGAATTGATTTTGTATGACTCTGCCAATTTATTTAAGTGCTAACCAACCCATTATAATAAATGATAAGGAGGGATTTGTGTACTTGGAATTCAACCTGTAGGATTTAGAGAAAGCCGTTGTGCTTGTGGACAAGCCAACTGCTTATTTATTGAAAAGGCACTTTGTCAAGAGTGTTGTTCCTCTGCTCTGACCGGCTCTTATTGTGACAGGCAGAATTTTTCAAAGTGGCATTTGTCTCTCAATACACTTCTTTCTTATTCAGTGGAGCAAAGGGAGGACATAACATAGGGTTCACAGACATACATATATGCCCTTAGTATTAGGACTGATTATATGTGGGCAGATCTCTTGTGTCTATGTGGAGCCACATTGATTTCAGAGGGGCCTCCACAGGCGTCAGTTGCAGGACTGTGACGTAAAGAACCCAACCAGTTACCTTTTGTTTACTTCACTGGAAATCTACCTAGGATTCACATTTTAACAGTCAGTATGGTGGAACTGGAGTGAGTGAAAATGTTTTAAACTCAGATAAAACTTAAAGTCTGCATATTTTGACAGTCTTTCTGCAGTAGCATGGTGATGGTGCTGCTTATGTATGACTAATATTCCTTAATTACCTAAAGTCTGGCACCTAATCTAGGGTTACAGGTAAAAAATGGAGGGCTACAAAAGGAAAAGACAGGGTTATAAGAACTTAATGAGAAACTTAAGAATGTAATGGGAAAAAACAAAAATACTGAACAACATAAAACCCAGAGAACTCTCATCATTTTTTCCAGTTACACAAAAACATGATTTTTGCTTATATTTCTGTAAATGAGAAATTGGGTGCAGAAGTCTTCTGTTGTTACAAAAGTTTATAAAAGATAAGGAAAAAACTATAACGGCATGCACACATACATGTGAACCAGATCCTAGAGCCCTTACCTTGCACCCTTGAAGAAATTCCTTTCTCTAAAAGTACTTCAAATTATAGCATCTGCAAGTAAATTATAACCAGCATTGTATTTACTGCTTCCAGAAAACTAGAACTGCACTTATCCTATTATGTCCCATTATCCTATTATTTTTGGTAACCTGTCTCTGCTTGTTTGTCTCCTTCACTAGTATCTCATCCTTTCGACTTTAGCCTCTTTGAGGCAGGGACTGTTTTATGTCAGTTTGTATACCCCCTGGCATAATGGGGACCTAGTTGTGGGGGCCTCAGATCATTACCTCAGTTTAAATGCTGAAAAAATAAATATCATTCTGTTGTTACAAATGATTTAACTATATGAATTCTTTCTTTCTAGTCATTTAGCCACCAGTTGAACAACTGAACCAGCTTGTGCAAAACCTTAGGCATCAGATCACCACTCTGTGATTTACCCCCTCCCCCCTTGTGCTGAAGCCAATTAGCACTTAATCAGGTTTCTTTATCTTGCTTAGCACAAGAGATGAAGTATCCAAGAAACTGTCTACAGGGTACTAATAACCCAGATCCGGTTTGTTATGCTACTGTTGTAACATCAGTAGTTGCTGTGCATGCCACAGGAACATAATATACACTTTGCTGCCAAATTGTCCCCTAGGGCCAGATTTGGAATATCTACACTTCTCACTGGTAGATCTTTGAGCACATGGATGTTGGGTAATGAGGTGTCCTGTGATAAACTGCAGTTGCGACATAAGAGTTTTTCCAGCACCCCAACACTGCTGTAGTGTGGTGCTAGCCCAGGAGAATACTGTTGGATGCTTGGTTCTGTAACATTTGTTACCTTACTGAGTGATAGGAAAGGCGATTTCAGCTTTGCTTGTTGAACAGATTTATTTTGATATGGAAAATTTTAGCATGAAATATGTGAGTCAGAAGCAAACAGGAAAAGTGACATTTGTATTACTTAATAAGTTTGGAAAAAGCCCCTCTCAAATCATTGGTAGAGCTGGTCCTTTCATTATCCTTCTGCTCTGGTATCTTGTCACCTGTACTTCACAGTGATATTTGGAAACAAAGATTAGCATTTTTAAATTGAAAAAAAAACTGGATTTTGATTTATACTGGCTTCATACTCATAGCTTTCAGACCTGTCATTTATATTTGTGTGTATTCATTTTTTAGGAAATTTAAACTTTCCATATTTCTTATTATGTCTGAATGTCTTGTTGACTTCAAAGAAACCTGCCAGATAACTCCTTTTACATCTGATATTAATGGATCCACAAGTACGTCATATATTTCCACACAATGAGTGAAATGTCACACATTTTAGAAGGAGACCCTTTCTGCACAGACTACTCAGCAGCCCAAGGGAAAGTGTACTGAAGTACAAGTCAAGTGCCTAGGAGTCCTAATCCCTGATTGTTCTTAATATTTTAGAGTGCTTCGCAAACCCTATTAACCAAGGACTCAAGAAGTCTGTCGTAGGGGAGGCAACTATCTTTTATCTATTTAGAGGAAAGATAATTGAGAGTATGGACAACTCTACAGGAAAAATGAAGATAGAACGTAGGTTTCTGATATGTCAGGTTGGCACAATGTCTTTCAAATGTCACGGACCAATTTATGTGCCAACACAGCTTTACTCAGTCTAGGTAGGGATTTTAAATATTTTTCTCATCCCATAATGGATGTTTTGTGGCTCCTGTATGAGTTGAGTTTACTTAGAGTTTGAGTTAAAAGCTAGTTGATAGCTAATTAATATGTAAGATACAACACTCAGAACAGCCCAAACTTCACAACTGTGTTCAAGAATACATACATTTTCTGTTTTATGTTGAAATAATATAGTAAACATATAACCTTCTCATAGCAATGCTTAAATATCACAAGTAAACAAACTGTATCTTGCTGATAACATGAGGAAAGCACAATTATAAAAAGGTTACCCCACTGTTATTTGGAAACTTTAACTGTTCTCTTCCTAAGTGAGATATATTTGGACAATCTCAACATTTGGACTCACTAGATTTCATAGCAAGTCTCGATCACTCAAATACTTGTGTACTTAATGTTATTAAAAGAAGTAGCCTCATGGTATTACAAAGAAACTTAAAGGAGTTTTAAGTGGGAATTTTACAGAGGAGCTTAAAAGGTGAAACACCCCCAGCTCTGCTTCTCTGCTTTCTAGAGAGCTGTTTCCTGGAAGAGTGAGACAGACCACAAAGCTGGAGAAATATTCCTCAAAGCAGTGAGGATGTTCTTAGCGGAGGATACAGCCATCTCCTCAGAACACCTCACAACACACTAGGTCATAGTCAGACCTATCTGAGTCCTTTTCTCTTCCCTGGGAGCTCCAGGGAGGGTTTATTGTGGCTTGCAGAAAGAAATACAATGATTAATGGAGAAATGCTTAGTATCACTATCTTCATCTACATAGGATGCAAAGTGATGTGTAAAAATGTAGTAGTCTATCCCAAAGCTGTGACTAGTGCAATAAAAGATATCACCAACGATAATTTTTGTCTCTCACATGAATGTTTTAATGCATGTTATACAGCGAATCTGATTGCTTTTCCTTAGGACTGGACAAGATGATTAGGAGCCAGCATATGTGAATAAAAATGGATCAATGTGATAGTCCTCTGTATCAGAGGATGTGGATTGAGGTGCATTTACTAAAATACTGAAACAGGAAAAACGCAACACATGGGGAAAAGCAATTGCTACACAGAGTAATATGTACTGCATACATTGGCCACTTAATTGTATGTACTGAAGTGTAAGACCAAACATATTATTTTATATGTATTCCAGATGAGTTGGAAAACATGCAAAAAATACAATTTATTGAAAAGAAAAAGAAGAAAATGAAGCAGAAAAGAAAGACACGTGTTGCTCCCAAATCCATAGACAGTTTGATGGTGGAAGTGCCATTTGCCAATACAGATATCAGAGATGACTTTGGTAGTAAGTATATTTAAATAAAACAGGTTTAAAATTCATGTATGGTCCATGGTCTGTGAATTGTCCCTTGCAGGCAGATTGCTCAGCCTGAGCATAGTCTTATTAAAGCCACGTGGGCTGATTTGTAGGATCATAGGCAGAGTCACCATCATTAGGACTCAGTTCTGCAAACATTCAAGCGTGTTAAAAACTTGCCTAATAGAACTTTTCTATTTATATAATCATTATAATCCTATGTAGTTATATGTGAAAATGCAGCAAGCTTGGGATATGGTAATGCAATATAAATCCTTTCACCCCTTAAGTTGTTGGCTCAAATCCCACTTCCGTTGGCACAATATTACTTTTTGTGTGTATTTTTTGTCTTAATCTCTCTGCAGAGGATAACTGTTCTGCTTTGTTTCCCCTAGTTACTAGTGCCTCTGAAAAAAATATAAAAAAGAAGAGAAAGACAAATACTGGAAGAGAGAAAGAAGATAGCAAGACAATGAAGAAAAACAAAGGGCAAAGCCAGCCAAATTACTTCATATCTCTTCCAATTACAAACCCAAAGGTGGTATTTTATTTTTATTGTTCACTTTTTGTAAGGACCAAATGCCTTCAACAGGAGGTTTCTATTAATGTGGAAAGCAATATTTAGTCATAAGAAAGACAAATTACACTGGCAACGTAAGAACAATGCTGTTGGAAATAAATTTTACCTACCATTGTTACAAATAATAAGATCATTTTAACTGAAGGAGATTAGAGAAAATATTTGTCTGTTTATACAGCTTTGTGCACTTTAATAGCATGTTTATGTAGACAGTTTCAGTTTGGCATTTGTGTATGTGTTTGTCATTCATACAGTTACACAGAAAAAAACATGAACAAGTAGGCAAGTGTGAAAATATATCTATAATTATTATTTCAGAAGCAGGTATATATAAAACTAACTTAAATTGTTTTTTAGACTGATTTGATTTTTTTACTATGTTCCTTTAAAATATAGTATGTGATCAGTCTGCTTAAGCCTGTAGAATCTTTAAGAATTGCTTTGATGTAAAAATGTAAACTAAGTAAGTGAAGAAGTATTTCAGGATTATTATTGGTTAAAATATTTACTCTTAAGGATCATATGTGGGGGTTTTTTAACATATCCTTACTAATTCTTTCCAACACAACCTACCATAAAAGTAAGAATTTTAAAGGTTTATTTGCCTAGACATTAATAGCAGCTTACCATGAAGGTGTGTATGCATGTTGTAATATTAAATAGGTTTAAGTTCAAAATGGAACAACATAGTATGTCAGCCAAGCAGGTGTTACAGTTCAATGTCTCCAGTCTATAAGACTTGACAGTTTATGTTCACGAGTACTCCTACTGATTTGTAGTGGTTATAGGAGTATTAGTCACATATGTGTAAAGGTTTTTGTAGAAGCTGGACCTAAAAAATCTGATTATTCTCTTTTCTTCCCAAAAAGGAGAAGAGAATGATCAGAAAACCCCTGTCCCCCTCCCCCAAAGGGTTCATTCATTATTTCTTCCATTTACAATATTTTGTATTATGACAAGTGAACTTCTGGAGAAGACATAAACACACCTATCTGAGAAAACTAAGTACTGTCTTTGACTTAGCAGAACGAATCAGTTTAGTCACAGAGGGCAGTAGCTCACAGAGGGGCTGAGCATGCTACATCTCAGTCTTTCAAGATCTAGTCTAGAGGTAGAATGATGTAGGACACATTTTAAGTTTGGTTTACTACTTTATGGCACATACCATTATTACTAAGAACTCTGGGACTGTACCCACATGAGCATGCATTTTTGTTTTGTGGCAACTCAAAGGCTCAATCCCTGGTAAGATTCTCAAGAAAATTGTCAAGGAGACCCTTCTGGACAAGCTGGCTGAGGACAACATCCTGAGGGATAGCCAGAACGGGTTTGTCGTGGGTAGGTCTTGCCGGACCAATTTCATCTCCTTCTATGACCAGGTGACATATCACCTAGACAAGGGAGAAGAGATTGACATCATATACCTGGACTTTAAAAAAGCCTTTGATCTGGTGTCCCATGACCTCCTCATGGAAAAATTGGCCAACTGTGGCCTCGGCTACACCACAGTCTGATGACTAGGGAATTGGCTTCCAGGTCGGATCCAGAGAGTAGCAGTCGATGTAAGTGAATCATTATGGTGCTCCGTGACCGGTGATGTCCCCCAAGGCACTGTCCTTGGACCGGTTTTCTTCAACATCTTTATCAACGATGTGGACTTTGGTGTCTGAAGCGCACTGGCTAAGTTCGCCAATGACACTAAACTTTGGGGCATAGCATCCACACCTGAGGACAGGCTAGTGATCTAGGCTGACTTGGATAAGCTCAGTAAGTGGGTGGACATAAACCTGATGACGTTCAATACTGATAAATGCAAGGTACTCCACCTTGGGAGGGGGGGAGGGAGGAAACCCTGCAGCATACCTATAGGCTCGGCAGTACTACGCTTGCTAGGACCACTGCTGAAAGAGACTTGGGGATCATGATTAACCATAAGATGAACATGAGTCACAAATGCGATGTCGCAGCTGGTAAAGCAAACAAAACTCTGGCTTGTATCTGTAGATGCTTCTCAAGTAAATTTCAGGATGTCATCCTTCCGCTGTACTCGGCCTTGGTGAGGCCACAGCTGGAGTACTGCATTGTAACCGGGCACTAAGGTGCCTGCTACTTGGAGAGCTGGGATAACTCTGCAGGTGCCGGTTGCTGGGGCAACTAGAGGGAGCCAGTGACCCACACCTGCTAGCAGTCAGCTGACCGGAAGGGGCAGGGCCTGACTCCCATTTAAACCCCAGGACGGAGGCCAGGCAGGCAGTTTCCTGCTGATAGCCTAGGGGGAAAGAGCTCTACTGGAGTGAGTAATGAGTAGAGGCCAAACTACAGGTACGGCCTGAGATTGGGGACAGATGGAGCAACTCTGGTGTGGCGAGATGAAGGTTGGAGCAAGATGGCTTAGATTTATATTATAGCCAAGGGGCTTGTGTTTTGTTTACTGTTTAATCGGAGGTTTGGATGAGGCTATTAGGGGTTGGAGGAGGCCTCATACGGGACCCACGCCAGCGTGGAGATCCCAGCCCAGAGAGGGTGCAGCGAGAAGCCCCAGAGAGGGGGCAGTGAGAAGCCCCAGAGAGGCCTAGTATTGGGCGTGTGCAAACTCCAAGTGCCTAATAAGGCAGAGAGCAATAAGGTCACAGAGAACCCGAGTGTCAGAGAAGGCGCTGCTCGAGAGAGGGCTGCGGACAGCCCAAGTGATAGTGAAGTATTGAGTAAGACTGAAGAACATCCAGTACATCTGCGAGGCTTGGGGCATGGTACAGGGATGGCTAGAGCCACACATAGCCCATAAGGCCAGGGTGCACGGAACACCCATTATAGAAACAGGACAAGGGATATCAGGAGAACCGTGGCCAAGAGGACGAAAGGCAGCCTCCCTTTAATATATATAAGATCAAGATGTGGCAGGCGAGATTCAAGGGTACTTTTAGGCAGCTTGGCATGGTACAGTGGACAACTAGGGGAGAGCACGGCAACCCTAGGATGCTGCTCCTGTTACATGCATCCAATTCTGGGCTCCGCAATTCAAGAAGAATGTCGAGAAGCTTGAGAGAGTCCAGAGGAGAGCCACGCAGATATCAGAGGGCAAGAGAATAGGTCCTATGAAGAGAGGCTGAGCCATGGGACTCTTTAGCTTGGAAAAGTGCAGGCTCAGGGGAGACCTGGTGGCTACCTATAAGTAGACAAGGGGTATTCATCAGGATCTGGGAGAACGTCTGTTCACCAGAGTGCTCCAAGGAAAAACAAGGACCAATGGTCATAAACTGCTACAAGACTGTTTTTGGCTGGACATAAGAAGAAATGTCTTTACTGTCTGAGCCCCCAAGACCTGGAATAGACTACCTCCACATGTGGTGCAGGCACCTACTCTGGACTTATTCAAGAAATGCTTGGATGCTTATCTTGCTGGGGTCCTTTGACCCTAGCTGTCTTCCTGCCCCTGGGGCAGGGGGCTAGGCTTGATGATCTTCGAGGTCCCTTCCAGCCCTAATGTCTATGAAATCTCTGAAAGGCTGTTGAGATGCTGCAAAATGTACCCTGTGCATATGATTTGGTTATCTGTGTTGCATATTTGCAGTGCAGAGCCAAGTTTGGATACTGGGAAATCCCTGTATCAAAAAACACATGGAAGAAAAGTGGGGTGGCACACATGGCAGCAGTGTATGCTGCCTGAAACTGGAGCACTCCGGCTGCTGGTCATGCTCTGTGCGCTCAGAGCACTGCCGCTGGAGCCCTGGGAGGCCCCTGGGCACTGCCTCCTCTACCCCACTTGGAGCATTTTTCCCCGTGCTAACCCTACATGCAAGGGTGTGCACCAGGGCAAAAAACAGTGGCATGAATTTGTGCTCCTGCTTTTTTCCCTTGCAGCAGCTGGATTCCCCTGCTCATGGGGATGCAGCCTGGGAGAACCAGTGATGAAATCTATTAATCTAGTTAGCATTTACGGACTTGAGAATCAATTAAACTGTACCTGCTATCTCCAAGAAACATGTTGATTTTGAGCTACTGTTAGAATCATATACAGTGTAAATGGTTTCAAGACATTCTTTTGGTTTTTTAAAGAAACTCTGTCTTAGGGAGTGGAGAGGCATTCAGTTCCAGCAGTGCAAATTTCTGTGCTCTCTACTCTCTCACAGAAATCATGAAGTTTATGAGACGTTTCTGAGGAAGTCTGAATACTGTCTGAAAATGAATATAAGAAGATCAATCCAGGCATAAAATTTTAATTGAAATCTTCTACTCATAGACCAACGATACATATAGCAAGGAGGATATTAGCATTTCCTTATATTAAATTCCAGATCGGTGTGAAAGAGATGATTTACATTATCCTATTTTGTAATCTCTTTTTTCTTCTCACCCCTCAGGGTTTAACAGTTGCAAGAATAATACAGTGGGTTGTATAATCTGACACCCTAGGAAATGAGAAAGTGCCCTAATGCTCCTGATACCTTTCTTTTCATTAGAGTAGAAAGGTCTCACAACTCTGCAGACTTTTTCACACACAGTCAGTCAGTATTGTTTTAAATTTCCTGTGTCATTGACAGAGATAGGGTGACAGCTATGCAGAATCTTTAGAGTATTTGCAACAAATTTCTTTATTTCATTCTGAGACTTAACTCTTGTGCGTACTTTTATTAGCTATTGGCTTACCACTGGAAATAGGAGGCTCTGGTTGGATGTTATGCGGGTAACTCTGGTCAGAATTCAGAGTACTAGATTTGTCATCAAAGGCAGAGAGGAGCTACTACGTCATTTGGCAATGGAAAAGAACTTCCTTTTGTGAGAAATTAGTCTTGTTACTCTGAGGTGTTGGAGACAAAAGTACAAACTTTTCTTCATTCATATTTTACTTATGTCCTAATGTTTATAATAAAAAAACCCTGCAGTTGGGGTACTAATTTGTAGTGGGTGGTTTTTTCAGGAAACATTTAAATGGTAATCTACTTGTGACATGTTTTTCTTGCTGTTATTTTAGTTGTGTTTTGAATCTTTGGCAAAAAAATGAAATGCTCCATTAATTTTGACTTCATACTGCACATTATATTTCATTTAGTTTACAAAAATTGTTAAAAATATAACTGTAATATTGTAAATGAGTGTATATAAAGAAATTCCTTAACACATTTGAAGAGAATAAGACAGTTCTGTATTTCTCTTCAGTGGGTGTGTCTATACAAGATATTTACTGTGGAGCTGACTAATTAGCTCTGGAGTAAAACATCATGGTCTACAGTCTACATAGAATGCTGTTGGGCCACAGTAAATTAAATAATGCTGCTGTAGGATACTGCTGCCCAACACTAATACTGTCCTACAGTGCTGTTATTTAGTATTCCACAACGCATGTGTAGACAGTAACCGAGGCTGGCTGGGGCACGAGGGTGCTATAGTGTGGAGTAGCCAGCCCCTTTGCAGCATGCTGAGCTGGGTCGGAGCAGCCCTGGGCCGGCAGACTGACCCCCTGAACTCCCTGCCAGCCAGAGCTGCTTTGCCCTGGCTCAGTGTGCTACAGTCCTGGGTGCATGCTAAAGGGCATGCTTGGGAGCAATAAACTCCAGTGCAAACTGCTGGAGTCTATCATTTCATATTAAGTCAGTATAATTGGGAATTTTATCTCAGATGGTCCAGCAAATTATTTGCTGAACATTCTTTTGTGTGAAACATCTGCTATCTTATAAAAAGCTTTTCCTTGTTGTAGACCATCATGCACTGCTGCAGCATGAGGTTCATTGTAAACTAGTGGGGAAAACTGTTTTATAGAAGCACCTGATTTTGAATAGCAGCAGTACAAAGGTGATCAAGAGTAGTGCAACTTAAGCTAGTCCAGGTACTATTATGCTTTTGCTGTGGACAAGCCACTACTGACTACAGGAATTTCTTTCATATACCGATAACACCATTAATTCATAATCATTTAAAAGTTACTCAGGCAAATTAATATAACATCATCCAGGAGATGACAAAGCTCATATCTGCTTGAACAATTTTTTATGTAACGTATTGTTAGCTTGTATCCTTATGCTGTAGGATATAACTGATTAATTTTTACTTTTGTGATTTTCCTTTTTTTTTTTTCCTCTCAGATTATTGGAGGTATTCAGGCTCTCCAAGATATAATAGTACAAAAGGATCACAGGCTTTCTAAAGCAATGGCTCGTTATAGTTCCTTGCATATCACCCTGTTAGTGATGCACTTATCCAGTGAAGAAGAAGTTGGCTTGTAAGTGGTTTGCTTTAACTTAATATACATTATTTCTCTGGTTGTAGAGAAGTTCAGCAATGAGACTAGAAATAATAATGTGGTGCATGGTATTTTTTGATCAGCATAACAGTATAATAACTAAGAGGCCTAATATATATGTGTGTATATATGTGTGTGTGTATATATATATTGTAAACATCAATACAGTTGCTAATCTCAATTATTGATGATTTTTATAACTTGTGTCAAGATGGCATAAATTCCAGATTTTTCCCTTAGGTCAGTCATCAACATTAACCAGCCATTCTGAGCTACTTTAGCAGGTCTTAAGGAGAGAGGTGTTATCTCAGGTAGTTAGGGCCTAAAACTTGTGAGAAAACTACTGTACGTCCTCAAGTTACACTTGGAAGAATATAGCTGTGAAAATTTGATATTGTGCTCTCTGTAGCCAATCTTGTCAAGTTTTGCTGTCATCCTGTAACAGATGAATATCTCAGTGGTCTCCAGTGGAAAATTTACATGTATGCATATTATATATCAAACCTAGAGGTTTTAAAAACTTTGGTAACTGTGACAGAGTTCACTAAAAGAACTTGTGAAATGCTGAATGGCTTTCCTGGAGGAGAAACTGAGGACCTAACAGAGTTCCTTTGAATGAGGCCTCTTTGTGGGTATGCATGAACTCTTTTTGATTTAGCAAAATTCACAGGGCATGCCACAGCTCTGCTCTTCCTTGTGCTCCGTGCTGAGGACAGTACATATGTTCTGCTCTTCAATTAGTTATAACCATTGTCAGTTTGAAATGGAGCACTGAGTTGGAGATTAGAGGCCTACACCCACTTGAACTCTTTCTCAGGTTGGTTTCTATTTCCTTTTTTCTCTCTCTTCAAAAACTTTTTATATCCTTTTTCATCTTCATGCTTTGCTGCCTCCTTCTGCTTAATTTTTTTTTTTTATCTGTGCCAAATGGTGCTGCCTTTGAAGGCTAGAGAGTACCATACCCTTTCCTTAGTTTCTTTCCGTCTTTACTTCTGTTTAAGAGAGGACAGAATCTCATGGCTTCTCTACAACAGCAAGTTTCTGGTGATATCACTGTGTTTGCATTCAGTGGGTGTGTCTATATGTGCTATTATTGTGCTGTAAGCTTAATGTGCGGTAAAATAAGGCTTAGTAAGCTTTTCTCAGGAGCATGTCCACATGTGCATCTGTTGGAAGCACATTTTCTTCTGACTGGAGCAGTTTTGTACAGGGCTACTCCTGCCCTGCTTTGTCTTCTTACAGCAGCCAGGGAGAGCTCCAGGCTCCCCCAGGTGCCAGCCCCAGGCTGGCATGGGGCACAGGTCAGGCCTGGGCTTCAGGAGGTGGGGGGAACTGTCCCACAGCTGGGGCATCTGACTCCCAGCCCTGTGCCCTGATCGGTAGATTAGACTACTGCGTAGTAAAGTGTCTCGTGTAGATGCGCCCAGTGAGCACTACAGGAGCCTGGGTTGCTTCAAACTCCCATCTGCCAAAAAAGTATTCCATGCTTCCCATAAAGTGTCTTAGAGTAGTGCTGTGAGACCCCACATTGGGGTGCTGCAATGCAGGCGTTGTGACCACGGCCAAGTAAAACTGTTCAACATACTTGCTGCAGAGCCAGAGCGATGGAGAGCTAAATTACTTTTGACAAATTTGTTTTCAGCAAGGTACAGCTTGGCTTTAACTTGCTCTTGCATCAGAGTGACAGCCAATAGCTGGTAACTTTGTAAGGTAAAGCATGGAAAAAAGATTTGGATATATACCTCATTTTCTTTCAGCTGAAATCTGTCAAGAGCTTAAATGGATACTTTTGTCTTGCATGGTTGTTTTTCCCGAGATGTAGAGACTTTTAAATTAACAATACAGAAGCTGAGTGAGAGAATTACTGACTTTCCAAAAAGAGCTGAGATTGATGTAATGTTCACATTACACAATACAAAAAGCTAGCATTCACAACTCCAGTAATCCTGTTTTGTATATCTCTAGAACAATATTTTCCTTATTATTTCATCATCCAACTCTGAGATCTAGATAACATTGTAGGTTTCTTATCTTATTTCTGAATAAGAGTTTAATCACATTTAAAAATAGAGTAATTATATATTATTAAGCTAAAACAAGATGTAAATGTTTCTGAGATACTCAATGAGAATGTAGGGTCAATCCCTACTTTTTTGTTAGTATTAACATATTGAAGCAAGAACACTTGCTTGAATAAAACAAACAGGATTTGACCCTCCTATTCAGTACTTACAAACAATTTAAGTGCTCTGAATGAAGATAGGATTAGAAAATTTGGAATTGGGTAGAAAACGGAATTTAATTTTTACCAGTTAAAAATTCACCGGTAAATTCTTACACAGCATAAACACCCACTTAGTAACAGAATACTGAGTTGAAATACACGCTACTCTTAGCTAGAATAGACACTCTTCAAACAGTCTGTTAGCAAGGATAGAGGCTTGAATATGTGGGTGCATATACACTTAACTTGTCATTAATTTCAAATGGGAAATAGAGGGTGCCTAAATGCCTTTTGGGGGTGCAAGCCTGAATCAGTAGATTGGCTGTATAGTGTTCTGAAATTCAGCAATTTTGAGCTATGCTTCATTAATGGAGTTCATTTGTTGAAAACCTTTTATTTAAGTTCTGTGGGGTTATAGCAATAGACTAAAGGCTGCAAATTTAATTTAACAAAAAATTACAAAGAATGTTTGGAGGGAACATATATCACCTCTGTTACTCCACATCACTTGATGAGATTATGGTCAATTTAGTCCTAATACAAGTACCTAATTGCATATTTATATAGGTAAGTAGAGGGAAGTGTTCAGATTTATTATAAATATATACATGTACACTTAGAGATGAGTGGTGTATGGGCCTAAAGAATAAACTATAAACATACTACACTTGATCTGATAAACATGATGAGATACCATAGTGATAGCAATATTACAAATACTATAAATAGAGAGATTAAAATAAATGAAGTAACTTCTCTGTACCTCAAAGAATGTATGTGTTTTAAAATATATTTGTTTTTTAGAAGGTAATTACTGCCACCTAGAGTCAACATTCTGCCAAAAATGCAGGTAGTTAACATTTAACTGAAGTAAGGGAATTTGAGTTCATTTGGGTAACAGCACATAGAATACATCTTCTGTTACTGAGATGTACATCTGGTTTCCTTTTCAGGACACTAAAAATATACTGTGTGGATTTTTGTCTATTTAGATGAATCTGAAAGTCATCCCAAAACTAGAGATATTTCACAGATATAAAAACATCTATTAGGATAAATATTGTTTCTCAATTTATACATAAAAATATATTTATTTTTGTACTTGTATCACTTATCTTCTAATAAGAGGTTAATGAATTAAAATACATTTTCACTTATATTGTGACTTCTATCACAGAGGATTCCCAAATGCTTTGTAAATACAAGGATGTGGCTTTAAACTTTCTTTTTAACTGTCAACAACATCCATTCTAGTGACAAGGGCAACAGCTGCTGGTTAACAGTACATAATAGTATTATACACCCTCAACGTAGGGAAAGTCGGACTGCTTTTTCCCCCCCAAGATATGTCAAAAAATCTGCATTTTGACACTTCAAACTTGGCAAAATCATACTGTAGTCCTTGGATAAGCAATGCATATTTCACTAGATGTGAAAAATAAAAGAGCAGTCCTCATTTTAAGAGTGGTCCTAAAAGATATGAAATGCAGGACAACATATGGTAAGTAAGGAATTTATTTAGGTGTGATGCACATGGTGTTAGTCAGTTTAAAAACCAGCTTTAAAAAAAAAACTTTTATTTACTGTACTTACCAGTAAGTCTCTGTGACAATTTGTTGTTCTCCCATTTTGTCTTCTGGAAGAAAACACAAACATGAAGAAAATAGCTTGAGTCACAAGGGGAAACAATGAAAACAACACAATACAAAGCGCTAGTGAACCGACAGAGTAAGCAAACTGAGCAAAAAAGAATGCTCCCTCTCGTTTATGATTATGTACTTAGTTGTTACTTTTATTATTATATTACTATATTAAATACTATTATTAACACTTTTCAGATTTAATTATGGTTTTTAAGTTATCAGATTAATTGTTAATAAGTTCCACAAGTCCAGTGTGCTCAAGGCGAGGAAGGTTAGGTACCAAGGTACAATAATGACAGGAAGAGTCATTGTGAGTGATTTTTTTCAAAGATGTGTCAGTGTTTATGTCAGTTCTTATAAGTGAATATGCCAGACTGAAATAGCCTTTGTTGAATACAAAGAACACACAATGGAAAATTTTGAGTTCTATAGGTGCGTGCATGGCCAAGTTATGATTGCAGAACTCAGTAACAAAACTCTCATTGACTTTAATTTACTAGTCATGTCACACCATCTATTATGTGCACAGCTTAAAAAATAGTAGTCCAAATACCTTTGTCCTTTCAAATTGTATTTTAAGAGATTTTTTTCCCCATATGGAGCAGTGAAAGTCCTTATGGTGCAGGGGCGGGCAGTTATTTTGAGTGGAGGGCTGCTTACTGAGTTTTGGCCAGCCATCAAGGGTTTCATGACAGGCAGCCAGGGGCAGATTAATATTTATTTTCTAATTTTTTTTTTTATAAGCTGCACAGGCAGGATAGAATGGCCTGGCAGGCCACATCCGGCCCACAGGCCACATTTTGCCCACCCCTGTTATAGCACCTGATATATCCTTTCAATGTAACATCTCTGCTGAATAACCTCTCATAGTATTGCAAGTAGAGGCATGGCTTAGTTGGTCTTGTTTGTAGTACCATCCTGTGGGGCAAATTCTTCAGGGTATAAATCATACCTCCTGGTCTTCCTATACACATGCAGAGTTTGCAGCTCCCTACTTAAGCTAGTTCCTAGGAAGGCTTCTGCCTATGGCTTCCTCCACTCAGATCTGTGTTTTAACAATTACGATTCCTTTCCATTGTTTTCAGTCCTAGAGTAACAGGCTATGTTCCTATGTGGATGAATGTTGATTTTACTACCCCTGTTTTTGGTGAGCAAGTAAATAAGAATAATTACATATTCTTGCCTGGAGAATCAATATTCTGGCAGGAAGTGAGATAGGGAACCTCAACTATGAACAGTAAAGGGAGAATATGTTAGTGACAGCACATCTGACTCTAGGCTTTGCCATATAGACTACTGTATGACTATAAGCAAATCTACTTTGGTTTCTCTCTCTGTAAAATGGAGAATAACTATAAACACTCTTATGAAGTGACGCAAAGATATTAAAATAGAAAGCTTAATAGAAATGGAAATATAGTTACTATGTCAACCTCAGGGATTTTTCTTTCTCTCAACAGAGCAGTTGGTGCATTTTTGGAGAGCAAGGATTCAGTTGAAGAACTGCTACAGGGAAAACAGTTGGATTTGTCATTCCAAGGAATTGGTGATTTCAAAAATGAAGTTGGCTTTGTGAAGTTGGCAGAAGGTGATTGTACAGCCATGCTTATAGAGATATCAGGTAGGCAAACAAAAACTTGTCAGTTTGGGTATAAACACTCAGAAGGCTCTTAAGATTTTGCTAAAATAAGATAGTTTATTCTACTAAATGGGGTGCTTGTTTAAAGAAGAGCAGTAAACTTTATAAAAGGCTTCCAATTCAAAATGTATAGTCATCTGTTAAGAATGGCTGACATGTCAGGTCTCAAAACTCATGCATTTTCCAGAATCTTTGGAGGCTCTTTTCTCTACAGTAGTACCTAGATTTTCCTGGCTTTGCCACCTCAAAAGCTGTGTTAATCATCAGCATGCTGGAGGGGCTAGTTGAAAGTGCTGGGTGGCTGTTCCACTTAGATCACTTGTGGAACCACACAGGCAAAGCTGCACTTGTCTGTGTGGTGGTTCCTGGTTTGGGAAGCAGGCTGCTGAAAGCAGCAGAGCATGTTTGAGAATAGTGCTCTAGAGCATGGCAGATTTATAGAACCTAGCCCCATCTGTGTGACCATAAGAAACAGATTTAGCCAAATTAATTAATTAACTATATAAATTTCACCATTCTTCAGGTGCCACTTGTGCTTGAGACTTGGTGAATTTTAACTGTACAGAAAAGTCAGTCTGAAATCTTGGAACAGGGGAGAATGGGGAAACGTATACACACCCAGTCTGACACCATAATGCTATTTCTCTTAAAGTATATATTCTTAACTTTAATTTTAATTCTAATGCTATTATTTTTAAGTGTTCAGAAAGTTCCCCTAGTAGCTTGGGTTAGTGTTGTGATTTTGAATAAGATTGTTTGTATTTTTCTACATCAGGTTTGTTTTAGATCTTACCTACGGGGCCATGCCCATCATTTTTGCAATAGCTATTAGCTTCGTCCTAGGAGAGCAAAGCTGTCATAAGATACTGAGCCCTGAATGCAAAAACTGTATGAATATAAATGTTGATGTGACTATGAACAGGGCTTTCAGTTCTTCTGAAAAAAGCAGCAGTAGATGATACTGAGGCCAAAAAGACTTCTTTCTATCCATCTAAAATATGTACTTGAGCTACTGTGTTTAATAAAAATATCTTGGAGCACAAGTAAGTGTCTCTAGCTTGTCATTGTCCTTCCAAATTATGCCAGCAATTTCAATTATTCTTTGGAAAGGTTCCCTTAAAGAGTTTTGCAGTATTGATGAATAATCCTTTGTGTTTGGAGGAATGGGGTTTCTCATAGAGACGTAAGGCTAGAAGGGACCTTAAGAGATCATCTAGTCCAACTGGGCAATCAAACCTGAAACCTTGGTGTTACTAGCACCATGCTCTCACACATCTATCTATCTATCTATCTGTCTATCTATCTATGGCTTAGTCTTTTTGTCTGTGCATCTGTCTGTGTGATCATAATGCTCTTGGGGACCTTGGCTCCAGCAAGAATGATGGGCTGGCCATGGCTCCAGCAGAGCGGGCCAGGTGCATATGGAGTGGAGAAGTGTGAGTGGGTCGTGTAGGGAGCTACGAGTGGATGGTGTAGGGAAGGAGTGGCGCAGGGCTGGATGTGGAGCAGAGGGGGTGTGGCATGGGGTCAGATGCAGAGCAGTGTAGGGGGGGTGCGGGGCAGGACATAGAGCAGGGGGGTGGTGCACAGCCAGATGTGGATTGCCGGCAGTGGCCACTCACTGCCCTGCGGTGTGGGGGCACAAGACAGGGGGGCATGGGACTGGACATGGAGTGGGGCGGAGGGGGGAGTGCAAGGCTGGATGTGGA
>NW_017729026.1:3910444-3917394 GCF_001723915.1 Gavialis gangeticus | reverse complement strand
GGGGGGAGGGGGGAGTGCAAGGCTGGATGTGGAGGAGAAGGGTGGTGCGCAGCCAGTGGGTGGTGGCGGCAGCTGCTTCGTGCAAGTTTCCTCCCCCTTCTCCCTGCTCCTGGAAGGCGGCACGGGGTGGTGGGTGGTGGTGCTCCATCCCCTCCTGCCCTACTCCCTTAATTCTTGATTGGGAATGCACTACTTTTTTATAATGGTGATAACCCATTGATGATATTTCATAGTAGCAGGTGTTGTTATCATCATACTACTTCCAGAGCAGCCCAATAGAGGATATTAATAGATCTTTATAAGAGTCTCTGCTTTTTCTTAGATTTCATAAATCATTTCAGTTTCCAAAGCACAAAGTTTTAGTTTCATAAAAGGCTCCACAGCAGAGAAGTTGAAGTTTTGTTAAAATCTTAGCCATGCAGCCATGTACTTAAGTAGTTTCTGAGATAAAAGCAGTTCTAAAATTCAGTCTGCCCAAATGGAATGCTGCATGTGATTCTAAAGTGACATCAGTGGTTTCTGCCATCATTATTTCAAGTCCCTGATGGTCTGTTGTCATGTGATAAGTCTGCTCCCCTAGTTTTTGGACTTTGGGAAGATGATTCTATACTACACAGAAACAGCTTTGGAAAGCTCTCTAAGGCTATGTCCACACATGCCTGTGCCATGCACCAGAGGGTGCATGACAGGAGCAACTGGGTCCAGCACTGGGCTGGTCCCAGCAGCCTTACCAGGGGTCCTGAGGGCCTGCTGTGGCAACAGCAGCGGCAATCCTGCCATGCAGAGCCCGGCTGGCAGCCAGAGCAGCACACGCTGCCCCTCTGCACTACTTGGCTTTTTTTTTCATGATTTTTTTGACCCCTGGATATCCAGGGGTCAGCCCCCTCACCCTGTGCTGCTCCTTACCAGCACAGACAGCAACGAAACATGCAGTATGTAGCACCACGGACATCCCTGTGGTTCCATATACTGCATGGCCCTGCCCATCCGAACGCAACCTAAGAGTGCATTTCTCCATATCTTCTAAGTAAGAGCATGAATGGTAAGTATTTGTGATCAACAGCATTTTCTGTCAGACTTGTACATTGTCTGTTATTTTAAGATTATGAAGTTTCATCTTAGTTTTACAGAATCCAAATGGATTTCTAATGTTAATTCTCTGACCGGTGTTATCTGAGCTGTAGCCAATGATCCCTTGTGTTTAGATAGGAAGATGGGCTATATCCTAGGGACAGTCAGAGAATTGAATATTTCAGGCTTAGACCAAAAGAAATATGGGAACTTTGTAGTGAGTGATAAAGATCTTTAGTAGAACTTCTCACTAAAGTACATTGAACATCAAAGGCCCAGCATCTGCAAACCCTGAGAAATAGTGAGGCCACTTGTGAGTAACTTTAAGTGATTCCAGATTACTAATCCATATTTAAAGCGTTTGTAAATGAAGGTAGATTCTTTGGGCCTTTTTACATGTGTTGTGGGGTGTGGTGCCAGGGGCTTGAAGTAGTGAACTGCATGTCCCCACATTGAAAAAATGGTGGTGGGGCTCTTTGAAATAAGCTCATCAGACGTGTTTTATTTCAAAGCACACTGCTGCCATCTTTTCAGTGTGAAGATGTGCAGGAACACTGATACATGTGATGCAGAAGGCTGCGAAAGCACGTCAATTTCAGTGCTCCAGCAGACTTGATTAAATCATTAATCGAGTCTGCTCTGATATGCTGGATTTCCAGCACATTGGAGCAGGCTTCATGCACGTGTGTAGGAGCCCTTTATTTCCAAGAGGATCTGGTCACAGAAAACATGCAAAAAAAGCGTTGTCAAAATTGTTTTGCCAAAACCTGTCCTCTGCCACTGCGCCTGCAGCACCAGTATGTGCCGGCCCCAGAGCAGCCCTGCAGGAGGTGGGGAAGGGGTCGGGTAGGTGTGTACTCTTCACCTCCCAGGCCCCCCCAAATAATATTTTCTAGTACCACTTATGGTAACAAAATAGGCTGTCCTTGGGTAAGCCACTTCACTTTGCCCATCTGTAAAGTGGAAGTGGTAATCTTGCCTCTTCATAGAAGGCTGTGAGATCTACTAATATATGGAATATTATTAATACCAAAAACAATTAGGCCAGCAGTCCTAATCTTTTCAGTGGGCATGGCTGTAAACTGTTTAGTTTTTTTCCCCTTGGTCCTGTACTTCAGTCTCAACACTTTTATGCAGCAAGATTTGTTTCATAGTGGCTTAATTCTGAAATTCTGAGAATTGGACATAACCCGAAGAAAGAGTGGTAAAATGGTTAGTTGCCCAAATTAGAGATTTCAGGATAAAATATCCTGAAAGTCTTGCATGTAATATGACATGCACATTTTAACTGCTGCTGACTAATGGAGCCAGAGTATCGTTTTTCTGCCAAATTGGCTATGGTGGGGACATTTACATGAGATGCTGACTGCACAGTAGCTGAATAATACTGCACAGTAGTGTGTCACAGCACTAATATTCTACTGCGCAGTATTATTAGGCTACTGTGCAGTAGCATCACTTAAAAGATGTTTGCCAGTGCTACTGCACAGTAACTTCAGTTACTGTGCATTTATTTAGTACTTGCTTATACAACTACTAACTAAATGCGCAGTAACCACTGCATAGTAGTGTCTCATGCAGATGCACCTGGTAGGTAGTATTCCATACCAAGTTTTCCATACTCTTTGCAGAAAATCCTCAATTTTTTGTGCTACAAGAATGCTCTATTCCACTTCTACTTTGGTCAACTTGTTGTAGAAAGGATCTGTTCATTACATTACAACTTTTGTGTGTCAAATTCTGGCACTAGTTAGAAGAAGAGTTAAATAAGTGACTTATGTACAAGTCTCTAAAAATAAACAGAAACAGAATTTTTCCACAGACTGCAGTTTTTCTCCCGAATCTCCATAGAAGCTAAAGATACAAGAACATTAATCTGTGATTTTTACACTGCTTTATGTTTAGGAGTTAGAAGCTTTTCTTGGGTGTTGAAAGGGAGAACATATCTAAAACAGCAACAATAAAAAATATCTAAAGAACCATTTTTAGTCTTTATCTTTGCTTTTATATTTAATTGAATGAGACATGGATCTGATATTCTGAAAGCAAAAAAAGGAAGCGTTACTTCATTGGAATCATCCTCCCCAAACCTTGAAGTGGTGACTATGTTGGTGCTTTGGGTACATTGGCTTCTGTGAGTGAAGAGCAGGGTGAAAGGATGGTTGTCTCCCATTATTACCATGGAAACTCATAAAAAGTCTGTGAGCAAGACAGAGTAATGTGGTGGAGTGTCCTCTTTCCTATGTGCAGTTTTCTAATTTGGGACAAGCCAGTCCTGTTTAGGAAACACTTTGTGGTTGTATTCGATAAACAATTCATATATAATCTTATACATCTATAGAAACTGTTATGTAGTAGCAAGAACTGTTTATTATGGAAACTGAACCTTGTTTATTACCCTTCAGTTACCCTTTTTTCCCTTCCAGTAAACAATGGTATTGAATGAGGTCATGCAAAAAGCATTTAGAAAAATAACTTGCCCACTTCCATTTTCATCCAAGTGTTTCTGGTTAATTATGCAAACACTAAGCCTTCAGGCTACCCTGGAATTTGTGGTTAAAATTTTAACAAATGTTTGACCTTAAAATTGTCCTAAGTATTTTTTTTTTAAAAAGTTGTATTTAGTATAATCCCTTCATGTTGCAAAAGTTTTCTTGCTTTGCTTTATATTTTTGTAAGACCTCATAAACACACAGTCCTAAATCTTTTCATAAATTTTAAACACTCTGATAAGACAGTAAAGCCACTACAAGATTTTACAGAGAATATTACAAGTATTAAACCTGAAAGATGCTATTATGCTGCTTCCCATTTTTTGCCCCAGTGCTAGGTTAGAATTTACATAGCATAATATAAAGTGATTGCAAATAAAAGGGAATGAAGTTCTCTTTTGCCACTTCATCTTAGCATCATTTGTTAAATCAAACCCATTAGCAAATGTTTTATGTATTTAGAATATTTTTAGTATATAGTTCCCAGTGAGTGTGTCTACATGTTCATTAATGCACTGTAGTTACTGCACATTAAGTTTAGTACTTGCATACCCAAGCACTAAATCAATGTGCAGTAACTGGCACTACTGCACAGTAGTACTAGTGCATGGGTTTTTATAGATGCTGATTACATTGTAGCCTAATACTACTGCATAGCAGGGCTGTGCGAAGCTGCAGTCCTTGATTTGGTTCGGCCTGATTCGGTGGCCGAATCTCCAAATTCAAATCGAATCAGAGGACCCTTTAATCTCTCTGAATCAACTCAGAGAGATTTGGAAAGATTCGGTGATTTGGATATAGGCACAGCTTTAAATGTTTTTTCTACATACCTCAAGGTGGCTTGTGAATGCTGCGATGCTGAGGTGCATGGAAAGTCCCACAGAAGTGCAGGGGGATCCCCAGCGTGCTCAGCAGAAGACCCAGAAACACTTCTGGTCCACTTCCAGGTTCACCGGGGAGTGTGCAGGGGGCCCCCCCCCACCCTGGCTCAGCGTCTGGTGCCTTCTGGGTCTGGGGAGGCACCCGGGGGTCCCCCTGCAGCCAATCACCGAGCCAGGGGGGCATGGGGGGCCCCCCTGAGAGCTGTCCTGCAGGCCCGCAAGTAAACTGGAAATACTTCTAGTACGCTTCTGGATTTGCCGCCGAGCACATGGTAAGCCCTTCCTGTGGGACGCTCCATCCGCCCCAGCATCACAGCATTCACAAGCTGCACTGGTATCTCAAAGTATGTAGAAAAAACATTTAAAGCCAAATCTTCAGATTTGGATTTGGCTGAATTGAATCCAGGACAGCGATCTGAATCAACGAATTGCCCCTGATTCAGGCCAAATCTGAATCGAATAGGGCCCACTTCGCACACCCCTCCTGTATAGCAGCATATTGGCATGGGTTTTGCCCAGCATGCTACTGCACTATGTTATTAGGCTATTACACAGTAGGCGTCTTATGCAGATGCACCCAGGGTATAGTAAAATAGTGAGTTCTTTGTTGGCAGAAGCTTTGTTTTATTGTGTCCAGTATGTTTGCTTATTTCCTTCTCCATAGTGGCAGTTCACAGAACCTGTTAGTGGAACTCTTGCGGCAGTGTTGAATCTTACTGTTTCTTTCTTTTGCAGTGGAAGTTCATGGTGCCTTTTTTTCAGCACCCATTAGTGACTCTATTATGTGCCCTGTGTTTTGCCCTTAGCGTTGTGACAGTCACCTTTTGCTGGATCTGAATATCACACTTTTCTATTCCCGTGTCATCTTTCTTCCTCTGTTATTTAAAAATGTCATTGCAAAAAACTTCCCCTTTCCTTTTCTTTAATGCTGCTGCTTCTAATGATTTTAGTTCTCTTACTTTTCTTGTGTTTGTTTCTACTTAGAGATGTTGGTTTGGACTTTGTTTTATTCTTATTTCTTTATTTTTGTGCCTTGCTTTTTCTCTCCCTCAGTATTCTGGATCAAAAGGTGTTATGCAGATAAAACTTTTAAACTGCACTCATGAGATTGTCATCTGATACCCTGGGTCCAATGCAACAAACAGTGCACTAATATAATAGCATTGTGCCATCTCTCGTGGGTTAGGGGGCTTGCGCTTCCTTGGAGTACAGTCACTTGAGGTGATTGAGCATGTTGTGCATGTCCATCTTTATCACATTGTAATTTTCACTTTGGTTTAATTTTAAGAATTCTGTTAAACTAAACTTTAAAACTCTGGTTTACAATGTACAAGGAGCAAAATACTGGTCATTGAGGTCAATGACCAGATTCCCCTTGGTTTCAATGGAGCTACTACTCTGGCACTTTGTGGGCTTGCTCAAATTGAAAAGCTTCCTTTAATCCACAATTTCATTGTAATTTGCCTTCATTGAATATATACTTAGAATCATAGAAGAGGAGGTCTGGAAGGGAATTTAAGAGGTATTCTAGTTCATCCCTCTGCTCAAGGCAGGATCGTCCCTATCCAAACTATGCCATCCATACAAGTGGTTGTTTAACCTGTTCCTAAAACCACACAGCAACCTTGTTGTACAGCTACAAGGCAGATGCCCCAAAACACCAAGAGTCATCTGTTTTAACATGTAAACTAATCTGCCACAGGTAAAATGTGGGAAAAGGGCTGTCAATATCCTGCTACTTTAAGGATTGTTAATGTATGCTTGAGAGATCCAAGGAAGAGTCCAGGCCCCTGGCTACAGAGGAAGACTTGTCCTTCTCCTCCTCTTATGGTTTTTTTCCTAAAATCTGGCCAATACTTTTCACTTACAATATATTTTTTATTTGTGTCACTAAAATCTCTTGCTATTCCTGCATAAAAACAATGATAACCCCTCCTTACAACATAAACTCAGTTGCAAAATGGTATTTCTATAGCCAAGCATTCCTCTCCTCAAAACACCTATATCTTTCAAAAACTGTACCTAGGAAGAATTCTGCCCATAAATATATTTGATACATAATTGTACCAAGTAGAATGTATTTGGTACAAATCAAGACACAGAGACAGCCTTGCTTAGAAATGCTAAAAATATTTTCTTGCTAATGTATGTCTAAAATAATGTGTGTGGACTGTTGCCTACAGAATAAAAGCACTAGGTATAAGTTTAGACATACAAGCTGTGTAGCATTAATATATTACAATATACTGCAGAAATTTCACTTTGTAGCAAGAAACCTTTTCTGCTTGCCCCACCCTCAAATGTGAAGCTCCTCCATATGGCAAAAGCCCCTTTTGCAGTATTTGCTTTCTCTTTTTTCTACCCTTTTCTTCCTTCCTCTCTTTTTTCTTTTATTATATTATTATTATTTTTATATAAGGTGTACTTGTAGAGAAAATAGAGCTTGTAGATGCTTTTAGAAATGTACTTTAAGTTTAAAAGTAAGTTGTACCATGTAACAATATTA
>NW_017729026.1:3897729-3905444 GCF_001723915.1 Gavialis gangeticus | reverse complement strand
ACAAGTTAACAAGCGGCAATTAACACCTACAAAACTACAGACCAAGAAGAGGAAAGAATCAATACAGAGCCAGGAACTTCCTGAAACTTCACTGTTAAAGGTACGGAAGCCCCAGTTTGAACTAATCAATGCTGGAAACAGACCCTTGGGGCTAAAATATCCCCTTATCAACCACTTCCAGAGCTCTATTCATCATGGCAGTGAATCAATCAAAATTCATCAACGGACTCCCGAGACTGCACATACCTGCGGACATGACCCCTGGGGCTGACAGCTGCTATCCAGCAGCTATCAAGAGGGACATCCCTTGAGGTCAAAGACCCCTGGATTGGGTAAGCCCAAGAATTGGGGAGTCACCAAAGTCTGCCAGAGAGGGATAAAAGGCAGTGAAGAATGGTGCCCCCAGTGGTGCCCTCTTTGACCTGAGCAGCTCTCTGCCTGTCCAGCCAGAAGGACCAACCTGTGACCCCCTGCTGAAGCCTCGATTGGCCATCAACGGTGGACTCCAGCACTTGGGGATAGGTATATCTTGACACAGGTGCTTAGTGTTCATAGCTAGCTACTGTGAATTTGTCTGTGTGTGTTTTGAGGGGATCAGCAACAAGGCTTATGGTCTGACTTTTGCATCCATCCAATAAACTAGAATTTTATGATGATCCTGTGAGTTGGTGCTTTGTAGCCAACAACTTAATGGCATATGTGTACTAATAAGAAATATATGGACACAAATAAGAAATATTGACTCAGATTAGGCATATTCCAGACTTTCCATGAAAAAATTAAATGTTTAACTTTGCTACAACATTGCAATGGGAAATGTAGGTTTACGATTGTACTCTGTAACAGGGGGCCTGCTCCGGGCCGATCTCACTATGGTCCGCCCACCTGTTTCTGGGCTAACCGCCCACCTTCTCACCCACCACACCTTGTTGGTAATTAATTAATAGATGTTAATCAAGAAGGAGGCTGCCCATTTCTTACCCCGATGCCAGGGGGCGCTATCTGCGGCTCCATTCCTCCCCTACATTGCAGCCCAAGCCTCACAGATGGCATCCATAGTTCTCACAAATCACTGGGCCCCATAATCCTCGTGTTGAACCCCTCTATGATCCCTCCATTCTGGCGGCCTAATCCACCTTCATCCTGGGCAGCATAGCTCCCTGAACTGCTTCCCCTTCCAGGTGTGGTCCCACCAGGACCTTTTGGCTCACTAGCCCTGGCCCACCTCTAGGCCAGTCGGAACCCCAGGCCCTCAGTTCTTGGGCACTTCTCGTGGTGGGCCCATGGCCCTTTGACCCTTCCAGTCCTGGCCCTGGCATTGACCAGTCAGGGGATGTCCAGACAGGAATGAGTCCATGGCCTCACTCTCTCTTTCTCTGAGGGTCCACCCTCCAGACCATACAAAGAGGTAACCCTACCTGGTTGTGGGGGATAGGGGCTAAGGTGCCCCAATTCACCTTTCACCGGAGTAGTAACTGGCCTTGTATTTCCTGGGGGCTCCCATGCCACTGGGAGCCCCACCAGGCCACCCACTCTCAGCAGGGTGCAGTTTTAGGTCATACCCAGGACCAGGAGCCTCCTAACCATTCCCTACCACTCCTCCATTACCTCCAGATGATACCAACAGCCCTGTGACCAGGCAGTGTTGTTGCTTGCCTCCCAGCAGCAAAATGCCCTGTTTATATGGGCAGCCCTGAATCTAAAATGGCTGCCCTCATTAGGCACCTGCCAGCTGCTGTCTCAGGCCCTTATAGTGGCAGGCACAAACAGTGCCCTGCCACGTACTAACAAATGTAAGTACAGGAAAAGCAGGGCTACTGTAGATATGGGGCACATCTACATGTGCAAATGCTCTGGGGTGGGTTTACTCTAGATCCACCCTGGACAGGCGTCTACATGTGCAGAGAAGTGGGAGCAGATTTGCTACTCCTGGCAGCTACTCCTGCGGTCCAGTGGCTGAACCCGCCCCAGCAGCAGGCAGTTCCGAGTGGCCGGGAGCAATATTCTGCCCCCTGCTGCCTGGCTGACCAGGAGCACATTTGCTTCTGGTTGGCCATCTACACGTTCTGTTCTGCACAGTAATTACTCCTGAGTAAATTTGCTATTTGTATTTGCAAGTAGCAAATTTACTCGCTATTAGAGCAAATTTATGTGCAGTAAGCACTGCATGTGACACTTACCTCACAGTAATTTGCTCTAATCTTGAGTAAAGCATCTTGTGTAGATGTGCTCATTGTTTAGATATTTTTAATTCCACTGTCTACTTTTTTGTTCTGCTCAGAAATTCTAAAAAGATGTAGAGTAAGATTACTTCTTATGCTTTTGTTGAAACACTTGAGGTCTTTGAGTAGTATTTTACCAGGTAATTATTTGTTCTAGGGACAGAAATTACACATGAACCAGTGTAAGTGATTGAAAACCAGATAAAATCTGTAACACAGCAGAGGTTTACATAAACGGCTTTCAAAATGGCCAAAACTGGTTTAAGATGAACCTGGATGGATGTAATATCAGACTTAACCGATTTAGCTTAAGTTGGTTTATTGAATGTCTGTCCCAGATCCTCTCCAGTTTCAAGTTAACTCACAGTCCCCCAGCATCCCAGGATGCTTTGCACCTGCCCTGTAAGCCCTCACCCTTGCAGGGTGGGTGGGCTAGCCTTGGCCCAAGCTGTCTGCTTTAGCAGAACAGGGAGGCATGCTCTTGTGCCCCTGGCTTCTGGCCTGGGCCACTACAGGCATGTAGCTGTATTGCCACGATCAAAAGTCGATGTCCATTCTCTTGTTTATTGGTTCAGTCTATGTATCGTAGCCTAACCTGCGAAGACTGAAGCAATTCAGCTTCAGGCTTTTTGACTGATTGTACTTAGCCATGGTGCATGATGTATTCTGTCAGTCCATTTTTAAAATTTCCTTATCGTTGCTTCAGTCAGACTCCAGAATGTGTGAGCTGCTGAGTACCATCCATCCCTTAGGAGCCATATGTCTTTGTAATTGTTACATTCAGCCTATTAATTGAAGTGAAAAATAAATCTTTAATTGATTAGATTACAGACTACTATAACAGTTAATTATATTCAGTCTGGAGTAATCCAGAAACTGTAGCTGCTCAATGATAGATGTCAGAGGGTATCCTTCTGCCTTCTGGTTCTATAGTTAAGTGGTTAGGGTACTTGCCTGAGGAGTTGGAATTACAGGTTCTAGGTCTTCCTTACTCAAGAAGAGGTTTGAACTTACATTGCTTTTGTGATGGGCTAGCTCACAGTGACCTAGCCCAGGGGTTTTGAAAGGGCAAAAGATGATTGGAGGACTTGGGATTCCCTTTCCTCACCAATCAGGACCCAGAGACTCACCCGCCATGTCCCCTGGTTGGCCCCTTGGGTCACCTGAAGGGGGATAAAAGGGGCAGCGCAGCTGACTCAGGGGAGACCAGCAAGGGATCACAAGGAAGGAGCTTCAAAGAGCTGGCAAGAGCTGAGCCAGCAGGGCAGGAGCAGTTGCCCCAGAAGAGCCTGAAAGAGCAGTACCAGCAGGCAGCAGTTGGACCCTCAGCAGTGCAGCGTGCGGCCGGCAGGAGAGGCTCCCCACTGGGCTCCAGGATTGCCTACGAGAGGCTGCAGCCAGCAGGAGAGGCTCCCCAGCTCCAGCAAGGATCTGAGCAGCGACCTGAGAGGTTCCCAGCGCTGCTTCCAGCTCCTCCAGTCAGAGGCCAGGCAGCTTGACGTGAGGCTGGGGCTCCGGGAAGGTCAAGACCCCTAGCAGCCTAACATAGTGTCACTATTGGTGGCTGTGTAGCAGTGTTTTTGCCTACCACATGGGAGATCTGAGTTCAAGTTCTAGCTTGGGTGATTTGGGGTGAGTGAGCTAACAAGTAGTGAATCTTCTTGCAGTGGAAAGGGGCCATTGTGTTTTCCCCACTTTTCTCCCTCCCCAGGTATCTAGATCCTATATTTCCCTTGTCATTTGACATCTTGTATTTTGTGCCTTTTTATATTTCACCAACCAATTTTGTTTGCTCCGCTGTTTGTGTTTTGTATTTTGTTAACCCTGTCTTTTGTCAGTGATTGTAAGTGTCTAACTTTTGTTGAATCCTGCCCCCTTGGGGCATTGTATATACCCTCTGATTTATGCCTGTTATGTTCCCAGTATTGTTCCCTCATTAAAAGGTATATGGTTAAGTCCCCATTGGTGGTCTGGCTCTACTCTATAGGGGGAGGAGAGTCCCTACACCTCCCACAGCCCTTGTGCACCTGCTTTGATCCCTTCAATTGGAGAGGGGGTACCTCTTGGAGTACTGCCCGGGTTACACTTGATAGAGCTTTAAACTACCAGGATACAGGTTAGGCACTATCTAGGCTTCTCTGTAGCCCTTGAAGTGGAAGATGTGTAGCCAGAAGAAATATAAATTAAAGGTGTTTTGCTCAACTGAAATGGATTTTGCCTGAGTGGGAGTTCTAACCTAGGACCCTGCTCCTAATGGAGCAGAAGCTGTCCCACTGCTCAATCTATTTATACAAAGAATGCTAAATGCATGGTGCAGTCAGTCAGTTACAAGGGGAGAATCTGAATCATGTCCCGACTTAGGGATTGGTGGTTTGAACACAGTGCTACAAAGTTGGAGACTGGCAGGTATAAACCCCCTCAAATGATGGGTTCCTAGAGTCTGTATCTGGGTAAGTCCCTTAACCACTACACTTGGGCAGAAAGGTGGGAGAGTCCCCCTGTTCCATGAGAAACTGCTTAAGTGCCAAAACAACAGTCATATGGTTGCGTAACTGCTACTTAAGTACACAGAGGGCATGTCTGCATGTCACCCTGGCAAGGTAGCAATGTGCTATAGTGATTATGTGGGTCTACACATGATGGTCAGCTACATCACCGTAGCAGCATGCTCCCCCATTTTAGTGTGCTAGAAGGAAAACAGGAGCAATCTTTTGATGATTGCAGGAATCCCAAGTGAATGGATAAGGACACATTTTGTTTTCAAGTGCAGCTCTGAAGTTACTGCATATTTTTATATGTGTTTGGTCATATATATTTTTGAAGTCCTAAAAGTAAATTTAGAAGATGATAATGAATCAAATCAATATTTTACTTTGTCCAATCGAAAGATGGAGTCATATGTTTTCACCTATAGGCCTCATAGATTTGGCTTTTGATCCTGAGCAAGGAGTTAGTATATAATCAGAACAGACCTTCTTTAGTTATTTGTGTAGTCTTCAGGGACTAAGAATGCTTATGGAAGAATGCTGGGATTGGGATTTTTTTTGTTTGTTTTACTTCTTAAAATAATTTCTGTACCCTGCATTCCATGTAGGTCAGGCAGCTCACAAATTTTTGGTTTATTGAAATGAGTCATTCCGTATAGAATTGCAAAGTGAAAAAATGTGGTTTTATTCTGATGCTTGCTATTGTTAGGTGGCAAAAATAAAAGACCAGTAGTTTATTTAGCACGTTCTGCTCTTACAGGCTTACATTCTGCAAATGGAGGTTTTATAATAGAGTCCCATACCCACGAGATTAGAGGTAGAATTCTCAGTGGGCATGTCTACATGAGATGCTTTACTGAGCAGTAGAATTAATTACTGCATAGTAGAACGTCACCATGTACACATGCTGACCCTTATTGGGCAGTAATTTCCTCTACTCGGCAGTTAATTTGCTACTTGCAAACTGCTGAGTAATTACTGAGCAGTATAGCACATATAAACAGCCTCAAATGTACTCCTGGGCATCCAGGCAGCTGGGAGAGGCAGATTGCTGTCTGACCCCAGGAGCAGTCCAGCAGAAGGGAGCATCCAGCCTTTGCTCTCCGATCATAGAGTGGAGGCTGGGAACAGTTTGGCAGCTTGTTCCCAGCCCCGACTCCGTGATCGCAGAGCGGGGGCTGGGAACAAGCTCCTAGTTTGTGCTCTGTGATTATGGAGCAGGGGCTGGGAGCTCCCTGCAGGGGGAGAGCTTCTGGCCCAGCCTGGAGCTGACTGGGACCTGTCACAATCGGGACAGTTTCTGGCCAGCCCCGGGTTGTGTGGGGAAGTCTGCATGTGCAGTCTGGGGCTGCCTGGGGTCTGCCCAAAATGGGATGGTCCCCAGTTACCTCCAGGCCGCACGTGCAGATTTCCCTGCACAGCTGGGGGCTGGCCAGGAACTGTCCCCATCAGGAGCAGGTCTCAGCCCCATGCCCCAATTGGGTGATTGAGGGGAAGGGCTTGGAAAGAGCTCCAAAGGAGGGCCAGGTCCCAGCCCCTTGCCACAATCCACTGGTGGGGCAGTTACCAATGAGGCCCCAGCTGGGCAGGGAATCCCACCCTGGAATCCCCACCCAGCCAGGGATGCGCTGTTAGCTGCCCCACTGGCAGATCAGGGCAGGGGCTCCCCTGCAGCTCTTTCCAAAGCCCCTTTCCCCCAATCGTGGAGCCAAGGCCAGGAGCTCCTTGCTGTCGGGGCAGGGAGATATTGTCCCCCCAGGCTCTACCATCGGAGCTTGCCCTGGCAGCAAGCAGCTCCTGGGGGTAGGGAGCAGTCTCAGCTTCTGCCAGGAGACCTCTGCCCAAGGGGCAGGAAGTCAGCTAGGGTCAAAGCATCCCAGCAAGATAAGCATCCAAATGTAACTTAAAAGTGTCCAGAGTAAGTGCTTGCACCACCTCTGGGGGGAGTCTATTCCAGGTGTTGGGGGCTCAGACAGTAAAGAAGTTTTTCCTTATGTCCAGCCAAAAACTGCCTTGCAGGAGTTTGTGACTGTTAGACCATGTCATCCCTTGGGCGTTCCCCCAGATCCAGATGCACTCCTCTTATGTACTTATAGGCTGCCACCAACCCACCCCTGAGCCTGTGCTTCTCCAGGCTGAAGAGTCCCATAGCGCGTGGCTTCTCTTCATAAGACTTGTTCTCTTGCCTTCAGATCATGTGTGCGGCTCTCCTCTGGACTCTTTCAAGCTTTTCCACATCTTTGCTGAATTGTGGGGCCCAGAACTGGATTCAGTACTTCAGTTGCCGTCTCACCAAGGCCGAGTACAGCAGGAGCATGACATCCTGGGTGTTGCTTGAGATGCATCTATAGATGCAAGCCAGAGTTTTGTTCACTGTGCAAGCTGTGGTATTGCATTGGTAGCTCGTGTTCATGTTGTGGTCAGTCATGATCGCCATGTCTCTTTCAGTCGTGGTGCTAGTGAATGTAGGTTAGAGCTCCCCCTGGCTGCTAAAGGGGGCAGTGAATGGCCAGAGCGGGTGAGAGCAGACTGCTTTCAGGAACAGCAAATCTACTCCCGAATCTCTGCACATGTAGACTCCTGCCTGGGCTGGGTTTACTCTAATTTATGCTAGAGGAGGAGTGGGCAATTATTTCAGCTGGAAGGCTGCTTAATGAGTTTTGTTTAGCTGCCAAGGGTCGTGAGGGTAGCCCTGCTGCTTGACAGGTGCCCTGCGCCCCTTGTCGCCATTTTGGGACTGGATGTCCCACCCCTAACCCCTGCTCTTTGCCATTGGAAATTCCTCTCTTGTCCCTGGAAGTGCTCCTTTTGGGAGGGGGGATTTGCCATCTTTGATCCAGAAAAAAAACAAATCATACACTAAAAGTCAAACACCTAATATAACATATTTTAATTTTATTACAAAAAATATTTTTGTCATGATTTGTGTTTGCGTACTATATAGAGAGATGATTGCATAATAACTCAAAAATAAAGCCTTACTTTTGTATATTGTGTGTATGGGGTG
>NW_017729026.1:3891633-3892729 GCF_001723915.1 Gavialis gangeticus | reverse complement strand
TGCTCTTTGCCATTGGAAATTCCTCTCTTGTCCCTGGAAGTGCTCCTTTTGGGAGGGGGGATTTGCCATCTTTGATCCAGAAAAAAAACAAATCATACACTAAAAGTCAAACACCTAATATAACATATTTTAATTTTATTACAAAAAATATTTTTGTCATGATTTGTGTTTGCGTACTATATAGAGAGATGATTGCATAATAACTCAAAAATAAAGCCTTACTTTTGTATATTGTGTGTATGGGGTGTCTGGGGTGTGGTTGAGGGTGGGTGTGTCTGGGGTTTGTGAGGGGGTGTGGCTGTGTGTGTGGGGGCATAGGGTGTGTTGCTGGGGTGTGTGCATATGTGGGGGTGTTGGGACAGGGTGTGGGTGTGTGGGGATTTGTGGAGTGTGAGGGAGGGTGACAGGGGTGTGGGGACCCCACACACATCGCCCACATGGTGCACAGTCCCTGCCGCCAGGAGCAGGAAGCAGGCTCTTGGGCACTCATGACCCGTGCAGGTGTTGTCACCTGGCAGCACGTGGCTCTGGCCAGAGCTGCACATGGTGGCAAGGAGCACATGCAGGCCGGCCCGGCTCATTCGTGCGGGGCTCCCCACAGTGCACATGCAGCTCCTGGCACTTACATGCCACTGGGGGGAAGCCCCCTGTGATGAAGCCACCTGCCTTCCCCACTCCCTACCACCATGGAAGCAAGGGGCATGGCTCCCTGCCACTTCCGGCGGAGTCCCAGCAGCTGCACATGGGAAAGGCAGCTGGCTTCATCACATGGGGCTTCCCTCAGTAGTGCACAAGTGTCGGGACTGCACATGCACTGCAGGGAGCCCCACGTGATAGAGGAGGGCCAGCCTGACTGTGCTTCTTGCTGCCATGTGCAGTGCTGGCTGGAGCCGTGTCCTGCAGGACACGTGCACCCATAGGGCCACTGCCTGCTGCTGCTGCTTGCACCAGTAGCGGGGGCTGTGCGCCATGGTGGGGAGTGTGTGGGCGGTCCCCACACCCACCCCACCTCCCTCACACTCATACCCTGCCCACCTGTGCTCCTGCTGCCCCCTGGGCACAGACTCCATGCTCTTGCCAGCCCCAGCCCCACACA
>NW_017729026.1:3882250-3891598 GCF_001723915.1 Gavialis gangeticus | reverse complement strand
TGCAGCTCCCCCCTCTCCCCCACCCCCACTGCTTCCGTACCTGCTGCCCGGAGTGAGTGCTACAGCAGGGAGATGAGGAGGAGCTGCTGGATGCTGGGGAAACCGAGCAGGTCCCCTGGCAGCTGCAGCAGTGACAGCAACAGCCCCACCTAGAAGCTGCGTGCTGGCTGGGCCGGGCTCTTCCATACATGAGGGTGGGAATGAGGCACATGCACTGGATGGGGTACAATTAGTTGGTGAGCACCCGCGGACTGAATGAAATTGCCTGGTGGGCTGGATCTGTCTGACTCAACTAAACCTACCCTAGTATTTGCATGTGCCTGGTTAGTAGCAGGGTTCTTTATGTAGCTAGCTACTATTTGAACATCATTATTTAGTTCCCAGTTCCTGATATACTTGAAATTTTTGCATAGATAGGACATACTTATTAGATAGCTGCTGAAGATTATGTGGTCAGAGCTGCTGGAAGCATGTTAATCCTAACCAGCTGAAGAAGTCATTAAAAGAGCCATTTACCTTACAGGTCTATGAAACTACTATAGAACTGTTATAGGAGGACAAAGTCATGGAATTTGATAGTTTATACTACTAACACCTTTGTAAAGACCCTGCACACTTTTAATTATCTATATTTTTGCTGGTTTTGCTTTACATAGTAGACAATGATATTAAATTTCTAAACTCATATAAAACTGACTTCCAGTTTCTCAACATTGCAATGCTTGAATTTCATAAATTCACCAGTTTTAGGACCAGAATGTATCATCAGCATGATCACTGAGACATCCTGCATAAAGGGCCATAAAATCTACCTCTGCGTGAGGTTTTAAATTTGGGGGAGGGGGGGCTTAAAATTTTTTTTTGATCATACATTTTACTCATTGAATTTATTTTTAAACACAACACCTATTAAATTATGTAGTGTTTTGCAAATAGGAAGTACAAGCCTTTTTGGAAAAATGTACTTCCAGAAAACCTAAATGATTTTATGTTGAATAAATATTTTATGCCACTATGATCCTTCATTCTTAAAGATGAGATAAGATAAGTTAAGGATAAGACACTCCATTTGGCAAATGAAAACTTGTATATATATGACTGAAATGGAAGGGAACACAAATAAGCGTTACACAAGTATATATACACAGAGCATCTATAATTGTTAAATGTTTACAGGGCACATCTACACGTGCTTAATGTGCCATAATTACGGTGCTTAAATTAAATGCACCATGATTGTCACTATTGCGCAGTAGTGCCAGCGTATATTTTTGCCAGGACGTGTTAATATGCGGTAGAATTAGTCTACCATGGTTTTAGCATCTTGTGTAGATGTGCCCACATAGTGCATAAAATGACTACTCAGAAAATTAAAAAAGCTAATTTAAACTCTTGTTTACACCAAGGCATGCACTCTGCAGAAAATGAACAAACCTGATGGGCCAAAATGCTTGATTCAACAATATCAAGGAAATCAGCAAATACATACAGTATCATTGGTGAGCAACAAAAAACACATTTTTGGCAAGATGTCTGCTTGTTATTAACACCTCATTTACGTTCATTCAAGTGTGGCTCTTAAAGACAAAATGTATCCTTATCCATTCACTTAGGATTCCTGTAATCACTAGCTCAAGTTGATGCTGTGCTGTTTTCCCCACATAGCCTCTAATTAACCTTTGTTCTAAACAACACTGCCATTTATTTCAGTCCTCCAGTGGGTGACGGCTAACAGCAGTGATAAACTGCTTCATGGCTTTTGTGAATGTGAACAGTCAGTAAGAGCTAACATAATACCAATTAATTTTTACTTTTAATTTGTAAAAGGCTAATTAAATCCAGTATAGAAATGAGCCACAGCTATTTGCATAGCACTTACAGTCAAGAATATAGAGGTCTCTGCCTCAGAGACAAATGACCAGGGCCTAAATCAAGTGATGATAGGAATGTGGGAGGTGGGGAGAAAAAGGGAAGTAAACTTATGGAACAAAAGATGATGCAGGATGGGGAGTAGAGATGAGAGAAAAGCAAGACTATGAGATGATGCCCCAGTTGCTAATGAACAAGTATATGGGGTGAGGGAGGAGAAAAAGGGTGGAGTATAAGAGGACAGAGTGGTTCCATGCTAACAATGTTATTTTCAAACTGATGGAGGGCCAACTGTGTAGGGGAGTCAGAGAGCAAGCTGGATGCAGGCATGCAAAGAGTGGTGTGGAAGGGAATCTGTGAACTGTCAGTACAGTGCTATTATAATGGCGTATTACATTAGGGTCATGAATTTTAATTGATGCTGGCTGTGGACTATGAGAAATCTTCATGGAGACACTGAAGGAGCAGTTAGAGAAGAAGAAAATCCTGAGAAGAGAGCACCCAGACTGTTAAGCCTAAGATAATTCTGAAGAGTCTCAGGTCTGCCAAGCATAAGGTGGCAGAAAAGAGAAGGATAGAGAAGGTGATTCATGACTTGCTTAAGAAAAGATTGCGACTTTGATTTTGGAAGACATTAGCAGAGAGGAAGTAAAGGCAGCAGGAGTAAGTAAACTACATTCAGAAAGCAAAGAAGAAGGAAAAACCAAGAATATCCAAATGCTTTTCCGTAATAACTGTTTACCAACACCCTTGCCCCTCCCCAAACCCCAAAACAAATCAACACTATTTCTATAGCACCTAGGAGTGATCCCTTGATTCTGCTTAAGGCATCTAAACACATCTGTACTACTGCTAATTTATTGTATGGTATGTTCCCTTTCGTCAGGATGTTCTCTCCTCATTTCCATCTTCCTGAAGTGCATTGGAACCCATTAGCTATTGGAGCTAGGAAAAATGCCTAGTAACATAGAGGGATGAAGACATATCAGTTGGGATAGCAGCCTTTCCTGCTATCTTAGTGTAATAGTAATATACATGATGTAGAGCTGGAGACATATAGAAGGCATGAAGTTGAACCACACAGATGAGTCTCTTGCATAAGTTTCACCACAGATATTGGTATGAAATACCTGTTAACCCACAATGGCTGCATTCAGGCAAGTGCGGCCATGAGGTATGTGGTGTTGCAGATGTCTGTGGTGTCACATATCACACATTTGGTTGTTTTCCATGTTGCAAGGGAGCAGCATGGGGTTTTTTTTTTGACCCCTGGATATCCAAAAAAAAAAAGCTAAGTGGTGCATGCAGTGCCAGCATGCGCTGTCCAAAGCCAGAGCCTGGGTGGCCAGACCTGCACTTCACTGCTGGGAAGGCTCCATGCAACAGGATCACCTCTGCTGCAGCTCCAGGAGGCCCCCAGTCTCCCCTATCCCACCCCAGGTGACTTGCCACACACCAGAGTATGCATGGCACAGGCGTTTCCCAGGGACAGCTAGCAGCATCACAAGCTGCACTGCCACTAGTTGACCGCAGGGAACCAAATGTCCATACACATCTGGACACAGCCAATGAAAGTGAAATCCCTAGCCCTCTAAAAACAAATTACAGTGGGGGAAAAAAATAACAAGAAATTGCTTGTTGACCTCTGCCACGCCTAATTCATAAAGCCTAAAATGCTTTATACATTTTAGAGTGGAGAAAACAAGCTACTCCTTGTTTGGTGGATATATCAAGAACAAGGCCTGTTTCATGAGGCAGCCTTTCAATTACTCTAGAGAAGGCTCCCTATTAAGGGCTGTGGTTGTGCATCTTACAACTGTCAGTCTGCTTGACCAACGAGTAAGGAATGGCCCAATAGCTCTTTAATAACTCAACCATTCCTTGTCAAAGACTGCAAGCCTCTTTTCAAGTCAAACTGTCCTTTTATTTCTGAAATGAAAGTAAGATACAATGACAACAAGAAGCAGTTTAACATGTTTTTTTTAATCATTCCAAATCAAATTCAGAATTGGAATGCAAACATATTTTTTAGCTTATAAAGCTCACCTAACATAGTAAGTTATTATATGTGTGTGTAGTTGGATTATTAAAAACAAAAGGATTTGCCACTAAATTTGTTAGTTTAGGATCATAGGAAAGGAAGGCTGGAAGGGACCTCGTGACGTCATCTAGTGCAGCTCCCTGCCCAAGGCAGGATTGTGCCTTACTAAACTTCCAGCAAAGTGACTGTCTACATTGCTCTTCAGAATTTTCAGGGATGGAGATTGTATCACTTCTCTAGGTAGCCTGTTCCAATGTTTGACCACTTGTAGTCAGAAAGTTTCTCCTAATTTCTAACCTAAATTTCTTCTTCTGCTGTTGAGACCACTGTGTCTTTTTCTGTCCTCTTTAGGCACAGAGAATACATCATCACTATTCTCTCTATAATCACCCTTCAGGTATTTCAAAACTTATGAAATTCCTCTCCCCTCAGACTCCTGTCCTATATAACCCTGGCCTATATAACCCCAGTTCTTTCAGCCTTTTCTCAGAAATCAGATCTTTCTAATCTGTCCACATCTTTCTTGAAGTGAGGGGCCCAAAAATGGTTGCAGTGCTGTAGTTGAGACTTCACTAGTGCCAAACAGAGCAGAAGAATCACTTCCCTTGATGTACAAGCCACACTCCTGTTAACAAACCGAGGATACTGTTGGCTTTTTTTGGAATAAGAGCACACTGTTGGTTCATATGAATCTTGCCTAGGAAATGAGGGTTGGAAGGGACCTCAGGAGGTCATCTAGTCCAACCCCCCATTGAAAGCAGGACCATCTCAGCTAGAATATTTCAGCTAGTGCTTTGTCAAGCTGGGCCTTAAAAACCTCCAAGGATGGAGATTCTACCACCTCTCTACGTAACCTGTTGCAGTGCTTCACCACCCTTCTAGTGAGAGTGTTTTTTTGTACTATCCAACGTAAACCTCCCTTGCTGCAATTGGAGACCATTGCTTTTTGATTTTATCTGTCACCACTTAGAACAGACTAGCTTCATCCTATTTGTAACCACCCTTCAGGTAGTTAAAGGCTGCTGTCAAATCCCCTCTCAGTCTTCTGTTCTGCAGACTAAGTAAGACCACTTCCCTATCTATCTCTCCTCAGAAGTCACATGCCTCAGCCCCCTCATCATTTTCCTTACCCTTTCCTAGAGAGGAATGATCACTTCCCTCAATTTGCTAGAAACTCAAGAGCATACTAAGCTTGGAACTCACAACCTGTTTATTATTAACTCAGCAAGCAAGCAAGCCACTGAGCCACAGAAGTGAAGGAGCTGTTTTGGCCGTTTTCACCAGCCAATGCTTCTGTTCAGTGATATGTGGCTAAAATATGGGCAGGAGCTGTCATAAGATTAAGGGTCCAGCATTACAGATTTGAATGGTGGGGTTTCTTTGAAATGACATTAAAAAAACCAAACAAGTGTACCATGTGATTCATCCCTGTGAAACTGGGTGGGGGTGGGATAAGGGATGCGATTTTAAGACTTCCAAGTCATAAATCTTTCAATAGGGAGACAATTTTTTTTAATATTTGACATTATTTTTAAGTTGAGGATTCAAGTGTGCTCCTGATCCTAGGAAAACAGAAGACACCAGAGGAAAAAAGTGCACATGGCAGTCTTTCCTATTCAAGATTTATAGTGCAGTGGTTTAGTGACAAATCATGCTGTAAATTATTCTGTATTGATCTATTTCCCCCACCCTCTTTATTTTTGAAGTCTTTCCAGACAGTTGTTTTTAAAATGATTTCTTCCATGATTAGCTTTAAAATATGATATATGGGAACAATTGTCTAATAGATGCATCTTGGTCTTTTGTAAGAAAATTACTGAATATTATCTAGATTCAGCACATCCTGAAAATAAGGCACAAAATGTTATTTTACAAGAATTCAAATTTAATGAAAGGTCATATGAAAACTGTCCAGATGTGTCTGCCAGGAAGTTATTAAAAGGTAAAAATAACCTTGACTTTTTGAGACTGTATTTTGATACAGCAAAGCATCAATTATTTTGAAACTAATAAGGTCAAGCTTGAATTGTACTGGCTTGGTACAACATAAGAAGAGAAAACATGAAAGGTGATAAATTAGTGCAACAGAGATTTTACCCCAGTCACTGGCTTTCAGGCATCTCTGAAAATTGAATTTATATCCCTAGTTCTCACTTTCAGGGCTTTCACAGGCTAGCTTTTTCCTACTGCTGGGCTCATGGGTTATTTCCTACACACACTTTGCTTTATCATTGCTTTTCACCTCTTTGTGTCCTCTCACGTACCTCTATAAGCTGTCTCTTATACTTGGAATTCCCTTCTTTACCTCTCAACCATGATTCCTCTCCCTCTTTAAAACCCCTTTACAAAACCCATTAGAAGACAGCATGTAACATAATAGAAATTACTTTGAAAAAAATACAAATACAAAAAAGTGACTTTTAAGACTCATGCCTTAAGGATGGATGGAGCATCCCACAGGAGTGCAGGCCTCCCCCCCACCCCCCAGCATGGTAACTTCCAGGTCTGCCAGGAACTATGCTGGGGGACCCCTCCGCGCTCCTCCGATTCAGTGATTGGCCACAGTGGGACCCTGGGTACCCCCCCAGATCCCGGATGTGCCAGTTGCCAAGCCAGGGGAGTGCAGGGGGCCCCCCACGCGCTCCCCAGTGGACCCAGTGCTTGTGCCGAGCATGCTGGGGACCCCCCCATGCTCCTGTGGGACGCTCCATCCCCCCCCACCATTGCAGCATTCATGAGCCGTCTGGTACCTAGAGGTATGTAGAAAAAACATTTAAAGCTGTGTCTACGTCCCAATCACCAAATCTCTCCAAATTGATTAGGAGGGTTCCAATTCAATTCAGAGAGATTAAAGGGTTTCCTGATACGATTTGGATTTGGAGATTCAGTCACCAAATCGGGCCGAATCTCTGCTGAATCAAATCAGCAACCAAAGCTTCGCATAGCCCTAATTTCTATGGCATATCACTGCTGCCTCCAATATAGGCATACAAGAGATTTTGTGGGGGCTGTGCAGATATGGCACAGCACAACTTTTTATTAAATCAAAAACCGAAAGAGAAATAGTTGCCACAAAACAAAGAAAACAGGACATGTTTGCTTTAGATATCTTCCTCCGCTAGCCTCACTGAGGCAGTGCCTGAACATAGGGTTACATTTGTACATAACTTGCTTACAAATACTTCCACATAATTAGGGTGGTAGAAATGACCATTAAGCAGACAAAACAATACAATGACAGAGTCAAGGCATCACAGGCTGGTGCAGAGTTGTTTGTGTATCTAGTAGCCCTTGCCTTAACAACAAAGGGTTATTCTTACTAAGGATGAAAAAAAACAAACACACAAACAATTCAATTCACACCACACACAAAGCATCAGGAGACCAGAAGATGATTTTTTTACAAAGCAATGCATATTTTTAAAATAAGTATAGCACTTCTTTATTCAGCAGATTATTTGCCTACCAACATCATAGAATAAGCTGACTAGAGAATGACTGAAACCAACGAATAGAATGATCAATTGTCTTGTTTTTGTATGTATACACCTACATTTACAGTACTAGCAATATTTATTTTTAGTCTTCAGTTTTTGTTGTTTGCTAACATTTGCGTAGACAGACATACAGAGCTTTGCATTCCTGCTAAGCTATAAATCTTCAAATATGTTTCCTTACAGATTAAAAGAGAAGACGAATAAGCATATTTACAAATATCTGGCATTTTAAATGAGGCAAACAATAACATGCTATGAAACTCAATCATGAGCATCTCTAACTGAATGCATTATGTCCATTTTGCTTGCACCTGTTAATAAACATATATGCTACATTCTATTATCTTAATGAATAGAAATCTTAGTAGGGATGCTGATGTTTAATTTCATGTCAGGCTGCCGTGCCAACACGAACATTAGCTTCACATCACTTGCTTTTTGCATTGTAAAATAAATCTTTAACTCTTAAGAGAAGTAGAAATACATCACATAAATTCTATCCTTTGTTTTTAATGGAAACATATTTGATATAAAAGCAGTTTTGTTCCTGAAATACAGGCAAAATATTTCTATCTCCTCTATATAATTAGTCAGCTAAAATGCCACAAAAGAGCAAAAAAACCAATATATTTAAATCAGTTCATATATCTGCTTGTTACATGGTCTCAGTCCCTGTAACAAATATAGCCTATTTATTTGATGCCTTATCTTTTTTTTTTTTTTTGACCCAGTCCCTTCACACAATAAGATATCTGTAGCCCTCTGCAGCATTATAAGCTAAGTGCTCCAACAGTCAGTGCTAAGTGATGTTAAATGCTCTATCCCTTCGCCACTTCAGCTACTCCATACCTTACTTCTTGAATACACTGGCTTATCTTTCAGGTAGTTTGAAGGTGAGATCCTGTAGATGCTGAAATAGCCTGACAGTGGGGTTCTTCTCTTTACCAAGACTGGTGTGTAACTGAGTAATAATGCATAGCTGTTTCCCCTACTTCCACTCTTTTCCAGAATTTAACTTCTCACTAGCCTACTTCCTAAAGACTGAAATGCCTCAGGACACAGTTTTTTCCTTACCAATAGCCTTTTGCACCAGGTGGGGTTAAGGTAGGGGTACCCTGGCCTATTCTTCATTCCTGGGTTCAGTGTCCAGCTAAGTCAGCTCTGAGGCTAGACACTAAAGCCACACTATACTCATAGCTCAGTGCATATAACCCCTAGGCCCACTTCCTACTTTAATTTTCCGAGGCTTTCATCCATAGTTTTTCTCTGGGGCCTTTTCCAGTTCACTGGTTATCTCTAATGTCATTTGGTCTTACCATGGTCACTTCTCCACCATCTTCTTTAGTACTTTCCAGATATCATAGTCATAATCCACTGAAGCCTCCAGTGGCTACTCCAGGAACTGTCTGGCATCCTATAGACTTAAGAGCTCTTGCGTCTCCATGAGCCAGACTGCAGATGACCCTCACTTCAGGCTCTCCAGCTATTATAGGGTCTGGTGTAGGTGCAGCTGGAAGTACATCATTTTAATTTAAAGCACTCCCTTTCCCACCTGAGCACATATAAAAGTGCCCTTTATGGTAACAATTACACCAAAGAATACATATGTCTCATAGTTTTTATAAATGGATAAAGGAGACAGGCACTGGTCAGGCCGCAGCTGGAGTACTGCGTCCAGTTCTGGGCGCCGCACTTTAAGAGGAATGTGGACAGCATCGAGAGGGTCCAGAGGAGGGCCACTCATATGATCAAGGGACAGCAGGGTAGGTCCTATGAGGAAAGGTTGCGGGACCTGAACCTGTTCAGCCTTCAAAAGAGAAGGCTGAGGGGGGATCTTGTGGCCTGTTATAAACTGGTTAGGGGGGATCAGCAGGCGCTGGGGGAGTCCCTGTTCCCCCGAGCGCCGCAAGGAGTGACCAGGAACAATGGTCACAAGCTGGC
>NW_017729026.1:3879379-3882240 GCF_001723915.1 Gavialis gangeticus | reverse complement strand
CCAGTGCTCTTCCTGCCATGGCAGGGGGTCGGACTAGATGATCTGCTCAGGTCCCTTCCGACCCTAGAAACTATGAAACAGGTAAAAGAAAATGCAGATTTAAACCGAATCTGAATGTGATAAAGACTAAGTAATATTAGCAGCTCCTGCGCTTTACTTCTGTGGGGCACTTCGATTAGTGTGTCTGCAAAATCTTAGATTTTCTGACCTAAATCTATGTCCATTTTCACCTGCTCCATCTCAAATTTCCTCTTCAGTGCTGCTGTGGAGAATGCCCTCACAAAACAAAACTCTACATTTTTCAGGAGATAGAGAGCTTTCCTGCAGGAACTCTCCACAGTTTGTTACTTCCGTACAGGAGAACGAGAGAAGATACATTTTTGTTTAAGGCTGTTTGGTTACATGGAAAGGGAGGATGCGGATTTCCTGTGTAAAATATTATATAGCAAATCCCATATACAAAAGGTGCCAAGTTCTGGTGCACAGTTCTCTGAATATGGTCTCTAGTTACCAGGGCATCTGACACCCTTGCACAGCATCCCTGTGAGAGAGCAGGGGTTTTCAGCCTTTTTAAATAAGTTTACCCCTGGCAGCTGGACGTGGAGTGCAGGGAGTATGGCGCACAGCCAGATGCAAAGCAGCAACAGTGCGGGGTGGTGGGTGGTTGTGGCTACTGCTGCATGCAACCTTCAACCCCACCCCATGTCTGGCTGGCTGGGGCAGCACCTGTGTGGTCCGCAAAGGGGAGATGCTGCCCTTGCCCTCCCCACCCTCCGCCCTGTGGCCCCGCTCCTGGGAGGCTGTGGCATGGTGTGGGGTCGTGGGTGGCAGCGCTCCATCCCCACCCACCCACACATACCCCCCAGTTGACAACCCCTGTGGTAGAGCGTTGGGAAGTACTGATATCCCCATTTTATAATTGGGAGCCAAGATGCAGACAGGATAAGGTGAAAAGTAGATGCTTAGTGTCCTTGTTTGAATCTATCTCAGCTTTACACATAGGACCCACAGATCAATGACACAAAAGAAATCTGTGGTAGAGCAGAGATTTAACCCTGGGTCTTTCAAATCCCAAGTTATTACTATAGACTTCCCTTAGAAATGTTCTGTTTCTGAGTAATACATCAGATGATAAAACATTCTGTTCTTGCACTTAATTAAAGAGTAGTTTACACAAATATTGTGAGAATCACGTTAAAAATATAGTGGGGAGGAAATATGGAGTAACATTTATTTCTTACTACAAGGGTCTGGCAGGCTATTTACACTAGGGCTGTGCAAAATTTCACCACCAGTTTTGTTTTGACACTTTCGACCTGTTTTGAGGTTGAAACAGCAAACTCAAAATGAAACAGATATGGTCGAAACAGCCTTGAAACAAAACGAGGCAAGTCGAAATGTTTCGCTGTTTCGACGCTGTTTCGATGTTTTGCCCATAGGCTATAATGGAGAAGGTTGAAACAGCCTATAACTTTGTCATTTCTGGCCAGATTTGGATAAAACTTGCAGAAATGCCCTCTTCTGAGGGCATAAAGCGTGCCAAGTTTCAAGAAGATAGGTGCAGGGGGGTTCGGAGAAACTGCACCCCAAAGTCTTAAGATTACAAAATCTTACCAAGTCTTTTTCATACTTAGTGACCTTGTACTCTTAGAATAGGTCAGTGTACACCTCATGGGAATCTTTTTCATTCCTAGTTACTTAAACCTATCTAATTTAGTTAGTTTATCAGATGCAAATCTATCCTGAATTCCTGTTTACATCATTTCCACCACTAGGGCACCCTTGATGGTCACAGAAACAAATATAGGATTATTACCTAAGTGGGTGTGTCTACACATTTATTAATGCACCTTAGATACTGAGCATTTAGTTTACTACTTCCTTAATAAAGGACTAACTAACTGCACAGTACCTAAAGTTACTGAGCATTAGTGTCGGTGTATGGTTATTTAGTGATGTTTACTGTGCATTAGTGTAGAGTCCAGAGGACGGCCATGCATATGACTAGAGGTCAAGAGAGCAGACCTTATGAGGAGAGGCTGAGAGGCATGGGACTCTTGAGCCTGGAGAAGTGAAAGCTCAGGGATGCCTTGGTGGCCTGATATACAGTGAATATCAAGGGCTATAGGCTGTACAGGAGGAATAGAACAGGGAGGAATGGCGGGGGTGTGGCGCTCTACATTAAGGAGGAATACACATCTTTGTCAATTAGCAAAGAATCAGAGGAGGAGCACTCTGAAGTGCTCTGGGTTAGAATACAAGGCAGTCGAGGGGAAACAGATTTAACGGTGGGGGTCTACTACAGACCACCCAACCAAAGGGAAGAGCTAGACCAGGAATTCTTAAGTCAGCTCACAGAGGCAGTTAGGTCAAAGGATGTGGTCATCATGGGAGACCTGAACTTTCCAGACATCTGCTGGGAAGAACAGTCAGCCAGGTCTGACCACTCATGTAGGTTCCTAGCCAAAATGCAGGACCTCTGTCTAACCCAGGAGGTGCACAGCCCCACCAGGGAAGATGCCTTGTTGGACCTGGTGCTGGCCACAGGTGACGACCTGGTGAGGGGGCTGCGGGTGCTCGACCACCTGGGCAACAGCGATCATCGCCTGCTGGAATTCACCATCCAGCGTAAGGTGGCAAAGGCCTACAGGAAGGCAGCAGCCCTAGGTTTCAGGAGGGCAGACTTCAATGAGCTAAGGAGAATAGTCAGGGAAGCACTGAGGTCCCGGAGGGGAGCCAGGTGTCCAAGGAGAGTGGTCGCTCCTTAAGGAGACGATCCTCCAAGCCCAAAGGGAGGTAATCCCAACACGGATCAAAGGGGGCAGGAGGGCGCAAAAGCCCCCATGGCTCACCAAAAGCAT
>NW_017729026.1:3878043-3878416 GCF_001723915.1 Gavialis gangeticus | reverse complement strand
CAGGGCTCGGTCCTCGGGCCCGCACTGTTCAACATCTTCATCAGTGACTTGGATGAGGGGATAAATAGCACCCTCTTCAAATTTGCTGATGACACTAAAATGTGGGGGGTTGTGGGCATGCTAGAAGGGAGGAATAGACAATCAGACCTAGACAGGTTACAGGGGTGGGCGGATGAAAACAGGATGGGTTTCAACACTGAAAAGTGCAAGGTGATGCACCTGAGGAGGAACAATCAGCACCGTACCTACAGGCTGGCGAACTCCCTTCTCATCAGTACAGAGGCAGAAAAGGATCTTGGAGTCATCATTGATACCAAGATGAACATGGGCTGGCAGTGTGGGGACGCGGTTAGGAAGGCCAACCGTACCTTGT
>NW_017729026.1:3858232-3877365 GCF_001723915.1 Gavialis gangeticus | reverse complement strand
CAGCAGGCACTGGGGAAGTCCTTGTTCCCCCGAGCACTGCCAGGAGTGACCAGGAATAATGGTCACAAGCTGGCAGAGAGTAGATTTAGGCTAGATATCAGGAGGCGCTACTTCACGGTCAAGGCGGCTAGGATCTGGAACCAACTTCCAAGAGAAGTGGTGCTGGTTTCTACCTTGGGGCCTTTAAGAGGAGGCTAGATGTACACCTTGCTGGGGTTGTTTGACTCTTTCCTGCCATGGCAGGGGGTCGGACTCGATGATCTGCTCAGGTTCCTTCCGACCCTAGAGACTATGAAACTGAAACTATATAAGGGGTCTGCATCAGGAGCTGGGAGAACATCTGTTCACCAGGGCACCCCAAGGGAAGACGAGGTCAAATGGTCACAAACTGCTGGAAGGCCGTTTTAGACTGTGCAGAAGAAAAAACTTCTTTGCTGTCTGAGTCTCCAAAGTATGGAATAGGCTCCCCACCAGAAGTTATGCAAGCATTTACTCTGGATATCTTTAAAAAACACTTGGATGCTTATCTTGCTAGGGTAATTTGACCCCAGCTGACTTCCTGCCCCTGGGGCAGTGGGCTGGACCTTATGATCTCAGGAGGTCCCTTACAGCCCTAGCGTCTATAAAATCTATTAAATCTATTATAACACAGATACCTGTTTTTTCAATAAACTAATAAACATGTTTAACTCGACATCCTGTGAATAGTCCCATTGAAGTCAGTACCACAACAGATATAAATATGCATCGTTCTACCTGGTTTGCATGGCTTTCAAGCAAGGTGACTAGCTTTAAATAGTATGCAGTCTAGCAGAGTACAAGGTTACTATACAAGATTATTATAGTAGACTTCATCTTGTCCCGAATTTAAATTGTGGTAATTGTATTTCTAAAAAGTTCATTGTTACATTGCTTTGGGTACATGAGTTGGAGGAGGATAAATTAGTTGACGTTGCTTTGCTCCTTAGCTGTAGAAAAAATGCCATGAAAGAGAAAAAAGTTCTAGTCTTGTCTGTGCGTTGAACTACACATTCTCCTTTACCAATAAGTCTGAACGGCAACAGAGAGAGCTAAAAACAAAGAGAGCTCTTACTTCAACATGTTTGATCCAAACACAAAGAGAGCTCTTACTTCAACATTTTCAAGCTTTGTCCTTCAAGTTTGAGGCAAAATTCTCTAGTTGTTAAACAATATCTTTCACCTGAAATAGGAATGATTATATTATTATCAAATATTATTTGATTAAGGACCACAGAATTTGATAGAAAATAGCTTTTCAAATATAGAAATGCCATTAGCAGTAGCAGTACTTGTGACATTAGGAACTACTTAAATTATAGTAATCTCTGAACAAGATTAATACAAAGTTGCTATTATGGTGGGAGGACCAGATTTTAGAATGGATATTGGTTTTTTAAAAATAGATTGCTGATTTTTTTTGGTGAAGCCAAGCTTGTACTTCCGGCAGCTCCAAATATCAGGTTATTCCGATATGTAAAAGTATGTAACTTTGGAAAGAACTAGAAACCACTTTTACCCTTCCTATTGATTATCTTTGTTTTTTACATGGAGTGGACGTGACTCAGATTACTGTTGAAAGCACATTTGTAAGCACACACAGTATTCAGTATCTTAGTGCCTCTGCATTTCTCCTTCTCCAGAGACCATGAAGAAGATATTTCAAGAAAAGGGCATCTTGGCAGGAGAAAACAGAGCTTTTAAACCCCATTTGACCTTCATGAAATTGTCAAAATCACCAGACTTGCATAAGCAGGTGAGCTCACATTTCATGGAATGCAATAGCAGCTATATAATTTAATTGGGAAGACAAGGGATGAGCACATGAATTTTACTTTATTCATAGTCTAGAGCATCTCAGGCTTGATTTCTTTGTAATCAAGCAGACAGGTAAGACTTTAAAACACTAATATTCTAGATAAATTAATTTTTTAATATACAAAAAATCTGGTCTTAAATGACTGAAGGACTGCATTCCTGATATTCTTTATACATCAATTGTATTTTATCTTGAAAAACAATATAGGAGTTAGAGTTATTGTTTGTGAAATTGTTTAATTGTATCTTAATATTAATTAATTATACAGAAATTAATTTCTGAACAGGACTGCTGACTCTGTAGTCAGGTGCATTTTATAAGAATATGAACTGTCAGGTCTCAAAACACCCAAAACACTTCCTGTGTGTTTTCAACTGTATTTTCTTTTCCCTGTAGTATTCTACATTCCATTCTACTGAGAAAACAGTGATCTTCTAAACCTGTGTGAAAGTCAGTTATTAAGAACATTATATAGTGTGAGAAGATATTGAGAAAGCTGGTCTCCATTATATGTGGGACTGCTAAGCAGTACTGTGATTTCAAGATACCAACTTTAGTAATAGAAGCTATACTGTAAATAAATAAGATTCCAGGCAATCCAGTTGTGTTAATGTGTGTGTGGAATAGTTTAAAACTATGCCATTCTTTTGGCATAATTTTTCCTTTTAGAACACAATCTGTTATTATAGTGTGTTTATTAGAGGTTCTCAATCAGCAACACTTAAACACATGCCTACATCCACTTTATTTCCCTTAAGGTCATGCTTAAGTATTTTTCTGTTTTGAAACCTAAGCTTCCCTTTTAGTTTGCTTCTGATATAAAACTTGTTCTCTTTCAGTGGTAAAGAGGAGATTAAAAAAGTGAAAATTTTAATCATGGTTTTTCATAGTGTAGAAAAGTATCATGACTTTATCTTACTGGGTCACTGACTCCATACTATTTTAAAACTTTTGTATAGTATCAAATACTGTCATGTAGCAAAAAATGTTCCCATTTTTAGCTTTCATTTTTTACATACAGTGATGGGATTACTAATTACAAGGTTATTAGTTATTATTACAGGTATAGAAAATGATACAGGTTGGGTTATTTTCTGTTGATACTGGATGACAGAAAAAGATCAACTGTTAAACAAATAAATATAATTGTCCATATCTGGTATGTGCACAATTAAATAGTAAATTACAAGCTCTATATTTTATTGCATATTCTTTGATAAATTCCGAGATAACTGAGAATTTTCATGTATTCTCTTATAAGTAGCTACAATGTATCTCAGACAAAACTTGTCATTAGTTTCTTTCACTTGATCTAAGAAGAGTTAAAAATTATTAACTCAAAGTTGAAACAGTGGTAAGGAGGAAAAAAACCCCAGAAAAGCAGTCATGGTACAAAAAAGCAAGATCCAGAGTAATATTTTATCCACATTTTTATTTCACTCCATTCACATTTTATGACGTTATTCCAAACTCCATATCACCATAAAACTATTTTCTTCTATCCATAGATAGCATATTGTACCTCTTATTCTATTGCATGACATTGATAAGTAAAATAATGCCTTGAAGTAATAATATTTGTCAAAATGTTATATGAAAAGAAATAGAAAAGGAAAAGAAAAGGAGCTTTTGACAATATTTGTAATAGATACAAGTAAGTGCTCTTAATAAACAATATAAAACAAGCAAACATTCACAAATACATTGGGAATAGATCAAAGAGGTTTAAAAATACTGAAGTAGAAAATTACGTATTTGGATTTGTCATTAAGTGACATAGGCTATAAAACTCCATGGAAGATATGTATTAAACAACAGCCAGTACTATACTATGTGAAGCATATCCATATAAACATTCTTCCCATGCTAAGGAATAGCATTTACTATCATTGTTCACTTTTATTGTGGAACTATTTCTTCTTATAAATCACAAATAAATAAATACTTTTAAAACATAAAACATGGTAAAGGTTACATAATACATTTAAATACTACATTTTAATCAAATTTTCAGATCATACAAGAGTATTACAAGTAACAAAGGAGAAAATCTACAGAGGCAACAGTAAGGAGAGCACATTTCAAAGAAAGAGCTGATCAAAAATAATGGAAAATGTAACTGGTGGATATATTTATATTCAGGGCAGAAGTTGTTAAAATTGAAGGGGTTTCCTTGAAGCAGCCATTATTTAACCCAATCCCCACAGCATGCTAACAGTCTAGCAAACCTCAAAATTAAAATGTTGTAACCTTAGAAAAAAGAAAGTAAAATAAAACTTTACATGACAAGCAAAAGTTTCTTAAAGGGGGCAGCAACTTTTGCTCTTTTAAAGTTAGAAAAAGGTAAAAGATGGCCATTTATATAATGGAATAACAGATAGAAGGATAAAAACTGTAGCCACTGCATCAGTCATATAATTAGTGTTTAACAGGTCAAAAAATAGTGCACCAGCTGGCACTGCCCTATGCACTGAAACTGCCCAGGGCACAGAGTTGCCCTGTTAAACCACTGGACTTCATTTATATTGAGCTAATCAGGTGATAAAAGACTTCTTGGTTTCTTATGCAAGTGAAATAACTTAGGCGAGCGACATAACTTAGTTAATAACTAAGGGAGTGTAAAACAGTTGGCCCTTTTAGTCCAGTAAGACAATTTGGGGGCAAGTGAGGTCACTGAAAACTTTCTTGAAATGCTAATAACATGCTTTTCATTCCTCTGCAGGACTAGACCAAGATAGCATGGTAATACTTAGGCCCTGAACCTTCAAAAACTTATGCATATATAGAGCAATTTCTAAAAAGCGCCTTCTAAAACTGAAACCTTAGACAGAAAGAACCTTGGCCAGGTACCACACCTTTTGTATACATCACTGAGCACACAGTAACTAACTTACAATGTAATGAGTCTATTATTTATGTAGTTAGAGACAGTGCTTCTATTCCTAGTTGACTCCCATTAACTTGCTGTGTGACCTTTTGCAACTCACATTGGCTCAGAACCTCACCCTACCAATGTATTACTTATTTCACAGAGTATTGTGATATATACGTGATAAATTCTATAAGGCAATTTGAGATCCTTCAATACAAGTGCTACAGAACTGGAAATATTAAGTTGATTTCATAGAAGTACTGGGCCACAGTTGAACTTTTCTGATAATTCTTACATACTCAAATCTGAAAGGTAGAATTTTAAACTTATTTTGGATTAGCGCATATATGGCTACAAGGTTTGGTGTAATAATGAAACAAGCCAATAGATGTGTATACGTATGATTTAAGAATGTTGACAAGATAACTGCATGGTTGCTGGATATTATTTTGCAGATACTACTTTTTAATTCAACTGATTACAGCAGTAACTCAATATTACAGTAAAATTTATTGTTGTATTGTTTCATGTTTGTGTTAAACATTTGCCACCACTGTCTTTCCTTGAAACTTAAGTTGTTCATTTTGTGGTCTTATAGTCCACACAACACAGTAAGGGAAAAATTATTACCCTGTAGCCCAAACAAGAGTCCTCTCACTATCAAAATCTTAACTGATGTGCATGTAGTCTGATTCAGATCCATTTTACTTGTCATTATCAATTAACACTAAACAGAGCATAAAATATTTCATACTGAAGTTACAAAATTTCAGGAATTTTTTTGTTGGGTGACTCATACAAACCTTCGTCCACTTGTAGTAATGTTCATATATTTGCCTCCTCGAAAGCATCAACTTCAAGCAAATTCAGCACAGTGGACAGAGTAGCACCATGTCTTCTGTTATCTGTACTGTGAACAGTATTAGCAACTTTTGGCAGTCAGTGAGAGAACTTACTCAGAGGAAATGCCTCTGCTGTTTTGTTTGCATATAACGGCTGAACTGTATTTTACAGAAGAAAATTAGTGATCAGTCCTACTTTTGTTTTACTTATCTATGCTTATTCTTAGATTTTTGTTTGGAACTTGAAAACAGATATTAAAATTTTGACTTAATATATTATTTGACTGCCTTTCTTTTTGCATTTGTGATTTTATTAGTTTTGTATGTTTCTAAAAGTGAGTAGTATTAATGTACCACATAGCTGCATTCTTATAATAGAGCCCTTTCTTCAAGCTGAACTCATCCTCACTCAGTTCTGCCAGCACACACTGATTTTGATCTGCATCATTCAAAGGAGAGATGTAGACACACTGACTTTCTGCTGTGGTTCCTGTTGTAAATCCCATCAACTGCCCTAGTCTTAGCCTCTGTTGCAGGAACAGAGCTTCCAATTAAGGCCATGAATGCTTATCTACTTTAGGTATTATTCCCTTTCCTCAAAGGAACTGTGGCTACTAAGATTCTTTAGCCACTCATTAACTTGGCTTCTTCTGAACAGAGATTGTCTGTTAAGATAAGTCATGTCTGTCATTTTATTATGTGAAAGAACAACCAGTAGAAATTCAGATGCAGCCAGCATTTAACTTTTCATGCGACCAACACTAATCAGAGCTTGAATATGGTTTTCCCCAGAAGTTCCAAACTATAGCGTGCATATAGTGCATATGTATAGCGTGTTTATCATCTCTCTTTGTTGGGAGTGCCATTTTTTGAAGATGGATTATGGTGTAAGAGAAACCATAAAGCAGATGAAATCATCCTCTTTTTTTCTTTATTAGCCTCAATTTCAGTGCTTCACACTCTGACAAATTTTACTTTTTCCTGTTTATGAAGAGTAGGATGCAGTTGTCACTGAAATCTTTTGATGTTGATACTAAACTAAGAGTCACCATAGCATAATACAATAAATTATAAGGGATTGAACATTGCATTCACAGTACTGATAACCTAGGAGGGATAAATCCTAAACTATGATCTTTTTGTCTGATCATCTCAAAGAACTTTATAAACTTTTAAGCTTCAAATTGTGCTCTCAGGTTATTAGATATGCAAGTTATAGATGTGTAGGCAGGGGGATAAAATGCTTAAGACCTTAACTGGAAGATCAGAAATTAGCCTCCCTAACTACCAGCCCTTCTGCTCTGACATCTTTAGGTAAAAAGATCATTTAGCAGACATATTTATAGCTACAGAAGCTGTTTGAAACACAGGAAGTAAACATGCCTTATGTATTATCAGAAGCTTATAAAAATTAAATATTGGGTGTGGTTATAAGTCAAATTAATTACAAATGAATGTCTATTGCAGAAGTTATTTTATCTCTAATTGAGAACATATAATCCTGAATATCTGGCTTTGTGTACTGGATCAGATTTCTTATTTGGAGCTGGAAAAAATGCCAAGAAGGGAAAAAATATTTCATTAATATAAACTTACAGGGAAATTTTAAGTTCCTTCCCTCTCACCCTTTCAGCTCTTTCTACTGAATGAGGGAAGCTTATATAGCATGTCATCCATATTTCTGTGCTTGCACCTATTACAGAACTGAAGCTGCAGAGGGCAGCACCTCCTGATGCATGAACTCCTCTAAATCCACATGGGGGTCCTCTAGGTCTAGGCAAAGAAATTTTTCTACTAGAGATTTGCATCTCTCCAGCTGGTTGTTCTGGGAAGGATGTTCAATACGTCTGATGGGTTTTCCATTTCGAATAAGCTCTGATACTTCCACACCTCGTGCAGTCACTTTGTGTGGCATCCCAGCCAGTGCAGCAATATTAGCAGCATGGCTTACAGTGGACACTCCTTCCTTGAGCTGATAGAAGAATACCAGCTCATGTCCATCTTGATGGGTCTCCATGGTCAGGTACTGCACAAGAGGAGTGTCAGGTAGGAGTTTCAGCTGCATTAAGCTGTGAAAATTAGTGGAGACAAAGACCTGTGGGCATTGAGTTCCCTGGTTGATCCAGTACTTCAGCACAGCAGCCAAAAGAGAAAGGCCATCCACTGTGTTGGTCCCTTTGCCAAACTCATCAATAAGTACCAAGGACCATGCTGTGGCATTGTTCACTGCCTTGGCAACCTGGTTGAGATCAATCATGAAAGTAGAGAGACCCAATGACACTGACTCCCTGCTGTGGATTCTGGTGTAAATCCCATCAACTGCTCCAATTTCAGCCTCAGAAGCAGGGACATAACTACCAATTAAGGCCATGAATGTTATAAGACCTACCTGCTTTAAGTATACACTCTTCCCAGATGAATTGGGCCCCGTGAGGATTTTTATCCTCCCAGTAACCTCTCCACTCTCCACAGGATTGGGCACAAAAGTCTTAGCACATAGCTCCATGAGTGGGTGCCTGCCACCCTTGATGCGGATGCCATGGCTTTGGGTAAAACGTGGCCGGCAGTAGCCATTTTCTCGAGCCATCACTGCCAGAGCTAACAGCACATCCAGGTGTGCTGTGAATTCAATAACATTGCTGAGCACCGCAGACTTCTCCAAGATTTTTGTCTGTAGCTGGTGCATAATAAGTGTTTCCTGATCCCTGATCTCACAGTGCAGATCACCTAGCATGCTGTCTAGTTCCTTAGTCCTAGCAGTTCTATAGTGCAGTTTATCTTCTGACAGGAACATGAAGTCCAGGCCTTCAATCTCAAAGTCACTCTTGTCCACCATTGTGGGAAGCCGTGGAATGGAGAGTAGGAACCCAATCAAGGGGATGTAGATCACACAACAAGAAGGTATACGATTGTCTAGGGTCTCCAGTTCCTTTCTGGCCACCTCTGTAAGGAAGTCTGAGAGACCCATCAGCTTCCGTTTCTTTTCATCGATGGTGGGGTCCACATTGGGTCTGACAGTGAAGCGATTTTCTGAGATGCTCCCTTCAAAATCTATCACTTTGCTGATAAGGCTGGCAATGTAGTGCAGGTCATCTGTGAACACATGTGAGATTGTCTGGAAGAGCTCAATGGTACTGGGCAAGGAACGACATGTGTCTCTAAGGCACACTGCGCTGTACGCTGTCTTATAGAGTGCCTGCCAGTCACTAACCTTTGTGTTGGAAAGAGTCATTCTTCTCAGAATTAGGGGGACATTTTTTATATTCTTGAGGCAGTCTTGAAGGGTCAGGACTGTCTCGTGATTCTGAGCCAGCAAGAAGAACTGGATAACATCTAGCCGTTTGTTCAGCTCTGTCAGGTTCCGGGTGGGCCGCATGAGCCACAGCCGCAGCAGTTTCTCTCCCCACTTGCATCTGCAGCGGTTTAAAATGCCGTATAAGCTGAATCCTTCTTTCAGCCCACTGGCTAGTTTGTACACAGAAGGATGCACCTCACTTTTAAATATCTGAAGGACATAGTAGGTATCTTGGTCCATATTCACAATATCTGTTAGCACATACTTTTTAAAGGCCAAGATAGGGACTCCAACAGTGCTATCTTCTAATTCAACTCCAACCCGTCTCCTGTCAAGAAACTTCAGCAGCCCACCTAGTGCTCGTACCATGAGTGGGCTCTCAAAGGGAATAACGGAGGACAAATAAAGAATTTTCTCTGTTGCAGTCATATGGGAGGGAATAAATGGGAACTGTCTAGATAGTATCCGCTGCTTGCTCACTTCTAGGCCAAAGTCTGCACTGGGAAAGAGGACAATTTCTGGTTTCTTCACAAACTCATCTCCAGTAGAACTGATGTTGGTCAGGAATTTGGCAAAGTGATGGTCCTGCTTGGCACTCGTCACAATGCATCGAGGAAAGACTTCATCAATCACTTTTTGCAGCAGCTTGAGGTGCTCATTATCAGGCATGTCAGGCATGAAATAAACTGAGCAGTCTTCTGTATCATAATAGGTGATCCCCAGTTGCCCTCCGTACCACAACACACACATATGTACCTCAGAACACTCTTCTTCCTCTTCTTGTTTGCATCCAGGCAATGGTGACGATGGAGAAGTGTTGGTCAGCGTAGCAAGGGTGCTCATTCCATCCAATTCTCTGGTTGCTGGTAAAGACAGTTTTTGTGTTGACAGCTTATCCTGTAAGTCCCTTCCTCCACAACAGCTGCCCCTGTTCACCTGTCCACCACCTCATGCCTCCTGATCCACTCAGCGTCCACTCCTTCCCAAGCCACACATCCATACCACAAGACAGACAGACAGACTTGGGAACACATTTGCTCTTTCTCTTGCTTGGGTCCCTGCCCTTTCCCCAACAGCCTGCTGCTGCTTGCATCAGTCCTGCATGCCTCCCCCTTCCCCACACTCCCGATACACACAAATCCTTTCGCTTCAAAAAGGTGAGAGCGGTTAGGTGTGTTGGGTGGAGAGTTAGGCTCTAGGAGGCCCCAGATATCCCTGGCCAGCAGGAATAACAATGAATCTGAGCTCTAACGTACTCTTGTGACAGCAGGAAGTTTTGGGGGCAGTTTGCAGGAATTAAAAGGTAGGAGAGGCCTGTGCTCAGACATATAGCTGCTCATTTGTATAGTCTTTCCACCTGCACTCATGTATGCCAGTTGTTTTTCCTATGGACCCAACTATCCTCGCAGGCATGCATTAGACATGCGCATACAGCACTCCACTGCATCTAGACCTATCCCCCTCTTCTACCTGTGCACACGGCACAGCTCCTGCCTGCTGTAATGGCCTATTGCCACCTGCCAGGCAGCCTCAGAGAACAGCCTTCCTCCTCCCCCTCCTCCCAGAGGCCTTTCACCTTTTGGGAGAGATGCTTTTCAGCAAACTGAAGGCTGGTAGTAATTGCAAAAAGGCCAAGCAGCTGCCACCGGGAGACTGTCGACCCCCCTGTCCCTGTCTCCTTCAGGCGTGGCTCACCCGTGACCCTCCTGAGCGGGGGCTGGACCCTGTCACATAGCACAGAGCCTTCATCAGTGTCCCCTTCCATGCTGTCTCCTCCATGCTCTTGTCTGGGCCTGATGCTCTTTGGCTCTGCCTGTTTCCCTGCCCTGCCCTGCCCACGGGGAGCATTGCCTGGCAACCCCTACCCCATCCACTTCCCAGCCACCCACCGCGGATCGGCATCGACAGCCGCCCTTCCCTGCCCTCACACGGTACAACGGGCTGCAATTTCTTTAGCCGCTGACATGCTGCGGAGAGCACCACTGTCCCACAGGTCTCTCACGTTGCTGCCTCGTAACCAGCCAGGCCTCTATTTGCCCCTGTGAGGCAAGGAAAGTAGTTTCACTGCCTTTCTCAGCTGGCTGCTTGGTGGGCCCTCGGCCTGTATCCTCCATCCCCAGCTTCCTTTTGTCGAAGGTGAAGAAAAGAAGGCATTTCGGTTACCAGGTCAGGCTACTGGCCAGCAAGAGACTCCCATCTCACCCCTGCAGGGAGACCGGGGAACCAGGTATTAGAAAGGCTGGACACTGTTACCTAATGTCGTCACCGAGCACTGCTCCCAAAACCTTTCTGCCACCCCAACTGCCGGATACACTTTCCATCCACGTGCTCACGTACACAGCTCAGTAACGACTGGGGCTTCCTGCTCTCCCACAAACACCTCTACATCCCACAGCTGGTTTTCTGAATTTGATATTGCTCAGCAAGGAGCTGAGGGAAGCCAGATCTGGTATTAGGCCCCTCACCTTAGATGCGCTGCCTAGGCCTTCCTGATAGCGATCCAGCAGGGGGAGCAGCAAGGAGGGAAGTGGAGGGGCTGCCCGGCTGCCTCTGTTGTGGGTGCCACAGTGGCCCCAAGCAGCTGGAAGGCACAACTGCAGCAGGCCAACATCTCTAACCTACTCACTTGGCTACATATGTTAAAATCCAGCTAAGATTTTAAAGCACAGGCACAACAAGACTGCCAGGTGGATGTCATTTGGCACCCTAATCCCACCCACAGATCCCTGTCTCATAAACATAAGCACATTCACATGCCCCTTATAACAGCTCATACCAAGATCTGTGCTCCATCATCAGCGCCATCTGACTGCACCCCTCTGTAACGATCTCTGCACGGGAACACTCATTTGCAGCTGTTCCACCGAGCATTATAGTGTAACTGCCCTGATACACCCACGTGAGCACTCTTCTCGGAGCTATGCGGGCTTTCTGAACAATAGCAGTCCAATTCTGCCCTTCTCGAGAACGACTCCCTATATGCCAGCAGTACTAAGACCCACATCCAGGTACCATCTCATCCCCATAGTAGCTTCACTTCACCCTTCTTGCAACAACTACCACCCTTCAGTTTGGTCACCCCTAGGGTTGCCAAATCTGTTTGAATCTATTCTGGGAGGTTTCATTACATGACATAATGACATGAATGCCTTTACATCAGGAAGGCAAATGCACATTACTGTTATATTTAAAAAACCCACTGGGCTACTATATAAATCTGATTTGATGTTTAATGTTTACTTTAATGGATGCCTTATCATTAATCTCCTGGGTGACTTTCAGCAGTATCCTGGAGATTTATATCAAATTCCTAGAGACTCCAGGGCAATCCTGCAGGGTTGGTAACCTTAGTAACCCTGTCCCCTCCAAAAAACATTCCTCCCAGCACTACTTCCCCAATCACTCCTTCCTAACTCCATCGCAAGCAGCACTCGGTTCCCTGAACAAAGCAAGTCTTCCCTCCATGTATACAGGCATTGTTCCCCGTTTCACAGTCCATCCCCCAGGAGCAATATCTCTTTTTGCAGAGGGTAAGTTGTGGCTTATTTAGGTACCTGGCTTTGGTTTAACCCTAATCAAGGTTCTGTACCCTAACAAGTGTCTTTGGCTGAGAAGGGCTTGAGGTGAGTCACTCTGCCTACTGATTGATGGCTTACTGTGCTTTTACACAGCACTTCCAGCTAGGAGGCAAATAATAGCATTTTCGCTTCAAAATCTCATCTGCCCCACAGGAGTCCTCAACACTGGCACTAGAGTACTAGGCTAGCTACTGAGCATTGCATTAAATAGAGGGTAGGTATTAGCCATGCATGAGGCCCCAAACTACCATACTACATGCTTGACATTAACATGAATGGCCACTAGATGGCATAATTATTCCAGTGTTTAATTACATGAACTGCCACTTCTGACAATGAATTAGTTTGTTAAGAGTCAGAAAACCAAATCTTCACTCTGTTTTAACTCAAACAGAATTCCTCTGAGCATTTTCCTGAGTAAGGGCTAAGTAAGGATTTCAAGACTGGTCACATATTGGAAACTGAGTGATTGTGACTGAAACATCACAAGAGATAGTAGTACAGATCAGATGAAAGGTGCTGGGAACAGATTTTTCTTTTTATTTTTAACACTGCATATTTCTGGTAAGACCACAAGTAGTAAGTATTAGGTGCAGACAGAGTATCTGTTTTTACTGAATATACAAATGGGATGATAAACGATTAATGAGTAAGTAAGAATTTTAGATCACAGACAAAGATCGGGGCTGAGAATACTTGTATGCCTCTGTGTTACATAATGAAAAATGATGCTGACATTAACATTTGTTAATATTTGTGAGTTCTATATAAGGCTGTGTGTACTAATTTTGTTTTTCAAGTTGCAGTTTTGTGAACGTAGAGCGGATTATTCAGATTGTTAACAAGCTGGATGAAAAAGCTTAGTTTGCCTGGGTAGGATCATATTTCCATGCTCTGGGGGAGCAAATGTAAGCTGCCCTAGATAACCAGCTAAGATCCCCCCAATAAGTTCCAAGAAAGCAGTCCTCCGCTGCAAAATGCTGTTATCCCCTAGCCTAGCTGGAGTGTTGTAAGCTACCAGAGTAATAAGTAATTATTTTTACTTAATGGTCTCCCTGCTCTGATCTGGGGAGATAATGGCCTAAAGCAGTATTTCTCAAACTCTGGTTTGCCGACCAGATCTGCCCCATGAAACCATGTCAGCCAGCAGAGCCCAGGGCTACAGCAATTAATGCTGCCACTGCTTCCCTGCCACCAAATTCCAGACCTGTGAGGAGCCCCACAGATCAGATGACAGATCAATGCACTGGATTGTATCAGATGAATCCAGCACGTAGGGCTGAGCTGGTGCTGCTGTGGCTGGATTCAGTGGTGCTGGGGTAACCCTGCACTGGATCATGCCTATGGACTGACTTCAAATGCAAAATCCAGCCAGTAGACAGGCCCCATGCCACACATCTAGATTCCCAGGGCCAGATAGGTTGAGTACTACCAGTCTAAAGGAAGGTGGTATGGCCCACTCTCAGGTATTGTGATAACCATAGCCCAGCCATTGATTGGGCACTTTATTTTTCAATATTCTGTTTTGCATTTAGAAGTTGAAATGAGCTGTTCTAAAAATAAATCGTTCAGTCAGAACCATTGGTAATATTATGAAAGCCCTGTCTCCCAGTGAAGTGACTGTCATTTTATTTTATTATTTAAAGGTGAAAAAAATTGATCCAAACCTGTATAAGAATTTTAAAAGCCATTATTTTGGAAATGAAACCCTGCACCGCCTAGATCTCTGCTCCATGCTGAAAAAAAAGCAACCCAATGGCTACTACCACTGTGAGTCCTCTATCACAGTCGGTAAGTATAATACTATTTTATGTCTTGATTTTATTTAAAATTGAAGAGTTGGATAATCTGTTAGCACTGCAAATATGTGTTTCATAAATCTTGTAATGTTATTCGGTAACCAGTAGATCTAAGCTACGTATTGGAATTTAAGCTACTTATTGCTTGTGGCAGCATCTGGCCATGCATCTCCTGTTGACTACTTGTCAGATTCTTGTCAAGGGATCCAATCACTGAATCTCCAAGCCTGTTAAGCTTCTGAAGTCTAATCTGAGTCTGGGGACTATCCTCAACTTTGGAGCCACTACAAACATTCTGGGGTACAGATTCTCTGCTCAGGATCTGCTAAGAGCCAAGACTCTTCCCAGGGCCAGCGCTGACTTCTCAGACTTCTAGCCTTTTCTAAAATCTCACCGAAGTGGTGAACTTTCTGGTGATACCACTTAGGGTGCAGACCGAAGTGACAATTTTCACCTGATCTGGCCACAGAAGCAGTCTCTAGCTGTGACCAAACACAAGTGCATGACTACAGACAGCTTCAAAAATTGCTGATTGGGTGAAAATCTGACCCCTCAGTGCATGAGGTATCAGATAAAGACATTTCAAAATATAGCGTCTTTTGTAAGTTGTGTTTACAGAGGTCCCAGCCTATCACTGTTTTCAGAATCGGAGGGGAGAAAGGGAGCTGAGGGAGTTTAGTCTGGAGTTTTTTCAGCCACCTTGGAGGGTAGTGTGGGTATATTGGATCCCCCCTGTGGTGGAGAGCTCCAATTCACCCACCCCACTTTTCAGCACCAGTTGGGGAGCCCCAAGGATTAGCTCCCTTCACTGTCTTTCCCCCCTCCCATTCTGAAAACAGCCAGCTTTGGCAGAGAGGCCTGGCCACTGCTGTGGGAACCTGGCTGCGGGCTCCCAGCCACAGCTAGATTCCCCTTCCCCTTGGAACCAACAGTGAACTTCTGTTTGGTCCGGGGCATTATTGTAACTCAGAACGCTTTGCAAAAATGGTTCTGTGTTACAGGTGAGAGCTGCACTTCTGTTTTCACCCTTAACTGTCCAGGTATGACAGATAACTCTTCACTTCTTGAACAATGATTGATAGGCCTGAGTTAATTCTTATTCTGTTAGGTGCTTTAGAAACATATATGAAGACATGAGTTCCTGCTCCCAAAGTTTACAAACTGGGCATGTCTACACATGCAATTTATGCGACTGAATAAACTCCAGGACAATTTGAGCTAGAGTAAGCTAATCTTGATGTCGCTGTTTCCATATGTGTTTAAGCACAGTAATTTACTCTGCCATCAGGTAGTACCTATGTCTGACAGGACTATCCAGTGGCACTGTAAATTAGTTTACACTGGCCTAATTGCTATGCATGTGTAGATGATGATGCTTTATTGTGCAGTAAAATAGTTTACTGCACGGTAAAGTGCATATGTAGATGTGCCCACTAAGACTACAGTGCCATTTGAAGGAAGGGCAATCCATGTAGTGATGGGAAAACATTCAAGTCTACTGCTTCCATCCCTACTAGCTGAGGGAAAGGAAATATTTTCATTTTGGAACTACCTGTTCTGTTTAAAATGGTTAAGATATGAAAAAAAAAAAAGTAACATGAGCAAACTTCCATTTCTGGAAAGCTCTAACCACATTTGCATATTATGTGAAGTCTTTAAGATGTGGTGAGCATTGACGGTTTAAGCCAGGGATGGTCAATCTATGGCATGAGTGCCACAAGTGTCACAGGCTGCTGTTATGTTTGGCATGTGGCAGCACAGTAGCAAATAGGGCAGAGAGCAGAAAGCAAGCACAAATTGGGTGGGGAGCACAAGTAAGGAAGCGGAAAGCAGAACAGCAGATCAGGCAGGAAAAGGGGATTGTCATGGCACCTGGAGAGGGTGTAGGCTTAATTAGTGGCATACCTTCCAAAAACATTGACCCCCACAGATTTAAGCAAACCTTCATCTGAAATTATCCATCTAGGTAAAACAATTTTGATAAAAAATCAAACTTTTTACTGTGTTCCTAATTTGCAGGCCTATATCTAAATAATCCTTTATACCAAAAATGCTCTTCTATTTTTAGATGCCTAGGCAAATATTCAACATATGTCAGTCAGCACATAATAAAAATATACTTATCAGTTACTTTTCTTATAGCTACCTTTAAAGATTCTGTCACTTTCATTCTGAACATCGTGTCACGCCAAATGTGTGCATTCCCAGCCGTTACCTTCTATGAATCAGTAAGTGTTTTGACCAGCTTTTATATAAGTGGTGATATTGGAAATCATCACTGTCTGGAGGACTGGGCAAAATACCAAGAGTCAGAAAAATATCTCATTTTGTCTTTGCACCTAACTTGCCTCAGACAAATCGTAAATCTATTTCTGTTTTTCCATCTGTAAAGCAGAGACAGTAATACTTATTTCCCCATATCTCATGAGAATGTTGAAAAATTACTGCTTATATTTGTGCAGTGCTTTAAATACATAAGGTACTTTATAAATCCTAAGTATTTGTTTTTATTTTTGATACTCAGCAATTCTTAGTTTGAAATTTAAGAATTCTCTTTATTGTCAAAAAAGATACATTTTATAAATATTATATAGACTGCTACAGGGTAAATGGGTAGAGAGATAAAATATTAGTATCTTAGTTTGACCAATGATGGCATTATTACAAAATTAAATGGAGATAATGCTTTTTATTATTTATTAAAAATATCTTATTTACATACATGCCCTCACCTATTTATAAAAGTGGAGAATAGAAGGGGAATATACAAGAATATATGTACCATTTCCTTGGCATGAGTTTAGTATGGCTGCAGTATTCGCAAATAGTAAAATACTCTGGAATATCTCTCTTCAGTTAAACAATTTGTCTAATAAATCTGCCCAAATAAAAGCTGTTCCATAGCAAATATATAAATATTTGACAGCTGTTGGCCATGATACTCAAAGTGTTTGTTTAAGTCTAAGTGTTAATTTTGTATTTGTCATTGGCTGACAGATTTGCCATTATAATCACTAAATTTACAGGCATCTCAGAATGCATAAAGTAGGCTCTTCAATCATTCAGATTTCTTTAAAATATGAATGTCATTAAGACTGCATATAAAAACAATCAATCAACTGTTGTCACAGCAAGAGTGGGATATTTGGTTGGCTTTGACTCAGTCATTTTATGACAGTTTCAGAGATAGTCATTTTTGTGACCTGAAACGAATCTTTCCTTTTGAGAGAAAACTGAATTATTTTAATTTAATTAATGGAAGGGATTTCTGTGGCCACACCAATTGGGCCTAAATGTCTGTGAAATAAGCATCAGCACACCCTGTTGAATAAATTGTTTTATTTTTACCCCTTTTCATGGTAAGAAGCTAATACACAGATAGATTGAGCCACTTGCCTGTATGCTAACATTTTTTTTTGGTTTTGTAGAAATGGATATATTGATCTGATCTGATGAAAGGCGTGTTTTTGACAGACAAGTTAAAAAATTAATTATTGAGTCTCAGACAAAGGAAAACTTAATTGAATTGTGAGTTAAAATATAGTTTGAATAGATTTTTTTCTAATCTATTTTGTTCCAAAAATATTTCAGTGTTACATTAGCCACATACATATATGAATTTACTCCAGCCTAGATTTACTCTGGTGTAAGCAACTCCCGAGTAAGGGTTTTTGGGCAGGTGTCTACACATGCGGGATTAGGGACCAGATTTGCACCGAGTTCCCTGCAGCTTTGCAGTGGGCCCCTGCCGCCACTGGCGGGGGGGTGGTGCTCCAGCCTCTTCCTGGGTGCTAGCCCAGGGGCTGGCAGGGAGCACTGGGCCAGGAAACAGCTGTCTCCTAGCCCTGGGGTGGGGGGCGTTGCCTGCTGTTGGGGTTGGGACAATGTTCCCTTGCCCTGGCAGCAGGGAGCTCCTGGCCCTGGCTCCCTTATCAGGGGCACGGGGCTTGGAAAGAGCTGCAGGGGAGGAGCAGGGTGCTAGGACCTATCTCACCCCTGTAGCTCTCTCCAAGCCCTGTGCCTCAATCACCTGATCAGGGCACGAGGCTGGGACTTGCTCCTGACTGGAACAGTTCGTGGCCAGTCCTGGGCTGCGTGGGGAAGTTTGCATGTACAGCCCAGAGCTGGCTGGGGACTGTCTGAAACAGGACAGTCTCCAGCCACCTCCAGGCTGCACATGCTTCCCTGCACAGCCTGGGGCTGGCTGGGAACTGTCCCCATCAGGGGGCTTGGAATAAGTTCCTAGCCCCAGCTCCACAATCGCAGAGCTGAGCAGAGAACAGTCTCTCTTGCCCCCGCCAGCAGGGAGCTCCCAGCGTGAATCCATGGTCACGGGACACGGGTTGGGAGACTCTTCTCTCTCAGCCCAAGCCCGTGACTATGGAGCTTAGCCTGGGAGATAAGTGTCTCCCAGCCCCCCACTCCCCGATTGCGATAGTGAAGCAGGGGCTGGGGATAAGGATCTCCCAGCCCCTGGTCCCCGATCATGATCTGGGAGCAGGGAGCTTGGAGATTCCTACTGCTGGGGCAGGGGGATATAGTTTCTGCCTGGGCTCCTGTGGCAGAGCCTGTCCTGGCAGCAGGCAGCTTCCTGGGGCAGGGAGCTATCTTCTGCCTCCTGGTAGATGGCTGACTGGGAGCAAATGCTGCTTGCTCCTGGTCAGGCATCTACACAAGCACTATGGTGTCATTACTAATCCCAAGTAAATTTGCTACTTGCATTTGCAGGTAGCAAATTTACTTGGGATTAGGGAAGTTTACTTCAAAGTAAGTATGTGCACCCACATGCAAGTAAGTAGACCTGCATGCTTACTTTGCAGTAAACTATGCTAATGTGAAGTTAAGTGTCTTGTGTAGATGTGCCCAGAAAGAAGTTTCAGCAGTTGGTGTGTGCTCTTCCTGGATGGAAT
>NW_017729026.1:3842989-3853232 GCF_001723915.1 Gavialis gangeticus | reverse complement strand
TTGCAGTAAACTATGCTAATGTGAAGTTAAGTGTCTTGTGTAGATGTGCCCAGAAAGAAGTTAATGCAGTCCTATTCATATAATGGAAACAATGAAATCAGTAAATAAAAGTTTTGTATAGGAAGAGTTCAAACAGAGTGCAGTGTGATTCTAGTTAATTCTGTCCCATATATATCTGTGACATTTGTTTGAATTCTGTATTGCTTTTGAAGCATGCAGAATTAAGAACCAGAACAGTATTTATTTTTTGTCAACTAGTTTTGGCCAGCTTTCAGCACATACATTTTATGTGAGAAGAGATATAAACGGAATGGACTTAATACTAACAGAAAAGTTGGAATATGTAGGAAAGAAAGAATTACACTTTGTTATTGCCACTGTTATTAGAAGCTATAGTGGCTGTAGACTTGGCAGATTTTAAAATAAATCTCAAACTACAATAAAAATGTAGACACACAAAGGGGTCATCCTTGACAATGCAGAGCAGGACACTCAGCTTGCTGAGCTCCAAAGATGTCACAGCTAGTTCACATGCTGTAACATGCTATACAGAAACATCTACTACACTCAGCAGACTCAGCAGGAAACCTTTCTGCACAATTGCACAGAAGGTGAAAGGTGTGTATTGTACAGTGAGTACTGGGTATGGTTTCAGAATCAGTGGTGAACCTTTATCTGTAAAAAAGGAGTAAAGGCATTCTTGGAAGCAAATCAGAACAAAAGCCCTGCACAGGAAGCATTGGGCAGCAGTACCTCCAACTCAGATGCCATGGAATGCTGAATAGTTCTGCCATGAACCTAGCATCCCGTTTGCATCTCTGTTCACCTGAGTGGAGGAGGATCAGTCCTTTACACAGCAAAAAAAGATAACCAATAGAAAAAGCTGCCTGAAGGAGCACAGTTTACATCTCTATGTACTATGGGCAACTTAATTTTCAGTATCCAAAAACTGTAATCTCTCCAGTCTCCATAACTTATAATACACATAATGAACTTATACAAGTATTTATATTTAAAAGAGAATGCCTTGATAATAATGAAGTTATACAAATATTATAGAAAATGATCAAAAAGGAAATACGGACCTCCCAAAAATGTGACATACCTATCCAGAGTGGCCAGATAGGAGACAGTTAAAAATTAAAGTGCTCTATGTCCATGTATTTGACAGGAAGGATTTCAATAGAAGTCTGCTTCTCATTGGCCATCTCCCAGCTTTTTAGTTTTACTTGTTTTTTAGCCAACATTGATCGCTTTGGCAGGTGTACAGGATGGGGGTTACAAACTCCCTGTCCTGTTAAAGATCCACTCATGCCTTGCAGACTTTTTTTCCCTGGAATTCGTGCAGCCTCATTTACTCCAGCAGCAAAATGCAGCAAACTGGAGCGTGAGGCCCTAAGCATCTCACTTACTCTGCCACAAGCCTAGAGCAGGAAGTTAAAGCTGATGTCTCTTTCCACATATGATTCTGAGAGAAGCTTAAACTGAATAAAACAATGCATCTGCTTTAAACTGTAAACTAGTAAGGTATTTTAAGTGCTTCAGCTTTAGAATGAACAATAGTAATTTAAAAAATGGCAGTTTAGCTTTCAAACAAACCATGCCATGCATTACTAGAATAAGAATGAAACTTACTAGAAGGTGTAGGTGTATGATTTTTGGCAATAGTACTTGCCAGATCCTAATTAATTAGGAAACATTTTTATTATAGACAAATTGATTAGCTGGTTGAACATCTTTCATTTCTGAGTAAAGTCCAGATGAGCATGGCCATGTGGTATGTCACATCTGTGGTGCCATATACCTCATGTTCAGGTGTTCTCCATACTGCAAGACAGCAACGCAGGGGTTTTTTTGATCCCTGGGATAAAAAAAAGCAGAGCGGTGCACACGGAGGCAGCGCACGCCACTCAAAACTGGAGCCAGGCTGTCCAGAGCCACGCTCTGCCTGCCATCTAGGCTCCAAGCTGCAGGATCGCCAGCCTCCCCTACCCCACCCATAGTAACCTGCCCTGTGCCAGAGTGCTTGTGGCACAGGGACAACTAACAGCAGCACAAGGTGCAGTGCTGCTAGTTGTCCCCAGGGAACCAAATGTTTATGCTCATGTGGATACAGCCCCAATGGTCAAATTAGCTTTGAATTTTGTATTTATTTTGCCAAATACACGATACATGAGTAACTTTCATATTTGGAAAAAGTTTGACCCCATCTTCTTATAGGTGACTTTAGTCTGTATTATGATTCATGTACTAAACATTTCCATCTGAAGTGTTTGGATCATCAGTCCTTCTGCTAGCTGCCTGACCATTGAGGTTTCCTTGTATTTGAATGGTGGATTTTATTACACCCTGTAAATGATGAGGAGAAAAAGTTCTGAGGAGTTGGCTTCATGCTGGAGCACAGTTAACTCAACCTACTTATTCCTTTCTCTGTCTACTTCAAAAGTTTATATAACATTGGGCAAAACATGCAGAGCAGAGGAGAAAACATCACTGGAATGAGATGTTTTCTGCAGCTGAACTCAGGCAGGTAGCAAACTTAATGAGAGATTAACTTTTTTATGTCTTGCCCACTCCTGAAAAAGAATCCCAGTGCTATTCACAGCATCACTTCACATCATTCACCCCTTTTACAATTAATTCCTTAAATGACTCAGGCAACTGTTTAGACAATCCAAGTGGACTTTCTCAGCGTAGTACTATTAATTGAGACCCCTAACAGATGGAGTAAAAGAAAGTATAAGGCATAAATTTCTTACCAAGGTTTTTTCTACTTTACATGTGGGGTCACAGGGCACAGTAGTATTGGGTCCAAAGTTTGTTTTACAAACTGTTCCCAAAGTGAAAATTCAACATTCAAAGCCAAAAAGCTAGAAATCCATATTCTTGGTCACTGATGCTGGCTGGTTGTGGAAAAGCAGCTGCTGGACTCCAATTAAAAAACACGTATTAGAGAATTAACTTCAGTCATGGTGGTTACTTAATGTCTAACGACTGTCCCTTTCCACCGTAATCATCTCACTGTTCTTGGGACTGTGTCTCAAACGCTTGTTCTTATCCATGCCTCAGTTTTACCCAGACACTAGCAAAGATATTTGACAGCATTTTTCGGTTGGGGTAATACATATAGTTGGGAGGCTTCACTATATTGGTAATACTTCATCTCTTCACTAACTGTAATGGCCTTATATGCACTTAGAGTGAATGAAGTGGCAGAATTCCTCAATTACCAGCCATACCTCAAATAAGACTGTTCTTTGAGTAGTAGTTAATGTTCCAACAATAGACTGGCATTCCTCGGTAAGAAAGGAATGAAGATACTGAAAAAAGCCTCAAGTTCTGCCAGGAGCCAAAGACATATTGACATCACATCTTGATCCCTGGTATCAAAGGAAAATTATGATGTTCAGTAATTATTTTCAAACTTAGTTATCTCTGGTTTTAGGGTTTTTTAGCTCCAGCAGCCTTTAATTTCCAAAGAAATTTATTGCTAGGTATTATGAATTAAAATGTATATTATCTTTGTCCATTTTCAAGCAATCGCTGTTTCTGTTTCTATAAATTGTTAGTACTGGAAGGCACCAATAGCTCAGTGTAGAACAATTAATTTCCTCTGTAATGGCATATTTTTCAGGTATTCCTCAGATAAATGTTTTTATTTGTTCAAAGGATGATGACTGAAAAGAAAGATATACTTCTTTTCTGTTGAAATATCAATTTTTTTTCAAGTGTTGATGGTTAGTGGTGCGGATCTCAAGAGCTTATACAATGTGCTGCATGATTACACAGCAAGATTCTGTTATGGTGACTGTCTAATCCCTGTGAGATTTTCTAAAATAAGACACAGTTGCACAGGTCAGTACTTCAGGAATAATATGAACACAGCCTCAAAATCCAGTTGTTAAAATCCTTTGGCTTGCTTAATAACTTGGCACATTTATTATCTTTAGGCAACAATATTGAACAATTAGTTGGAGTAGGTGACAGATTAATTTCTAGAGCTTTGCTTTCTTCAGATTTCAATAAATGTATAATGAATGTTTGGAATAAAACAGATCCCTACATTTTAAAAATAATTTATTTTTAGGGGAGACAAAAATCTCATATAGGGCCCCGTGCTGACACTCCGTTTTAGGCCTGTTATATGCTAAAATAGCATAATGATTTCTCACCAGAAAGTAGCTGTGCAGCATGGCACTGTTTCTTATGTAAATAACTACATACAAAAGCACATCCCAAATCAATAGTGTTGGGCAGTTGGGCTTCCATTCAAATCTTTTATTATGTTAAAATAATAGCCCTATCTACCAGTTTACACCTGCTTATTATTCACAGATTTTAAGGCCAGAGAGGAAACCTTTGTAGGTCCGTCTTCTATGCATTCCCTGCATAACGTGCCATAAAACCTGAGTAATTTCTGCATCATATTTATAACTTCTAAATTAATATTAAGATTTCGTGGTTTTGCAAGTGAAATCGCAGATGTCTCCCCATTTGCAAGCTAGTTGTAAAAATATGCAAATGTATAAAGTACGAATGACGCGCGAGAGAGTACAATATGCATTTTATGTAAAACTATTTTATAAATAAATATTTTACATTTTATTTTACATAGGCCTCAGCCAGAAATGCCAAACATAAATTTGATATTCTATCTGAAATTTAAGTGTCTTGATTTTCAGAAGTGCCAAGAAGCTGTAGTCAATTGACTTTTGGTACATAAGTGCCATAACTTCTTGTTACGTACTCTTTAAAAGTAGATACTTATAAAACTCTGGGTATGCATCAGCTGGCTGTAGAGCCAGTTATTTACAGCAATAGAACCAATGCTGTTTCAAGGCTTAATATAACTTTTAAATATTTTAATCACTTATTTAGGCAAATGGTGAAAAATGACATAATTGTATGTAATTACATTTTCACTGTTTCTCTGTAGACCTTTCTGAATATAGATCTTTTTATGTTTAAACATTTTACATTACCAATCTCAGGAACTACAGCTATATGACTATTGCCAATAGAGAATACACCACACTAAAGGGCTGTCTATACATAACATTGCTCCTGACTAATTATGCTTGGAAAGTAGGTCAAGCTAAATGGGAACAAGGCACTCTTATTCTAAAATAAGAGTGTCAACACGGAATTATTCAGCAACAGCTCTAGCCCTTTGAATTCCCAGCCTTTGTTAATCCGCCTTAACTTTCAAATGCAGACAAGCCTTGCCCTATACTAATATACTCTCTCCCCCTCCTCTACCTATATTTTAAACATGCAACACACTTAGTTTTCATGTTAAAATTCCATAAACATTACATCTCTGTTTTAGCACTACTGGAGTTCCAATGACCAACAGATATTCTGTTACCATATCTTAAATATTAAGAAACAGTACTTTCAGTACAGTATTGTAGCCAGTTGCACTGCATCAATACAGCCATATTTTTTAAGTGAGAGCACCTTCCCTTTGTAGACCTATTTTTGGTCAGGAAAGTTATAAGCATTCATCTGTAGGATGGTCTTATTCCCCGGGTTCCTCAGTTCCTTCACACTGGGCACATCTATACGACCACTGACTGCACAGTAGCCTAATACTACTGTGCAGTAGTGTCTCATGGCAAAAACTGACATGATGCTGCTGCACAATAGCATTAGGCTACTGTGCAGCAGTATCACTAAAAAGGTGTTCGCTAGTGCTACTGCGCAGTAACTCAGGTTACTGTGCATTTATTTAGTATTTGTTTATACAGCTTTATCAGTGTCACTGATATGTGTTGTAGGGCTTGGGTCCCTTCTTGGCTGATGCCCTACTCGCTGGTGATAACAGGGTGGGTCCTTGTGTGTGTCACCCACGTATTCTGGTAGCTGTTCCTTCTCAGCTGCCATGACTTGGTCTTATCTTCTTGGGAGACAGTTTCCCTGCAGGTGACTCTGGATCCCACACCTTGGCTTCTTCATGGGATTCCAACCTTCCTTATATCCCACCCTTACCACATCCAGGGCCTGAACTGTCCTGCCACTGGGGCTTTTTTGCCGTGTGCCTCTCTGCAGCATGTCTTGTCCTGGCTCCTCTCTGCCAGCAGACTCTGCTCCTTCTCCCCACCAATTTGCAAGGCCACACTACTCCAGAAACGGTATGCTGAATACTCTGAATTAGTCTGTGAGCCTGATGTTCTGGAGCAAGCTCACTGTGTGTGCACCATCTGTCCTAGGGTGAGCGACAGGGGCAACCATGTTGGGCTGCCTCTTCCTTTGTCACAACCAGTTCATACAAGTACTAAATATATGTGGAGTAACCACTACACTATAGATGTGGCCTCAGAAGCATGTTGCAGCTTCCTTTTGAATTACTTCAAAGTGGCTGCTTTTATCGCTGCCACTTTTATTTTGCTCCATGTTGCAGTCACTTTTTGTGGTATGGTGCTTAAGATGCTTGCATGCTAATCCTCAAATCTCTCAATTTCAGTCCATACCCTGGATTAGCTATTATCTCAGACAGTCATTTGCGTCATCCTCATTGTTGTATTTGAGAACCTTTTATGTACATGGTTTTTGTCAGAGCTTCTTAGGCTTATTTCCTCTTCTAAATTGCACAAACATCATCTAGTTAATTTTTCTTTGCAATTGATAACCTCGTGTGCTGGAACACTTTTGGTGCCCACCACTTTAAGGGCTGAGAGCCAACAGCCAACTTCATTTGTCTCTTCTGCCTTTCTAAATTTTAGATGTCAGATTAACCAGAGACAACAATAAGTGGGAACATTAAAATTGGAAGCTACTAAGGAAGAGATATGAAGGCTTTGCAAGGGCATTCTGTAATAAGGTAACAGAGTAAATTGCAACTGTTTCTCCCACTGTAGGATTTGCTAAAGGAGTGCAAAGTATTTTTGAGGAGAAAAATCAACTTAATTCTTCTACTTATCTAGATCCCTACAAGGATCTCACACCTCAAATTATTTTACCACTTCTAATGTTAATTTGTAAATTAAAATAAATTTAGCAATAATTCTGTGGCTGTTGCTTCATCTTCCATCTGCCTATTTTTAACATTACCAATTTATATTTTTTCAGAGAAATGAAGGGATTCTGCTACCTTTTTTTCAAGGCAACCTGGTAGACCTCTGCATCATTTAGAATGATATGTTAGTTCTATTAATACAATTGAATTCATAATTTTCTATCATTGTCCATAAATGCAGTTATATTAATAATTTTCTGGGTAGGGGCTAAGCTAGAACATGAGGACTCTATTGAAAGCCATTTGAACAGATTTACAGTCTACAATCTTTTGTGCTAAAAAATGAACCAATGGGTTTGTTAGTGAACAGTGAGTTAGTGAATAGTGATGGCAAGCACTGCTCTGCTATGTTACAAGAGCAATCTATTATATCCATATATGTGTAATTAGTTACTGGGCTGCTGGAATAAAATGTAGCAGCCAGAATCTAGAAAACCAGAAGTAAAGTATGTGGGGAAGGTTATGTACTTCAAAGTGGTGAGCCAAAATATTGAGTCAGGATCCCATAGAGCTATCAGGAAATGCTTAGCACCATAGTGTGTCTTCAGCCATATCTCTTTCCAGGGCTTAGGTGTCTGCCAGTTCCACCTCTAGACTCTTCTCCTGAGGGTTGGCACTTATGTTCTCAAATGGTTGAGCATGGCTCACTGTTTTCTTTTCAAACAGGGTCACTGAAGGAAGAAGTGGAGGTACCCACCTTTTATTTAGCAACTTAGTGGTTAGAACACTCACCGAGAAAGTGGGAAACCTGGGTTTACATTCCCTGTAAACCTACAGGGATTCAAATTCATGTCTTTCATTAGAGTGCCCTAATCACAAGCCCAGTGGGTAGGCTGTGATGAGAACATCCTCTACCCCTCCTACTGAAACTGCACCAAAATGTGGCAAAGTTTTAAAGATTCACGAGGTTAGAGAGTGAAAACAATAGGGAAGGTATCAAACAATAGGGCTTGGTGATTATTCATACAGGGGTAACTGGAATACTGGGTTCTAGCCCTTGCTATGCAACCTAATTTTGTAGTTTATATTAACAATCTTGATAACATATGGAGCAGCAGTATTTGTAAAGGTGATCCAATCCTGTGGGTGTGTTCGGCATTTTGAGAATGCCTATTGATCAGGCATTTCTGGGTATGCCTATTTTCGAGATTCATTTTGGGCAAGTTCTGGGGACAGCTAGATACAGAACTCTAGGTGCTTTCAAGGCCAAATGACAACTAAGCAGGCATTCTGGAAGTCAACTGGGGACCTAGTGTCTCAATTCTGGTATAAGTGCTGCTTTGAGCACCCAAATCTTTCCTTGGTTTTAGTCTGTGGTAAAGTACAAAAGTATGTAGTACAGTCACTAGGTTTTGTAGGCTCACTAAAACTTGTAAACTGTACAAGGTTTCTTTTTGGCAGCCCTTCACATATTGGAAGCTTGCAGATCAATACAGTTCCCAAAGTGGGCAGATTTAGCCATAAAACAACATTTAGGCAGGTACCCTAGGAATGCTCTGAATCAGTCTGTGAGCAGCCTTGTGCAGTCTCTGACGATGAGATTTATATGGTGCTTTGGCCAAATGTTAAGTTACCTTCTCTTAATGATACTCCTGCTAGGGGAGACCTTTAAAATGTTAATGGATGCTATTGCTAGTATTGGTCCTACACAGACTTCAGCCCAGAATGTCCTTTGTCACCAGTAATATATTCACAAAAATGGTCATTTTCTGAGATGTGGCTAGGAGGTTCTCAATGTGAAAAGTTAAATGATGTATATTTTATAGAAGGTTCTTTTATCTTTGCATGATGAACCTGTTTTTGTTGTTGTTCTTTGTTTTTTTATGTTGTGGGTTCCCCCCACAATTACCTCTTCCTTTGTGTCTCTCCTAGTTAGCACCTTCACAGAAAGAAGTACATTAGCATGTAAGTGGATAGTTCATGCTGGGAATCCATGAATAGAAAAAAAGCATAGCTCTTAGTTTACCAGTTAATGTAGACTGACAAGTTAAAAATAACAGATATAAAAAGATTTAGTCAGACTGGCTGTAACCAATAGTTACTACCATCTTAGAGCAATACTTACTGTTATTAAAAATGAAAACAAGGCCGTCTTTTCCCTTTCTCTAGGGGGAGGAAACAAGTCCCAATTTAAGAATTACATGGAAATTTTATACTGATAAATATAATCCAGGAGATGCACATAAAATGTTTTATTCCCTTTAATATCCTGTTTAGTCAGTAGTATGTATTGCAGACCTATCTAATTTTTCAATAAATTGAGAAAGGTAAGAAAGCAAAGAAACTGATTTTTCATTTTTCATTTACCAGAATTTTTTATCTGCTCCTTTCCCTGAAGCATTTCCAAAATCATACTCACTCATTGCCTGGCCTGCATAAGTATTACTATGCCCTTGGGGTAAAGAGTATGTATGACTCTGACCACTATATTTGTTAGCTTGGTTTGTATCCAGCATGCGTCTTAGAGAACCAGGTTGTTCTCTTCCATTTTTATAGAAGTAAAATAGTTTTCCTTTAGTTAGGTTTTCAGTGTAATTCTAATAAAGTTTTGTGTGTGTGTGTGTGTGTGTGTGTGTGTATGTAAGTATATATACACACACAACATTATTACATAGATATCTATAGATATATATATAAATATATGTATATATAGATATATAGAATTCAGAAGAAACATCTACTTGCACCCTATTTCCTTCCAAGCAAGACTCCTCAAAAAAAAAATCAGACACATTTTCAGAAATGGCCATTGCCTTATATGTACATGCCCAACTTGAGATGTGCAGGAAATGATATTTAAATGTGAACAGCATTTGCAGTACCTAGGCTAAATACAGACATTTGGGGAGGTTAAATCAGGTTCAAAATGGCCGCCCAATTTAAACTTATCTTGCCTTACACTTACAGATCTGGTTCCAGTGACCAGCAATCAGTCTAAGCCTGTAACTGTACAGAAGTTCCATGCACATGAACCAATGTAAAAATTTCAAAACCCAGTTTAATATAAATCTAGATCTATGTAGTATTAAACTTACTTGATTTTGGTCAAACTGGTGCATGTACTTTCTGTACATGCTCCCTGTGCATCCCTGGCAGTGGGAAAATTCAGCCACTGGCACCAGCCCTGGGGATGCTCTTTTCACCACAGCCCCTGCACTGGGCTATTTTTTTGCCCCCTGCAACCCCTAGCTCCCTCCCACCTCAACTAGTCAGTCCTCTCAACTC
>NW_017729026.1:3837562-3837989 GCF_001723915.1 Gavialis gangeticus | reverse complement strand
ATGCTCCCTGTGCAGCCCTGGCAGTGGGAAAATTCAGCCACTGGCACCAGCCCTGGGGATGCTCTTTTCACCACAGCCCCTGCACTGGGCTATTTTTTTGCCCCCTGCAACCCCTAGCTCCCTCCCACCTCAACTAGTCAGTCCTCTCAACTCCCTTTCCACAAGTCACTCCGGGTACAGCTGCTTTCATCAGCATTTGCTGTTGCCAGAGCTGAGCAAGTAAATCCCAGTGGGGGAGGTGTGGGAGGGATGGGGTGTAGTTTCCCTGGGGGGAACCACCACACCCACAGGTCATGTCTGCCCCCCACCCCTCATGGGTCATGCCTACTTCCTCCATCCCACCTGAAGGTTGCATGTGTCCCGCCAAACCCACCCACGGGTTGTGCTTGCCCTGCCCACTCCTTGCAGGTTGTGCCTGCCCACGCCC
>NW_017729026.1:3821953-3832562 GCF_001723915.1 Gavialis gangeticus | reverse complement strand
CAACTCCCACATGACCCATGGGTTGCACCTGCCACCTCATCCCACCCACTGGTAATGCTGACCCCACCAGTCGTTTGTGCTTGCCCCCCCACCTAACCCATGGGTTGTGCCTTCCACCTTACCCCACCGGCGGATTGTGCCTGCTTCCCCACCCCACCTGCAGGTCACATCTGCCCTGCCTACTCCACTTACAGTTCATGCCTGCCCCCTCACCCTACCTGTGCATTGTGCATGCCCTGCCCATCCCACCTACGGGTCATGCCTGCCTTACCACCCCCCCATGGGTCACACTTGCCCCCCCATGCCACCCATGTGTCATGCCTGCCCCCCCACCACACCTGCGAGTTGCATCTGCCACCCCACCACACTTGCAGGTCATGCCAGCCCTGCCCACCCCACTCATGGGTTGTGCCTCTCCCCATCCACCAGCCGATCCTCAATCCCCTCCAGCCTGCTGGACCCCCAACTCTGCTGCTAGCCCCCTCATGCTGACTTACTTCATATCAGGCAGCCATTTTGATCTGATTTAACCTCCCCCTAATGCCCCCATATGTCTGTACTTAGCCCTACTGACTCCACTTGGAGCTGTGAGTTCTGCATTTCTGTGAATGTGCCAGTTTGGGCACTGAAAAATGGCAATGCCTATGTAATTGGCTAATTAAAAAATATTGGTATTGGCCTTAACTATTTTAAGGTGTTGAAAAGAGCCTCATCTGACAAAAATCCTTTTGTCTTCAGTATAGAGAGGCAGTTAACTGTATCAGTCTAAAGTCAGGCAGAAGTCAGGACAGGGTGCCACTTTAGAGACATCTGACAAAGTAGTTGTTGCCTACAAAAGGTTATGCTTTTCTTCAGTATAACAGTGCTGGATAGCACTTTTAGTGCTCTCTCACTGCTGTAGGCTCTTCTCCAACATTAACTAGTTGGTGGTAGATGGAGGGAAAACTCTTGCTACTTTACATTTTCACACACAGTGGCCCTTCTTGCTTTCTAAGGCATGCACACCTTGTGTTATGTGTTAGAGTCTATGTTCATGAAGGCATCTTTGCCTCAGTTTATGTTAAGAAGGCTAAATTCATAGCCCATACTAAAAACTGTTTTTCCTAACTGAAAAATTAAATTCTGCAACACCCTGTTTGAGGAATAATAGAAAAAAATGTATCTGTTACTCCTTGTTAAATTATCTATTCTGTTAGGTCTGCTTCAGTGGACTTTTTTATAAATAGAATAAATCTAAATCAAGTAAAAATGGACAGTGTCGCAATGACGAAAAACAAGCTATGATTTTATTAAACAATGACAACTATTGCCTATGAAAGTTTGTTCATAAAGATATGTCCTGTTAATTTATATGCAGTGCAATAGCTTGTAGTTGAATATCCTATAGTGAAACATCTACAGACAATATATTTCAGGCTTGGGGATAATTGCTTTTTTAAATATAACATTACTAATATTTTCTGGTATAGCTCATAATTCCTCAGTTCATAAAATATATTAAAAATATATTAAGAAAGTTACAGTAACAGTGTAATGATTCACCTACTTAATACTACTTTTACTGGATAGACTTCTATTAATTCCTAATTATTTTTACAAATTAATTCAATGCATTTAATTTATTTAATTACAAAATTAGATTTATGGACTGTTTTCACAATGAGCAGAAAATCGGTGTTAGTTTGTTGCCTGAAGCTCCTTACAGTTTTCTTTTATGGACATGTACACAATCCTAAGAAAAGCATAAAGAATTTACAACTCCAAGAAGCATCTAGCTTGTAAAATTCCTCCTTTCTTTCTCATAACTATAAAAGGGAAATAAATGCCTTAGTTCACAGAGTTATACATTTGGATATTACACAAGGCAAATTCTGCTCTTGAGTGAACCATGAAGAGAAATGGCAACAGATCCTGAGGTCTCTAGCATTCGTAGTCTAGACTCACAACACCAGGACTCTTGCTGCTTCCAGGCACAGGTAGGAGCTGCTTCCAGGTGGCAACAGATACCCATAGGACAAAATGTAATCCATAGTAGTCAAGTAAATAATTAAGAGGCTTTTCTCTGTCTACTTTTGTACTTCCCTCCATCCTTCTAGATAGAATCTGAGTACCTCATTATCAGTAGTCTCAAAATCTTCTCTGTGATACAAGAAAATATTATTCCTATATTATGCATGTAAATGAAGCATGAAGATAGACATTTGGCCAAGCTTATAGAATCATATAGTTGGAAAGAATCTTAAGGTTCATCTAGTCCCACTCCCTGCATAGGTGCAGAATGCACTATTCCTAAACCACCTCCATTAAGTGTTTACCCAGCCTCTTTTTGAAAACCTCCAATAATGGAGATTCTACAGCTTCCCAAGTGCCAAGAACTTCTCAAGGCAGTGTGTTTCACTGTCCTACTGTTTGGACAGTAAGGAAGCGTGTTCTAAGATTTGATCTAAATCTGTTTTGCTGAAATTAAGCTCATTGCTTTGTGTCCTGGCCTCTCCAGGGAGGAAGAAAAATTGTTCCTTCTCATTTTAATATTAGTCTTTTAAATATTTGAAAACTGCTGTCCTGCCATCCATCAATCTCCTTTTCTCCAAACTAAACATACCTGGTAATCTCAACTTTTCTTATTATGGCATTATCATCTTTGCCCCTTTCCTCTAGGTGCTCTCTATTTTTTCTATATCCTTCCTAAAATGGAGAGCCCAGAACCACATGCAGTATTCCAGCTGAGGTATACCAGAGCTGAGTAGAATGGTACTGTCATTTCCTGTGTCTTGCATCCTATAATCCTGTTAATGCAATCCAAAATTACATTTGCCTTTTTTGTGTGTGATTGCATCATATTGCTGACTCATGTTGAGTCTGTGATGTACCAAAACCTTCTCCTTCTCAGCAACATGAATATCTAGTCAGTTATGCATAAATCTATATTTGTGCTTTTTGGTTTTTCTTTCTGAGGCTAGGGATAGAATTTACACATAAACCAGTTTAAGTCACTCATCAGAAACTGGTTTAGACCTGTAACAGAACAGAACTCAGTGCACATAAACCAATTTCAAAATGACTGAAACTGGTTTAAGATAAAACTGGTTGAATGTGGTAGCAAACTTAACTGCTTTGGGTCAAAGCAATTTATGAAACTTCTGTCCCAGACCCCTTCCTGGTTCAAGTTAAGTCACAGTCACCAGGCATCCCAGCATGATTTTTAGCCCTGGGCTGGCCTGTGCTGTGCTGCCTGCTCCAGCAGAGAAGGGTTGGAAGAGTAGAGGAGACTATCCTGGCAAACCCCAGCTGGGGCCTGGGGCTAGGGAGCGGGGTTAAACACCTCTTCCCCAATCACATTTACTGCTGGCTGCAACTATGGACTACAGATCCAAGAGGCACCTGGAAGCAGTTCCTAACTGTGCCTGGAAGCAGCAACAGTCCTGCTGTTCTGAGTCTAGACTACAAATCCTAGAGACCTCAGGGGCAGCAGGAAGAGGAAGCGAGCACACAGCCCATGCTGGCTGTGTCAGAGAGCTGTGCACTAGTACCCCCTGGCTTCTGACCTGAGCCACTGCAGGCATGGGGCTGCATTTCCTGAATCAAAAGTAAATGTGTGTCCAGTTGTTTCTCAGTTTAATTTCTGCAGTTCAGACTAACCTGCAAAGACTAAATCGATTCAGCCTCGGGCTTTTTGACTACCTGTATTTAGCCTTAGATTTAGCACCTTACGTTACATAATGCAGTATGTTTATATGTGTTTTGTTGAGCTCATTCTGTTATCTACCCCAGTTCTACAACTAATCAAGTTCTTTTTCAATTCTAGTCATACCAACTTAAGTCTTTAAAAATCCTCCTAGTTTTGTGAAAACTACAAGCTTAATGAAAAAACTATTCCAGCATCAAAATCATTAATAAAAATGATAAACAGCACTGGACTCAGAACAGGCCCCTATAGAATCCCATACGAAATTACCTGCCACTCTAACATTGATTCATTCATATCTCTTTGCTTCAGCCAATAATGCACCCATAAAGAAAGTTTATAGTAGAGTCAGAATTTGAACTTGTAGCTTATGATTCCCACAAGAACGTTGTCCTTTCCTTTTACACATCTACCAAGTTGTTTGGACGCAGCCAATATGGTTACAGTATTTGGCTCAGAGACTATAGATTTTATCACATTTTCTAGCAGCAAGAGTAGTCTTACATTGGAACAATATAACGAAGAGGTGGCATCCTGTGAGGCCATCCCCACAAGTGTACACGTGTGGTTTGTGGTGCTTCAGAGTCATTTGAGGTGCCACAAACTGCATGCAGCACATGTGCAGCCATGCATTGTGCTGCTAGTTCGCACTGCAGCGGGGGGGGGGGGGGGGGGGGGGGAGGAGGGGCTGGCACTGGGAAATCCCGCTGTCAGAAAAAAACAGCCGCTAAAATGGTGTGGTACATGTGGCAACAGTGTGTGCTGCCAGAAACTGGAGCCTGACCGGCCACAGCCATACTCTGGGAGAAATTCTGTGGCTTAGTTTACAGGGTACATTGGATTAGATAGTGATGGTGGTCCCTCTCACCTTGAAGTCTATTAATCTATAAATGTCCCAGTTCATTTTCTTCCTTTGTAAACTTTGGGGAGAATAGGATTACCTGCATTAGTCTCTGTTGCTTCTTAACACTTGAAGCTTTGCATTAAGATGACCACTGTAATCAAGTCTCATGTTTCAGAGCTGCAACCAGTTGCCCTCTACAGTCAGGAAGGAACTTTTTATTCCAGCTGTACACAAATGGCCAAATGGACTGGGATTTTTTCCATGCGCTGTAGCATCAAAGAGTAGCCACAGTTAAAGAGGGACTGGATGGGGGTTTGAGACAGTACAAAGGTGACAAAGCAATGTGTCTCGGTTACTTAGCTGCTGTGAGAAAGACACATGCTCTGGTTCAACACAATGGCTAGATCTTAAACCCCCAGGAATAAATTCTCTCCCAAGATGGACTGGCATTTAACAATGAGCATAGGTTATAGTATGCCTGCAGGGATCATTGGGCAGTCCATTCTGTGGGGAATGGTAGCATAACAGTTTCTACTTTTCTGTTCCAGTGGAACCCAACTCTTAAGTCTCTGGAAGGAAAGTCTACCTAAGCTTACTGAACTCAGTATAAAAGTACTTGGGTGTAAAATTCTACAGCTTGTGATATACAGGAGGTAATACTAGATGATCTAATAGTCCCTCATGACCTCAATCTGTATGAAGTGTTAACAGCTATGTTTGAGAATTTCAGTCCTTTCAGTTTTGATTCCCAAACAGAATGCAGATGTGGAAGCCCCAAGGCTTTTTACTTTTTAATAGGAATTGCTTTATCTGATTTATGTGCAGACCTGTAGCTTTTTATCTAAGATGCACAAAGCTAATTTAAAGCAACACTTACCATGTCTAACTCTCACCACTTATAGCTGCCAAAAGTGATATTCTGAGCGCAGCTTTTGGAGATAAAGAATATGGCAAAGCTGTTAAAGTGAAAAATTCTAATATAATAAGAATTATATTATTATAATATATAATAAGCTGTGGCACTTCTGGCTGTGTTTCTGTCTGTCTGTAACACTCTGGGCCAACTGTGCATGCATGGCCCAGAGCCGTACTGACAAACAGGCAAACAGGAGGAGGTGTAGGCAGTGGGGGCCAGGGTGTGCTCCGCCACACAAGGAGAAGGGGAGGCAAGGGGAGAGGGGGCATGGCTTGTGGCCCTGTGGGGGGGACGTGGCACGTGGCATGGGGTGTGTGGGATGTGGCCACAGGGTGCTGTGCAGGGAGTGGGAACAGGGTGTGCAGGCAGAGCCTGCTGGCTGAAGCACATGGCCATGGGGTGAGGCATGCCCCCCATGCCCACTCCCCACATGGCACCCTGCAGCCACGTGCCACACCTCCTTCTATGCAGCCACAAGCCATGCCCCACTATGTGGGGATCACCCTCTGGCTGTGACTGTAGAGTATACAGGCATATGGGGAGCCAGCATGGGGGCTCGTGGGCAGTGCCCACTGGCTGCAACACATGCCCGTGGGGTGCACTGGGGGGGCATGCCGCATGGCCACAGGGTGTGGCATGGGAAGCCAGCTCAGGGGACACGGAAACACCCACCGGCATTAGCACATGGCTGCGGGGTGGGGCATGTCCCCTTGCACCCGCTCCTTGTGCAGCACCCTGCAGCCACTCACCACTTCCCTCATGCACACCCTGTGCCACACCCCAGGGGTGCACCCCGTGCCACGCAGCTGGCGGGTGCTCCCCCTGCCATGGCTGCTCCCCATGACGTGCCCCTCGGCCACGTGCCCCTCCCCACACGCCCCATGCCACACCCAGGGCTGCTTCCCATGCCACATAGCTGAGGCTGGCAGGCACTCCCCATGCCACACTCTGCAGCTGTGCGCCAGCCTCTCTGCACACCCGTGTGGCACACACCTCCATGCACCACACCAGCCCCCATGCCACACGCACTCCACATCATACCCTGGTGCTGCTCCTTGTGCCACATGGGCACAGCCTGTAGGCACTCCCTGCGCTGTGGCCACTCCCCACGCCATACCCCATGGCCATGCACCAGGGCCCCCTGCACACCCTGCGCCAAACACCTGGGCTGCTGCCCATGCCAAATTGTCACAGCAGGCAGGCATTCCCTGTGCCCCCGTGCTGTTGCTGCTTTCTGGTCCATGGCCCGCAGTTGCACTCCACACCTCTTGGCACAGCCATGTACCTTGTGCCATACCCCGGAGCCTCTCCCCGTGCCATGTGTGTGGAGGCTGTGGCTGCTCCCTGCCCCATGGCCACTCCTTGCATCATGTTTCCTGTTCACTCTGTGCCGCACCCTGGGGCTGTTGCCCATGTCATGTGGCTGCAGCTGGCAGGCATTCACCATGCCCCCACACCATGGCTTCTCCCTGTACCATGCCCCGCAGTCACATGCCACACCCCCAAAGCATCCTGCGTCACACCCCAGGACCGCTCCCCATGCCATATGGCCACAGTTGGCTGGTGCTTCCCCTGCTATGGCTGTTCCCCATGCCACAGCGTGCACTATCCCCTCTCCCTGTGCACCCTGTACCACACCCTGGGCCCGCTTCCCTCACCATGCAACCGGTGAGCACTACCCACGCCATGGCCACTGCCCGCAACATGCCCTACGTCATGCATCACCCCCCCATACAGCCATGCATCATGCCCCCCTGCACTCAGAGCAGCAGGGAGCCAGGGTGGAGCAGGGCTGGACCCAGAGCAGCAGGGGGAATGGGGTTGGACCCAGAACAGCAGCAGGAGGGGGGGAGCAAGGCAGGACTTGGAGCAGCAGCAGGGGTTGGAGCCGGGTAGGACCTGGAGTGGTGACAGGGGCAACAGGGCAGGACCCACAGCAGCAACAGGAAGGAGGATGGGGCTGGACCCAGAGCGGCGGGGTGAGGCACGGGGACGGACACAGTTCTCCATCCCCCCTCTAGCCCTGTCCCCCTGGTCATTCATGACGGGCATTTTGCTAGTCTTCTATAAGTACATTAGCTAAAACAAATTCATTTTGAGGCCATTTTATCCTGGTACTTTGTAACAAAATCAACTTATTAAGAATGATGTGGCAACAGGAACTATTCCAGGTCTAATCCAGATATTCCAGCACATTTTAACAGGTTAATTTAACAGTTGTTTCCATGTTGTGATTTAGAAAGCTTTTTCTTCCATTACCTAACTTTTTCTTTCGCTTTTTAATTAAAAACGAGAAAAAGATGGTTTAAAATTTGAAATGACATTTTCACAGGCAGGCACAAAAACAGCATAAATGATTAATATACTGTTGTAACAAAGAGGAGAACACAGCACATTATTTGCATTTATAATAGTTTAGATAATTTTGAATGATTGCATTTTGAATTTTGTACCTTTCCCCATTAGCACATGGTTTTCCAATAGCTTCTAAACATTACCAAGGTAAGTTATATGCTAGTTACCTTAATTTTAACAAATAAGCATTATGTTGCCACAGCTGCTGTATTGTGTGATTTATCAGATTCAAAATCCTTAAGCCAAATCATTAAGGCTTCGTACAGACAGTCAAAAAGCCTGAGGCTGAATTTACTCAATCTCTAAGATGCATAGATCGAACCAATAAGCAAGTGAACAGACACTCACTTTTGATTCTGGAAATGCAGCCACGTGTCTACAGTAGCCCAGGCCAGAACCTGGGGGAAGGGAGGGGCAGAAGCCAGGGGGAGAGGGGAAGGGAGGGATGCCTTCCTTTTGGAGCAGATAGCTTAGGCCAAGGCTAGCCTGCTTGCCGTGCCGGGGGAAGCTTGCAGGGGAGGTTCAAAGCATCCTGGGATGCTGGGGGACTGAATTAACTTGAATCTGGAGGGGATCTGGGACAGAAGTTCAATAAACCAATTTAACCTAAATCAGTTAAGTTTGATACTTTATCTATCCAGGTTTATATTAAGCTGGCTTTGCTCATTTTGAAAACAGATTATGTGCACTGAACTTCTGTTGTATTACAGATTTGAACTGGTTTCCAATCACTTGTACCAGTTTAGGTATAATTTCTTTCTCTAGCCTCAGAGATATACCAGTTAGTCTCTGTCAAAAAACAGGGTAGGCGGTAACCCAGACTCATTTCCTGAGTTATAAGTTTTCCCCAAGATCAGACCTGAGAAAATTCTTCCTTTGTGTGAAGCAGGGATTTTCAACCAAGGTTCTGTGGCTACCTTGGGTCCTGTGAGATCCTTTTAAGGGTGCTACTAGGTGCCAGCACTGTTAGATGTGCAAACACCTATACATGATTGGCAAAATAAATCCAGAGATTTCAAATAGGAATCTATAGTGTCAAAAACATTTTGACCTGTTGTGGTTTTTCTGAATTCTTTGCAACAGAAGAATTGTTCTGTAGTAAAAAAAAAAGAATAAAAAAGGGGGAAAACTAAGAGCTGGAATTTTCCAAGTGGTAACTTGAATCTAAGAAGGATGAGAACTGTTTTTGTCAAGTAAGACTGTAGCAGAAATAGCAGCTAGTTTTTATTTTTAACTGCATCAAAAATGATTATTGTGGGAATATAAAATCCAAAAATCTAAAAAATAATGGTATTATTCCAAATAGCTTGTTTACTTTCATTGCCTGATTGCTGCAATATTATCTCAGGATCACTAGATTTGAACCAGTGGGTCTACGTAAGACGCTTTACTGCGGAGCTAACTAATTCACTCTGCAGTAAACTGTCAACATTTACACATGCGGCACTATTAGGCTCCAATAAACTAATTAACTCTGCTGTAGGATAGTACTGCCCAACACAAGTAATATCATATGGTGGAGTAGTTATGTGCAGCAAAATGCAAGTATAGATGGTGATGGGGTCGGCTGGGGCATGACTGTATTACAGTGAGAGGGCTACCTGCTGGCTAGCCCTGCATTGTAGCACCTTCATGCCCCAGCCAGCCCCTCTCCTCTCCTTCTAACCCCTGGAGGCTGCTTTGCCTTGGCTTAACATGCTGCAGTCCCGGCCACACATGCAAACGCTGTGCCCAGGAGCAATAAACTCCAACACAAATTGTGGCAGAGTTATACCACATGTTTTTGCCTCAGATTTGTTTTTAGCTGCTACTTAATGATTGAATGTAGCAGTTTTATAAGCACTAGAATTAGTTTCATCCTCTTCCAAATCCTCTTCACTTTAATCATGGGAGAAGTCCTGTTGACTTCAATGGGACTACCTACGTGGCTAAAACAAGATTTTAACTGCAATATTTAGCAGATACCTATGGCTCTACTTTATTTTTGCTATCATGCCTGTGAGTGGACTCTTTTCAGCCAGCCTAATCATAGATAGACTTTTCTTTATTCATCTCCTCAACATTTCCCTTACTAACAAACAACAAAAACATTATGTCATGTGCAAATGCTCTCAGAAGTGTCCTTGGAACCCAGCTATTAAGTTGTGCTAAAAGTATCAACATCCTATTTTCAGTGCCATTAAAACGAATAGGTCTACAAGATTTGCTACCTTCTTGTCCAGTTGGGCTTGTTATTTATATATCACGGAAATTGTAAATATGAGTTGAAGAAATATAAATCTAATATAAATAAATAAATATATTCATCAGACAAATGTCCACTATGAAAGGGATAACATTAAAAATACATAATTTGAACATGCACGAGAACTCTGAACAAGGCAATCTGACAGATTGGATATTTTACCCTTTCATCTGCAAAACTTCTTCATGTCTTCATTCAGAAGAATACTTGGTTGCAAACCATTGTATGTGAGTCTTAATATTATGAAAGAAGTGCAGATTGGTATTCAATTTTGCACGTTACTACAATATGGTATGACTTAGATTATATTTGATATATTGGTATATGCCAGTGATCTCCAATCTTTTTAAGTAGGAGATCACTTTTGGAATTTAAAAGCAACCCAAAATCTACCATGCACAGCTGCCACTCACCCCCCACCCCTCTTTGCCCAGCAGGTAAGTCTGTGGGGAGGGAACCAGGGGAAAGATTGAGGTAGAGGGAGAAAAAATTATTTGGGAGTGTGCCTCCCCTCTGGCAGGTATGTCTGTGGGGGAGGGGGAAGGGGAAGGGGAAAGGGAAGGG
>NW_017729026.1:3816621-3816953 GCF_001723915.1 Gavialis gangeticus | reverse complement strand
GGGAAAGAGCTGTGAAGGGGGGGTGGGGCAGGTCGAGGCCCCAGCTCTAGCCCCACTCCCTCCCTCACCATTGGGAATGGGGCTACAGGGGGCTGCAGACACCCAAAATTTTGCTGTAGCCCCCTCAACCCCTCCTAGTGCCATTCCCATCTGTCCTGAGCACAGCATGGCTCAGCCTCCACTTGGAATAGCTTGGTGGTGTCTCCCAGCTTTAGCCCCTTCCCCCCCACACCAAGGGCATGTGGACCACGTGCCCAGAATCTGCATGGGGGAGGGCAGGCTGCTGCTGAGGGTTGGGACTGGGAGACAGTGCCGGGCTGTTCCCGGTGGAG
>NW_017729026.1:3795585-3811621 GCF_001723915.1 Gavialis gangeticus | reverse complement strand
GTTGGGACTGGGAGGCAGTGCCGGGCTGTTCCCGGTGGAGGCTGGGCTGTGCTGTGCTCAGGGAGGCGGCTAGGGGGCTGCAGGGGGAAGCAGCACCAAGCTGTTCCTGGTGGGCTGCGCTGTGCTTGGGGAGGGGGTTGGGTGGCTACAGCAAATTTTCAGGTGGCTGCAGCTCCCTATAGCCCCACTCTGAGTGCCACTGCCACCTGGCCTGAATGCTGCGTGGGCCAGCTTCTACCAGGAACAACCTAGCCCACAGCTGCAGCCTGCCCCGCCTCGCCCCTCCCTGCGTGCAGATCCGGGGGCATGTGCCCCCGTGCCCTCCCAGGGTGTGTGCCCCCCTCCCCTCCATCCCCTGGATGAGCTGCTTGTGGCTCCATCCTGCCTGGCTCCAGCTGTGCAGGGCTTGCCCCTACCCCCACCCCACACTCTCACGGCTGCTGCAGCCACCTGCGCTGCCCTGCATTTCAGTGGGGCATGCAGTCCATACACAGCAGAGGTGGCTGCCACTGGGGGCTGGGCTTAGTGCCCTGAGCTCCGCTGGAGCTGGCCTGGGAACTGTTGGACACCGTGTGCATCCTGCTGCTGGGCTAAGTTGCGTCCACACATGGCCCCAGCTGCAGTGGGGCTTGAGGCTCAGTGGCAGCTGCCTCTGCCCCACACAGAGGTGGGGGGAGCACATGCTCCCAGGGCCACTGCCAGGGTGTGCCCAGTGGCGGGACCCTTCCGCTCCCCCCTGCCACTGAATAAGTCTCCTGGGCTCCAATCCTCCCACTAGCCAGCCAGGCTAGGGCTTACTTATCTTCCCCTGCTCCTGGCTGGGTCACACTGTCCCTCCCTCACCATAGCGGCCTTGATCTGGCCCTCGTCCCTTCCCTTTTCCAGACTGGCCAGTTAAGAGCCTGATAAAAGAAGCAATAAGCTCCAAAGTTATTCCACAGAAAATGTATAATAATTTTGTGGCTCATTTTAAGCATGCCATTAATTGAAAGTGTGGCCGAGTGCTCCCCTGTGGCTGGGAGCCCCATCAACTGAGGGGCTTCCAGCCACAGGGGTGCACCACCTGCTGCCAGCCCTACAGCTGACAAGGTTTACAGTGGTGCCAGCATTGTCAGCTACAGGACTTGCAGCGGGGAGAATGCTGCAGCTGCTGTGAGCCTGAGTGGCAGAGCCTGATTTGCAGCAGCATTCCCCCACATTGCCTGCACTGTGAGCCCTGCAGCCAGTGTCACTGTGGGGCTCACAATGGCAGCAAAGTTCTTCTGACTGCCCTTACTGCCCTTCCGAGAGCCCCCGGGCCCTGTTGTGAGTCCTGCAGCCAACAATGCTCACAGCAGGGGCAGCATTCCCAGTGCTGCCCCCACTGTGAGCCCTACAGCCCATGTTGCCCTGTATACACAGGTCCCCCAAGTGGTTCCAGGACAGTCCTGAAGGGGCACAGGAGTGCTTGGAACTGGGATGAAAAGCACAGCCCACCACCCACTGGGCCTGGCTGTTGCTGGGACTGCATCTGGCAACAGAGCCTGCCAGCCCCAACACCATCCACCAATCAGAAAGTCTGTGGGGGAGCTCTTCCACTTCCTGCGGCCCCTCTATTGTCCTGGATCCCTTCTCTTGTGAAGGCTGAAGAGATCTAGGTCCCTCAGTCTTTCCTTATAGGGCCTTGCCTGCAGGCCTCTGACCACACAGTGGAGTCCATGGATCCCACTATAGCAAAGCCTACTAGTGATGATGAATTGCATCGAGTTTTCCTCATCCTCCTCAAGGTGTGTGCTGGAGCCTGCCAATGCGACCGTAGGTTGCCAAGGGCACACTTTAACATCATGTAGCACCTGTTCAGGCAGCAGTTGATGTGTTCCTTCCAGCAGTCCAACTTCCCTCCATTGTGCTTCATCAGCCAGAGCAGGAGGGGATAAGTCAGGTCCACAATGATGAGGAAGGGGATGATGACATTGCCTATGATGAAATTAGGGGCCTTGGAAGCATAGCGCCTACACTCCATCAGCCTGGGGAAAAGGAAGTTCTGGAAGTTGTAGGCATTATGGCAGCTACCCACCCACTGGGAAAGATGTGGGTGAAGTGGTTCTGGTGGTTGATGATGCCCTGCAGGACAATGGAGAGGTAGCCTTTGTGGTTGATGAATGCCTGTATGGCCTGGACTGGGCATAGGATGGGGATGTGAGTACCAAGCATAGCCCTCATGCAGCTGGGAAGCCCATGTGGCAGAAGCTGGCAACCACATTCTGCAGGTTAATGAGGCAGATGAAGTGGTTGGCCAGAACATCTCCTGGACAGTTGTAGTCTTGCCTGTGCCAAACTGGTTTGCAACATAGCAGTAGCTGCTGGGGGTGGCCATCTTCATGATGGCAATGGCCACTTGCTTCTCTGGAGTGAGGGGTGACTGCATGCTGATGTCCTGGTCGCAATGTGCAGGTGCAGCTGGGTGACAATGTGCATGAAAATGGCTTGCCGCATATGGAGAGTCCAGACCCAGAGGTAGTCATCCCAGATACTCAGAACAATCCGTTCCCGCCAGTTGTTGCTGGTGGAGCATGCCCAGAACTGGCACTGGATGGTCTGGATGTCCTGCAAGGGTGAGCACCCCAGGTCCATGAGGTCCTGGGTGGCCTCATCCTTGTCAGTGAGGTGACAGGGTGTGGTAGGTGGTCCCATGCAGGACATCTGGCTGCTGGCTCTGGGACATGAAGCCATATGTCATAGCAACTAGCTGCTGGGTCATGTCTAGGTGGGTTGGCATGATGTCCCATAGCCTCTGGCACAAGTCATAAAGGGTGACAAGCAGGACATGCCGCAGCTTCTGGGTCTGGCATGGTGTGGGATATGGGATGCCATGGCAGGGTGTGGGCCTGGGAGAGGCTGGGATATGGATGCATGTGAACTCATAATGGAGGGTGCTTGCTCTGGGGTCTTTCTGGAAGTCTAGGGCATGGGGGAAGTCGTAGGAGGTTGGGGGTATGCTTGCCCTTATGTGGCACCCAATCAGGGGTGGCCCAGGTGCTCAGCTGAGTTTGGCAGTTTCCAGCAGCCCAGGGAGCTCACAGGGCATGCTGAGGTATGGAGGAGCACCCTCAACCTGCTGGCACTTGGCCAGTGCAGGCAGCCTGTGTGCCTCCTCCCTCTGCCCCCCCCGCCAAAGGACAAACATGTGTTCTGTTCCCTACTGATCACCCTTTCTACACATTGCACTTTTGCAACACCAACTGGTTGAACATTTCTGAATTAGAAAATACCTTATGTAGAAAGTAACATCAAATATCAATTATTTATTCATTATGTACAACTGATGCTGCAGTAAAAATGTCTAGTCCAACAGTTACTGAAGCCACTAGGAGCATTTTCAATTTACTTGAATAGATGACTAATTAGGCTCAAATAAGCAAAAAGTAGTACGCGGACTTCCCAGACTTTCCAAAGTTTTGCAGGTGAGCTACAACACAGGTACTGAATGGGATATTAGAAAAAAAGCCCTACATGGAATAAAAAGGCAGCTTGCAATATAAATATCTGTGGTGAAAATTTACTGTGTAGATGTAATTTAAAGTGGAAAAGGTCAGGTGCTTTCTTTACAAGGAAATATAATTATATTCAGTGTTCAATGATTTTTTTTAATATTAGACACTTATATGGATATTTGTAATCAAGACACTGAAAGAGGAGAAAATAAAGTACATTTTAATATATATACACACACACATGCACACGTGTGTATAAACCTTGAAATATAAAAATGTTAATTTTTATATATAATTTAGTATATAATATATATAGTTTAGAATTTCAAGACTCTTTACTCCCAAATAATTCTGTTTTGTAGTATTTCCAAGATTGCATATTTCAAGGTTTTTAAATAATTGGGTGAGCATAGTGGCAGCAGAATCAGTTTTTAATTTCTGTAGGTTTAACACCAGGGTATATGGAATTGAAGAACTCTGTATCAGAGTGAAAAAAATGAGACCAGAGTCTGCTCTATTAAACATAGCAGAAATGTGAGTGCATTTCAGGGCTGTCAATTGGGGAATTTGGAATGGGTAAGATTTCTCATATAATTTCCTGCTGTTTCTTCATTCTTAAAAATTTAAGTATTCTTGGCAACACCCTGAATAAATAAGCATTTCCAAGAGAGAATAACCACCATTCACTATGAATTTATATGGTATGGTGCTCCTATTGGCTTGGAGAACTTGATCAAGTTATGGACTTCTGGGATGTGTTCAGACAAGTATGGATGTTTGGTTCCCTGGGAACAAGTAGCGGTGGTGCACCTTGTGCCACTGCTACTTGTCTCCAGGGAATACCTGTACCATGTGCACCTTGGTGTGTGGCAAGTTACCCTGGGTGGGGTAGGGAAGCCTGGGGCCAGCACTGGGCCAGCCCCACCAGCTTTATCTGGGGTTCTGGGGTCTTCCCAGGGCTGCAGCAGTGGTGAGGCTCCCACACAGAGCCTGGCCAGCAGCTGGAGCATGGCTCTGGGTGGCCCAGCTCCACTTTTGAGCAGTGTGTGCTGTCTGTGTGTGTGCTGCTTGCTCTGCTTTTTTTTCTCTGCTCATTTTTTTGACCCCTGGATATCCAGGGGTAAAAACACAACAGAAAAAAAAAGCAGAGCAGCGCATGCATGGGCAGCATGCCCTTATAGCACAAAGAACATCTAAATGTGCAGTATGTGGCACCACAGATGTGTGTGGTGCCACATACGCATAGCTGCACTAGTCTGGACATGACCCTGCGGGCTAAAATTCTTTGCTTTTAAAGGGCCCTGCTACAGGTTCAGATTAAAGCTGGACAGAAACCAGTTATAGGGTTGTTACACATTTTCAAGCACTAACTTTATAGCTGGTTGGCTCTTTGCATATCTGGATAGTCATTTTTATTGTGTGATAATTACTGTAACAGGGGGCCTGCTTGGGGCCAATCTCAGTGTGGCCCGCCCACCTGTTCCTGGGCCAACCGCCCGCGTTCTCACCCACCACGCCTTATTGTTAATTATTTAATTAGATGTTAATGAGTGGGAGGCTGCCCATTTTCTGCCCCAATGCCAAAGGGTGCTATCTGTGGCTCCTTTCCTCCCCTACACCACAGCCCAAGCCTTGCTGATGGCATCTAGCTGTTCTCATAATCACTGGCCCCACACTGGGCCCCAGAATCCTCCTATCAGGACCCCTCCAAGATCCCTCCATTCAGGCGGCCTACCCCGCCTTCATTCAGGCTATCTAGCTCCCTGAAACTATTTTCCCCCCTCAGGTGTGGTCCCCCCAGGACCTTTGGCTACCAGCCCTGGCCCACCTCCAGGCCAGTTCGGACCCCAGGCCCTCAGCTCTTGGGTGTTCCTTGCAGTGGGCCCCTGGCCCTTTTGGCCATCCTGGTCCTGGCCCCAGCTTTGACCAGTCGAAGGTACTCTCTCGATCAGGTCTGAGTCTGTAGCCCCTCTCTCTCTCCTGGGGTCTGCCCTCCAGGCCCTACAAACAAAGGGGTTACCCACCTGGTCGTGGGGGCTAGGGGTTAAGGTGCCCTGACATGCCTTTCACGGGGGTGGTAACTGGCCTGGCATTTCCTGGGGGCTCCCATGCCACTGGGAGCCCCACCAGGCCACCCACTCCCAGCAGGGTGCTGTTTTAAGTCATGCCCAGGAGCAGGAGCCTCCTATGCCTCCCCTATAACTCCTCCCTTACCTCCAGATGATATCAGCAGCCCTCCGGCCAGGCAATGTTGTTGCCTGGCCTCTAGCAGCCAAACTGCACTGTTTATATGGGCAGCCCCTGATCCCAAAATGGCTGCCCTAATCAGGCACCTGGCAGTTGCCAGCTCCAGGGCCTTAAAGTGGCAGACACACACAGTGCCCTGCCACAATTACTTAGCATGTTTGGCTGGTGTACATTTATTTTGTGATTAACCAGTTAATTGTGTGATAATTACTTTGTATTTGTGTCCAGTCTTGCCACATCTGGCCGGTCTACATTTACTGATTACGTCTGATACTCTTTTAGCCTCTGTCAGCTGATAAAAGGGAAAAGACTCTAAAACTCAAAATTGAAATTCTTTTTGTGGTCAGAATCACTAATTATTCATCTAGTCCCACATACCTATATTGTATTGCACTGTATTGTTGTGGAAGGCCTGCCTGCCTTTATAACTCTGATATGAATGTACTTTATATAATTTCATACAAATTTCAAGAAATATCAAAGCAGAACAAACTAAATGTTTTTATCCAGCAAATCACTGAAGTGTGTGATAACGTTACACATGTGAACAGTCCCACTTCAGTCATTGAGAATATTCACATATTTCAAATGAAACACGTATTGTACTTTGCTGGATCCGTCTCTAGGATAGTGGATATTAACAGTGACGTCACTGATTGTGGTTGCTCAGAGTTTATTCAATTCAAGCAGATAGTGCTTTATACACAAGTTGTCAAGAGTGTTCAGAAAAAGAAATATAAAAAGTTCAGTGATTAACTTACTTGTCCTAACTGAAGGGCATTTGGTTCTCTGTTACTGCTTTTCATTCTTCCTTAATATGCAGCCATTTGCAGCTGGCTTCCTGAAGAATCAAGGCAATTGGCCAAACTGTGTGCTACACACTTACATGAACATATCCCATCAATGTAGAAAGGGACTGCATACGCAATAGCATATAATCAGGCTCATTGTTTCTTTAACGGGCAATTGCAGAACAAAACTGAAAAATATATTTCCATCATTTGTGGTATTATTTCAACATTACTGGTTTCTTACTATTCTTGATTGCAAATATTGGTTTTCTCTTGCATATAAGACACTGTATGTGTTCTCATTTGGTCCTGGACCAAATGAGTAAACTCGTTTCTGTTTCAAATAGCATATATCTTGCTTTGATGATTAGTTTAATGTGCCCAATAGAATTCATATTTAATTCACTAATTTTGTATAATATGGGTTGTGTGCTTCTCCTTTGCTTATCTGCTTCTGCATATAGCATCTGCTTAAATAAGATCTTTTTAACTGCAAAGCTGAAATACATACCTGTTAACATAATTCAACATAATAATCTACCTATTTTAAACCCTCATAGAAGTTAGGGTCAGATGCTGGTCAAACCGCAGTTGGAGTACTGCATCCAGTTTTGGGCGCCACACTTCAAGAAAAATGTTGATAGGCTCAAGAGGGTCCAGAGGAGATCCATTCTTATGGTCAGGGGCTTACAGAACAAGCCCTATGAGGAGAGACTGAGGGACCTGGATCTTTTGGCCACCTACAAATTCATTAGGGGGACGCAGCAAGGGATTGGAGATGTTCTATTCACCTTGGGGTAACAAGGAACAATGGTCACAAACTGACAGAGAGCAATATTTAGCCTAGATATCAGGAAAAACTTCATGGTAAGGGTGGCCAAAATTTGTAATGGGCTTCCAAGGAAGGTGGTGCTCTCCCCTACCTTGGGGGTCTTTAACAGAAGGCTGGATAGGCATCTGGCTGGGGTCATCTGACCCCAGCACTCTTTCCTGCCCAGGCAGGGGGTTGGACTCGAAGATCTGTTGAGGTCCCTTCCGACCCTAGTATCTATGAATCTCATGTACCTCTATGCTTTTTTTGTGTTGATGGTACTGGAGGAAGAAAATTCATAGAACAATTAGTGATGTATATACTGAAGTGTCAGTCAGAGTTAGGAAAATGCAAAATGGTAAAAATAGTTACAAGGAGAAAAACTAATTTTAATATGCTTTGGTCTTTGAATTGTACTTACCTGAGAGAGAATTCAGTTTTCATCATGAATAATGCTTATCAAGCATATTTTCTTTAAGTAGATTATACTTGTCCTGTACGAATAAGCTGACATGCCTCTACAGGGAATATAAAATATTTATATGAATCACAAGTTTGACCTATATAGTTTTGATTCATTTTTTTTTGTCCATATCAGGCTTTAGTTTTATGGGTTTATGCATTTCTTAAATCAGGAAAAACAAACTTCTAAGTCTATGAAACAAATAGCCTGAATATGAAGTACTAAAAATACTTGTGGAGAATTTCTGCTGCTGATTAAGTTGTTGGTTTTCCAGGAATGTTTCCTATTACATGTTATGCTCTCAAAATACAGTACAATAACCAAATTCACTTTATGGAAAATTGGTTCTTCTTTTAACTATAAATATAATCCTGCCAATTTCTCCAAAATAGAAAACCAGAATAACATTTGAAAACATAATCATCAGCTGTTTCATTGATGTAAAAAGAAAAAACAGATGCATATTAAATCCATCCCAGATGTGACAGGGCGCTTGGAGAAAGGAGGAGAGGCTGAGGAGAGGAGCGACCTGCAGGTGTGGCAGGGGCCGATCAGAGAGGCAGTAGACCAGAAGAGGGCTGGGCTTGAGGTGTATAAGCCCAGGCCTGAGCTGGTCAGGCAGGCTAGTCCTGAGTGCCACTGGGAGAGGAGGTCCTGGCAGCAGGGCTCCTGAGATAACAGCTAAGCAAGGCCAGAGCCTGGGAACAGGGCTTGGAACAGATAGGCCTGGGAACAGGGGCGAGTGAGCCCATAGCCTACAGAGGGGGTAAGGGTGAGCAAGGCCAGAGCCTAAGAAGAGGACCCAGGGCCCATAGAGGGGTAGAGCCCAGAAGGCAGAGGGTGGGGTAAGAGGGCCCGAGCCTAGAGAGGAGGCCGAGTATCCACAGGACCAAAGAGCCCAGAGATCTGCAACCTGGAGGGGTGGGTGTCAGCAGGGCCTGGCAGCCTAAAGGTCTCAGTGGTCCAGGAGCAAAGCCAGGGCCCAGAGAGGGGGTGAAGGCCAAGAGCAGGACCACAGCCAGAGATTCAGTATTATTCTTCTTTCATATGGCTGACTTGGAGCAACAATTAAAAGTCCAATTTAAGGTTAGTTAACCAGTCTAATGTTGAGTTTGTTTTTCTAACTATTTAGTTGGTCTAATAAAAGATATCACAGTTACCCAAAGAATATTGTTAACCAGTCTGACGCTCTTGAGGAACGGGAATGAATCTCTGTAATGTCACTATCAAATTTGTATAGAGGGCAGGGTATTGTTAAATGGTTCATAGTTGGATCAAGATTGCCACAGTCATATTTTGCAGAACTCCTAATACACCATTTGTGCATCAAGTGACCGCAGAGGCCATGCCTGGTTTAGATCTGATTTGAAGCCTTCCATGTTTGTCGCAGCAGGTCAAAACCAGGAGGCTTTATTGTTGGGTTGGAAATTAGATGTTTATTCTGAATGGTAGTTTCATTCCACGCTTTCCTGCACAGAAGTCTCATCTGGCCAAAGCATGAGGCCAGGGCCCATAGAGGGTTGCCAAAGACTGTGGGTCACCACCGGAAACTCAGGGGGCCTGTAGCCCAGGATGGGTGAGGACTGGGGCTGGAAGCCTATTAACATGTCATCTGCGAGGCATGGGAGTGGGTATTAGGGAGGAACCCACATAATTGGCCCCTAAGGCAATGACCTCAGACACCTGTGGTCATGTGAGACAGACCAGGCTTGGCAAGTCCAGGGGCTGCCTCCCTTTCCTTAAAAGTTAACAACATCAAGGTATGGCAGGAGAGTGAACGGGAGATTGCCCAGGGAGAGTCACAATTGGGTAAAGGCTGAATATTCACCAGGGGGCATTGCAACCACCCCGGGACAAGCACTTGCTACAGGTATATATTCACTCATTTGAGGCTTCTAGGATCTGTATCTTCCCTAGTCAGTCAGAGTTTGGTTCAGTATCAGGACCTACACTGAGAACGGTTCTACAGTGGGGTTCTCCATGCCTGGCATAAAAGCCTCAAGCTCTAGGGATTTTAGCGGAGGTGTGGAAAACCTTTGGATCCTGGGGATCATTGCTACCATGGTATATTTAGGGCTTCAGTGTGCAGGTAAACCTTCAGCCCCAGGAACCCCCCTGTAATTTTCTGGCTTTTGGGGTTTCTCTGCACTGTGGGATGGGGGGTGTAGCAGGGCACTAAGCTGCCTGCTACTGGAGACAGTGTTATGAGCTCAGCTGCCAATCACCAGGGCAGCACAGGTGCGGGTTGCCATGACAACCGGTCTGGTCAGCTGACCGGAAGGGGGCAGGGCCTGGCCTTTATAAACAGCATAGGCCGAGGCCAGAGCCCAGTCCCCCTTTGGCTGCCAAGGAGGTAGGAGCTTGAGAAAACCCTGATGGGGATGTATACGGAAACAAGCCAGGTTGGCTGGGAATTTATGTTATAGCCCAGGGGTTTTGTGCTTATGGTTTTGGTTGTTGTGTGTCACCGGAGGATAGGGTGAGGCTGTAGGGGTTGGAGGAGGCCTCAATGGGGTGTCCCGACCCTGGCCCACTGTGACGATTATTGGGAGGAGCCCCAGTGGGGTGCGAGACCCAGGAAAGGGGTCTGGGGGCCAGGTAAGGCTGAGGCCACCTGAGCCCCAATTGGGAGGAGCCCAGTGGGTGTAGGACCCAAGGAAGGGGTCTGGGGCCAGGTAAGGCAGAGGGCGCCTGAGCCCCGAGGGCGAGAAGCGTGAGCAAGGCCCGAGAGCGGGCGGGGAGCGCGAGAGACGCGAGACGGACCCCAGTTTGGGTGAGAGTGTGAGCACGGAGGGACAGGCCCCAGTGGGGCAGTGTCTGTACGGGAGGAGCCCCAGAAGGGGGCGAGCTTATGGAGGAGCCCCGGGAGGGGGCGAGCTTATGGAGGAGCCCTGGGAGGCGAGCTTATGGAGGCCCCGGTGCGGCGAGGGCCGTGAGAGAAGCGAGGGGGCACCCGTGAGAGCAAGCAGGCGGGCAATTGGACAGAACCCCGGGACAGCAAGGCAGGCACCGTGCCAAGGGGGGCAGGAAGGCAGCCTCCCATTAATGATATACCAGCAAGACGTGGCGGGTGAGATAGAGGGTGCATTCAAGACCTGATTTGGCACGGAAGGTAGGGGCGCTAGGGGAGGTCACGGACCCCCAGGCCCCATCCTGCCACAGGGGGATTGCCTCTGTGGTGATCATCTCTGCTCTGGGGGTTTCCTATATTTCTAAGGTGGGGAGATTACTGCAGCAGCAATCCTACAGCTCTGGGTGTGTGTAGGGTACCCAGGGGTGATACGTAGGTGGTTCACGTGGGTGCACATGCACCCCCTGAGCGTGGCAGTGCACGCCCCGCAAAAAGGTGCTGCCAACACTGTCGGCAGCACCTGTGGGTGGTCGCCACTCACCACCCCGCTGCCGGCAGTGTCAGCGGGTGGTTGTCGACTCTTGGTTGGCACTTGCCACCCCACCCCCCGCCAGTGTCCGCAGCATCTGTGGGAGCTCCCCCACTGCCGTGCTCCTGCCATCGCGGTGCCTGGCTAGCCGCCAGGGGCATGAGCTGTTCATGGGGGCACCCCTGCAGCTGGGAGCCCCTCAATTGGGGTGGATGGAGCTCCCTGCCCAGGATTGCATTCTCCTGCCCCAGCAATAAGGGACAATTGGATCTAATACATGATTGTGTGAATTGCACATTAGATCTCATCATGCCGTTACCTGCATATGTACAGGAGGCTTTAGACTGCTAAATTTATATCCCATAGTGGACTCAATAATTTGTTTTTGTTTTAAACATCTATTTCTAAAAAAGTCCATCTCCCTGGGTAGTTTGTTCCAATAGCTCATCACTCTTGCGTTAAGAGTAAGCCCAGGCCCAGGCTTAACTTGTATGTAGGTATTGTGGCTCTTTGTTGCATCCTTGCCAGTTTTTCACCAGTGTTCCTGTACCGTAACACTGGACCACTGGACAATATTCCAAAATTGAGTTAATCAATGCTACATGCAATGGTAAAAGTCCTTTAAGAGACATTTGAATGTTTATCTTGCTGGGATCCTTTGACCCCAACTGACTTCTTGCCCCTGGGGCTTGGGGCTGGACTCAGTGATTCAGCCCTAATGTCTATGAAATCTATGAAAATGCCTATTTACTCCTTTTTGCCACAAAATCTCCCTGGAAGCTCATGTTGGCTTGCTTGTCCACTAGATCCTCTCACAAGTCATGCCTTCCAGGCTACAATCTCTCATTCTGTCGGAAGGCCTGAATACCTTTTTCCTGATGTATAATGTGGCATTTGGTTTTACTTAAATACTTTTTATTCGGATAGGCCAAACCTGCTAGAATGATCCAGATCACTCTCTGACTGCCCTGTCCTTACAGTTATTTATTACTCTGCCAATGCTTATGTCACCTCTCAGTTTTACTCAGTAGTATTTTACTTGCACATTGCTGATAACCATTTCAACGGTACAGCTCTCTGTGGAACTCCAGAAGAAAGGCCTCCAACTGAAAGGGCGTCATCTTGGAAATTTATTAGCAAGCTATTTTTTCATTTAGAACATGTACTTCATTGATGTTGTACATTGCTAATTTTTTCATCAGAAATGTTTTCAGTATTCAGCTCGGTGCCTTGGAAGAGTCTATTACAGCTATGCAGTTACTATTATCAATCACACTTATAATCTTGAAGAATGAAAACAGATTTGTTTGAAATACGTTATGTTCCATAAAATGGTGTTGACTGACATATTCTTTTATTCTTTATTACTACAGTCGTGAACCAGCTTTTCCATTTTTCTCATGATCAAAGATATAAATATCCTAATGTTTACTGTATTCAAAAAGGAGGTTAAATTTCACTTATTTGGCCAGACCTAAGAGCCTCATCCAGCTGAAATCAATGGCAAATTCCCACTTTATGTACAGTATGTAATATCATTTTATTGTCTCATACCTCCTTCTTGCAGAGTTATTCTTCCCTGAAAAGGCCAGGGACTCAGATCTTTTCCCTTCTTTAATTCTTGTGATTCTCAGTTGTGTTCCCAGGGTGTGAAAATGTCTACCCAAGTAGTTTGTAAATTGACTGCATTTTCTATCTTTTGTCAGCACCGATTTTGGGGAGTGAAGGGAGGGTTTTGCAGATAGAGGGGAGGGTGCAGCTGTAATACTTTTCAAATGCCTGATGAAACTTCTTTTTTAATAGCAGCAGACATTTCCCTTTCCTTGCAGAGATGCTGAGTGAAAGGTGTGGCATTTGTTTAAGATAAATCATATCAGTTAGAAGAACATATGGGGAAAGCAATTCTCCCCCTCCACTGTCAGTCTTGAAGCAATTACATGAGGCAGCAGGCTAAGGAGGTGGAGTCTGTTCGTTCACCGTAGCCTCCAGTTCCTGTCCCTTTTCTTTTGCCCTCTCCTTCCCTCCCCTGCGGGTCTTTCTGAGTAGAATAAGCAGTTTTCTTACAGACTGTAGGCTGAGCTACAGCTTCTGTTTGGACTACACACAGGACAAGGAAGAAAATAAAGCAGTAGGTGCCATGGGCCAGCTCTGCTGCTTTCCTTTCTCGAGAGATGAGGAAAAAATCAGTAAGTGTGACAGTTTTACGCAGTAATGCATGCTTCTTTTTGTTATGTGCTGCTATTTTAGAGAGCGTACAGCTGGGGAGAGCACACTGAATTATCCTGTAGTTTTTCTTTTTTGAAAATTCCAGTAAATGAACCACTGAGAGAGCTGGGGTGGGTATAGCGAGTGGCTAACTGCAAAAACATTTCATTTACACTAAGCAGATTATATTTCCTGGTAATAGAGATAAGTAAAAAACCTGTGCGTCTGATCTCTCTTCTCAGCACTCTGGCGGCTGGTTTCTGCTAGCAAATCTAATCAAGGTGAATATCTTAACTGTGCTATATAACAACCTTTTAACAACTTAGACGTTCAGCAGGAGATGGGAGCAATTTTACATTGAAGGCTAACACTGAGGGCAATGCTGGCTAGCAACATGTAGCAAGCATGGAGGTTTTGTTGAAGAGGATGTTGAAAGGTGATCTAGGGAATCATCTTTTCTTTTCTCATTTTCAGTGCCATTCAGATGTGTAGTTTTAAGATGACCTAGTACTGGGAATTGTCTGACAGTTGCTTCCATCCTCTACAAGCAGAATCATCCTCACAGAATTGTCAGGATGACTGTCAAACACATTTCCATGTTTTTTGTTTATAGTTTAGCAACTATAAGTTGTTCTAGAGAAAACAATTTTATTGTTTCATCCTGTGAACTGAATCAACTTAGCTAATTTGACAGGAATGCTGGATTTTTTAAAAATATGTGCTGAATATGATGTTTGTCTTAGGCTTGGTTATACAATGAGATATTTATTTTTGACTTACAACTCAGTGAAATGTTTCCAAAATTTCTTTCAGAAGATGGAGCCGCATTTTTGTCAGATTGTTTTTTAACTCAGTTTTGATTAGGTCCACATAACTTCTTAACACCAGTCCAGGGAAACTAATTTTCTGAATCTGGTTTGTATTTCCTGCTCCTTTTTCCTCAGGAAGCTGTCCAGGCATAGATAAAATTAAAGCCTCATCAGTTAGAAAATAAAGCTCTACACCAATAATGCAGTAGACCCAGAAGTCACTCAGAATGAACATTTGAAAATACAAGGTGGATCCCTTTACATATTTTGCATTTCAGTGGGTAGCACTGGGAGAAAATATTATTGTAAACGCTGTGCCTAAAAACCCTGGAAGGTATGTTTCAAAACTTTTATATATCCTATACTCATAACACTTTTCTGAACAGCTGTATATTGATGATACTGTCATCAGTACCCACCCAGTGCTCACCTCACCTCCAGTATACAGAATAGGTATAGTCGGGCAACAAGTGGAGTTCTTAACTAAGAATATTTTACTGATCCAGAGTCTGTGATAGCAAAGTGATGGGCTCCTCAGGTACCACCTACTACACTATGACTCTTTTCCTTCACCTGTTTCCATTGCTCTTCTAGCTTTTTCATCCACACATTCTCACTCGCTGTAGATAGGAATGGATGCAGCATTTATCCAAATACAGCCTATATCCAAACGGTGGAGTCAAACAGAGAAACACTGGTAAGCAGTTCAGGAGACATCGTCACTGGTGAGGAGGTCATGAAGGAAGGCTTTGTGAAAGAGAGGTGGCTCTTGGCATGTGGTAACTGAGAACCTGGCTCTGCAGCACCACAGTTCAACCCAAAACTGAGAATGGAGACAGGAGAAATGGGAAGCAGCTCAAGAATGAGGAGGGGGACAAATAATAAGAGTTGGTGTCTGATGATCTGAGAAACAGCAACATGATTAGGGCTGTGTTTTGTAATTCCTTAATAATAAGGATGCGGGGCTCAAATATTTGAGAAGGAGAAAGGAAGCCACCTTAAAAGGATTTGATAACGGTGGAGAATGTAGATGGGGCTGAAGGAAATGATTTTTCAGTTGTCTTTTTTGTTAGACCATTACTCTATAATCAAGGGAGAAAGAAAAAGAAAGGGTCTACTAGCACTTTCTGAAAACTGATGATGCTGATTCACTTGTCCCATTACTTCACCATGCCTGCTTTCTCTGTCTGACAGAAAGTGTACAGTAGTACATTCAGCGCAGTCAGGGCACAACTAAATAAGAGTCTCAGGCCTTATCACGAAAGTCATGTAAGCAAAATGACTTTTACACCCGTTTCTGTGCTTGCATTATTTCATCATAGTAGCCTTTTAAACTAATTGCACTGGGGAAGATTGTGGGCTTTTTATTGCCATTACTATGCAACAGCTCTGATCAGTAAACGTTCAGGGGAATATCATGCCTGTGTGATAGTTCTATATAGAAACCCAGAGCAATTTACCTAGCAACAGATTTGCGGTAAATACTTAACTGCAACCCCATCTCATTGCGTTGCACAGTTCCATCCAAACTAACAGTGAAGGAACAAACGTCCTTAACCATTTCTTGCTATAAGTTTCTGCAGCTGAAGTTCTGCAGCTTGAACACTGTGGAAGAACTAGTTCTCACTAATATAGTAGGTGACGAAAAGTTAGTATCATATATATCTACTAGTTTCCAGGGAAATTGTACATTGTGATTTATCAGGCCCACAAACCAGTGTGGCAGGGATTGGGAGGGAGAAGGGTGGGTGGGTGACTGAGCCAACACACTCTCTTTTCCAGAGATTGCAGTTTAAATCTCATTCAAAACAAATCAGAAATGAATTTAGCTTCAACTCATACAATAAAATCACTGCA
>NW_017729026.1:3752451-3790585 GCF_001723915.1 Gavialis gangeticus | reverse complement strand
GGAGAAGGGTGGGTGGGTGACTGAGCCAACACACTCTCTTTTCCAGAGATTGCAGTTTAAATCTCATTCAAAACAAATCAGAAATGAATTTAGCTTCAACTCATACAATAAAATCACTGCAAAATTTAGCACAATTGGAATCATCAGAGTCCCAGTTCTGAAACAGCAGACACATTACCAAGGATCTCTAAAGAAGCTTGAACAAGCACCTGCCCACCACCAGTCCTCACTTTCATGTATTATAATGTTCCCAGTCCTCTGTGTGCCTTCCTTATTAAATATTGGACTAAATTCTGTCCTCTGCTATACATACAGATTATCTAGGCCGTGCTACTGCTGTAACAACTTAATTTGGTTCACTGTGAGTTCTGAAAAAACAAGGTTTCCCTGACATATTAAAGGGAAATATCCTCTCCAGAACCCACCCAAAGTAATTGGGCCCAATCTCAGGGAATTCTGTAGAGGAACTGGGAAGAAACCTCACCAGAGGCCATGTAACAGTGCCACTAGCTACAGCAAGGATGTCATACATATAGCCTATGTGCTGGATGCATCATATGTTTCATCTGTCCTGTAAGGTTCTTAGAAGGACCAGGAATTCAGTGGTGGACCTGCCACTAGATTCCTAGCTGTGGAGCCCCATGAGTATGTGTATTGTGGATTGGGGAGTGACAGCTGTGTTGACCTCTACACTTGTACATGCAGTGTCCAGATGTAGCCCATGAGGAGCTCCATGATCTGGATGCAGCCTGGGGGTGCAAATGAGATTGACACCCTTTCTCTAGAAGCCTAAGGCTGCAGCAAGCTCTGTGACTAGTCTCATTGACTCATCTCTGAGTAGCTGCAGAGCTTTTTGACCCAGACTCTTTCCCCAGCTCTTCAGGCAGGGAGTTCATACAGTCTCTGTGAAGCTGAGGTCTGTACAGATAAACACGAACTCCCATGTGCCCTTGTTTGTGTAGCAAACTGATGCTTATTCCATTGCAAAGAGCAAACTCCAAATCCAGAGGTGTGAACAACACTTCTCCTTTTCCAGACGGATGGCATAAGACCATACTGATATCATTGTCCTAGGCTTGTGTGGGAGATATCTTAATAAATGATGATGTTTAAAGAAGATGGGAATAACTAGATTAAATAACTTTTGGTGAGTTATTTATTTTTTCTCAAATAAATATATCAAATTCTGCCCTCATTCACATCTGTTAAATTCCACTGGAGTGCTATACATTCTAAGGAAGGGCTAGTGTGTATTACAACAGATCACATACAGCTTACCCTACTGCAGCTATAACATTTAATGTATTTACAATAGAAATTGTGCTTAAGATACATAAATAGGGCCCTACCAAATTCACGGCGGAAGTGCAGTGTACTGTGGCTCCTTTAAACTTGCAGGTTCCCCTGTGTTCCCCCCCCACACCCTGCTGATGATTGGTGGAGGGGACCCACTTGTGACTTGCTCCTGATTGGCAGGGAAATGAAAACCATGGTTTGAAATGTGGCACCATTTTTCAGCCCCGCCAGTTGGTAGCAAGCACCAGGGCTGCTGGGCCCCTCAGTCAATCAGTGGTGGGAGCGAGCCACAAGCGGGGCCCCATCACCAGTCAGTGGCCAGGAGGGAGGGGAAGGGCATGTGCAGGAACCTGCAAGATTAAAAGAGCTGCAGTGCATGCCACTTCTGCCATGAATTTGGTAGGACCCTATACATAAAACACCACAGTAGCCAAGTAGTTAGATATTTTATTTTCTTAATTTGTTGAGGAAGGCATTCAGAGTAAGATTATCATTAGCAGTAAGGGGTTGCTTTTATAACACCCCACATTTCAAGCGACTCCCTCTTTGGTATTTTAACAGGAGCTTGATTGCCTTGATTTTCTCCTGTCAGTGTTGACTGTCCCTATTTTTTCCCTGGCCTATTATCTGTTCTAGCATTGGAATCAATCATTGGTAGCAAAAAGGGCCAAGAGCATTCTTGATATAAACAAATGAAATTTATTGTTTTCAATTGAGTAATACCCAGTTATGCTTCTGCTATACTTGGCCTTCAAAAATGCATTAAGTACATTTGCTAAAATGAAGCTAAAATGTTTTGTCTCTTCACTTTTTATTTGTTTAGCAAAAGCATCTGTATCAGGGTTACTCACACTCATCTAAATCATCTAATTAGAGGCTTTTCTTTTGGATGGAAGGAGCTTAAAGCCCAGTTTTTCCCTGAATATTATATGAATTTGGCACAAACAGAACAGCATAATATGCACAGAATTTATAAGAAAACATCTTACAAAGATAAGATCCATGTCCTTTTCTACAGTTCATTTTGCACTATAAATGCCTTTTGGCCCTACTGGTACTTAACTCCAGATGTGAAACCAAGAATTTGGATTTATTTCAGGCAAGCAGAGAGCTGCAGAAGAGGACTGTGACTGTTGAATACATAAAAGTTACTGAGGTCACTCAGCTGCTGGTATGAAACATTTCAGGTCACATCAAAGTAGAATGCAAGACATCTACTTGTTTAGATACTGAAAGAGGTCATTTGCAACCTCGAAGGAGGGGACAGAGTACAGTAGTTTGAGATAGCATGGTATGTTTTCACTGGGTGAGAAATTGCATTCATTGCTCATTAACTGTTTTAATCTGTTACTTAGGGATTTTGCTGTCTAATGTTATAAATGTAAATATCTGTGATAAGGGAATGAACACAGTTCCTAGTGGAGGAGAGAGAGCAAGTGGGGCACTATGCAGGCAGAAGTCAGGCAAAACATGGCAGTGAAGCACATTCCTGACCCACAGCAATCCTGCTTTTTCAGACCTGCAAAAGAATTTTCAGACTCATTCAAACTGGGTGCTGACTTGGGGAGGTTCTGAGAGAGCCAGTAGCGAGGAGTGAGAATCTAACATTTTATTTGGGTCTTGAATCAATTTTGAATTCAAGGCCAAAATTGTAAGAGTTACAAGTAAAACAGGTGCACGCTGAAACCTGCATCACATTTGCTATGGGTCAGTTGAGTTATTCTGTGTTAAAGTAACTTGCATCTGCATGTGATTCGTTTTCAGTGTGAATCATTTGGCATTTTAAGGTGGGTGTAGTGAGATGCAGGATGCATTCACCCCAACATGCTGTGGATGCATCCTCATCCCAGAGCAACTCTAGCCTATCTTCCAAGCCCTCACACTAGTATCCTACATTACTTTGATAGTTACCTTGGTCATCCTGTCTATTTGCCCATGTGCCCTCTAATGCTTCAGTTATTCTGACTACATGCCACCTCCCTTTCAAATGCCGGTGCACAGCCACATGCCACTGTTTGCAATTCCAGCTCATGCGGAGTTCACATACTTGTCTCATATTCTTGAGTGCCTTTATCACTGGTGCTGAAATCATTGTACAACTTTAGCTAAGCCTGTTCAGATTCATCGCAGTGAGGATTGCAGCACTTTCCAGTTTTTCCCCACACGCTTCCTGACAGTACTTAGAAAACGATGCTTTGTGGTATGCAAAAACCTAGTGGAAGATGGAGTGAAACAAAAAGTATTTAGTTTGACCCTAAGCTCCAGGATTCCACTGCTGCCAAGTGAACATCCCACAATATGCCTCATAAACATGCATGCACCATGACAGCGAAACAGGGCACTGGTGGGTGTTTGAGCACTTATTTTGAAACATCACAGTGCAAGACACAATGGTCCGCGGTGACAGCAGCTCAACTGCGGGATTACAGAGCATTGTGTGGCAGTTGTTGCAGATCAGTTTAAGGAGGTGCACAAAACCTCAGCAATCAGCAAGCGCAGACACGCCCTGAGATGCTAAAAGTCACAATCGCTCCCCTCAACCCTCCCTGCCAGATAAATCCAATGGCTATTTTTCCACAGCCAGAAATGCTGACAAACTAAATTTGTTTGAACTTGTAAAATGCTTCATTTCATTGGAAGGAAAGCATTGTAAAAATTCATCTCAAAGGCCAAAATCCACTTCCGTGAGTTTTCAGCTGTGATCGTAGTTTTTGCTTTCATTCTATAGCTCTATTTCTGACTGCATCTTATTTCTTTGGTCTGCTCCTGTGTCAGCTCTTAGGACTGATTTTTGGCTGTCAAAAAGACTCCTCAATGGGCTTGAGAGTGAAAGAGAATGGGGAGGGCATGAGAGAAAATGTAGAGGTGACATAAGGAATTTAATTGGGATACTTTAATCCTGGGTTGACAGTGAAACACCCAGCAAGAGATGTTAGAGACTGCAAGCTGGAATATATGATGGAGTGGATGGAGAGAAATCATCAGCGGATGCATGACTTGAGGCGGAGCTATAGAGAAAGTGTTTGAACCCTGAGGACAGATAAGATCTCAGAGAGAAAAGATATAACACAAGAGAAGAAAACAACCCAGGATAGGGCCCTGAGCTATTGCTACAGGCAATGGACTGTTTTTAGTATAAGTCTTGTAACACTTGGTACTGACTTTGAGAGGGAATACGTAAAATCTCAGTTTCTATAAAAAACCAAACCAAACTCAGACACCAGAAGGCAAACCACAAGAACCTGGCATTTATTCAAAGCCTAACATGAATGTTTGAGATTGGTGATACTGCAATGGGAAAGAAAGGGTAGGAATAACTGTCAAAATTGGAGAAATGACTAGAGGCACAGAACAACAAACAGAAGCAAGAGACAGACCATGATGGACAGTGTTGAAAGGGAATGGGTCACAATATAAGGAAGGAGTAGAGCTGAAAGCTGACTAAGCTGACATTGCTAATGGCTATGATGAAATAAGTATGGTTTTTCTTGAGTGCTGAGGGCAGAAGTCAGACATCCATATAACTTAGATAAAATATTGTCTCTTTCTGTCAGATCTTCTGTTCAGACTATCCAAGACTTTTTTATTTTTTATTCTAGTTGGTGTGAATAGATTTCCAAATGTACTCAGATGTCTGATCTACAGCTGTTGTATATATAAGTTAATTTTTAATTGAGAAGTGCTACTTAGAGTTCTTTTTCCTTTTAAATTTAGTAAAAGGCCTGTCAATCAAAATTCAGAGGTTGTGAATGTTAAAATTGATTGCCCATGCTAAAATAAGGAAATTAGCTTCTCTGATTAAATTCTATGTGCATGACAAAATGGTTTTGTGAATAAGGATTTTTTAAAATCTCATTACTGGTTTTGGTTCAGAGAATTATGAATGCTAGACATTTTAAATGCTAGACTACACATTTGCTATTCTATTAACATCTGTTTAAAATGCAGATAAAGCAGCAATGCAAAACAGGGTTAGAATGCAACAGTTTAACTTATTTCATCTATCAGTGGATTCATCTGATTGCAAATAGGAGTTACCTCTTTACATCACTATAAAAACCAGTTATAAACTCTGGAAATACTAGAAAGGAATCAAGTCAAATCCACTTGCTTTCCTGCTAGATTATTTTACTGATGGATAAAACATCAGTGTTTGTTATACATTTATTTATGGGCACTGCTAATTATTTTTCCTAAAAGGAAACAGGAAGGAAGACAGGTTCTTTGGTATGTGCTCAAAAGATCATGTTTTCATTTGAACTTCTTGTAACTAATTTAAAAATAACTGCTGCATATCAGTGAAAATTATGGTCTCATTGGCAAATCTAAATGATATATATGATGTGTTTGCATGGCATTTGAAATAAACATAGTGTACAAAGGTTCACTGCTAGCAGTGGAAAATTTCTAGCAGTAGAAATGATTTCAGATCAGACACTTAGTCTGTAACTGTCCCCTTTCTCCTGTTGTGGCACTTTCTTGAGACTGGTATTTGTGCTGTGGGAGAAAAAATGGAACATCTGGACACTTGTGTTATTTACTGGGAGAACAGCAATTCTGAACATCTGTATGTAGCCATCAGAGAAGAGGGTTTGTACTGGACATTTAACAAAAATCACCCTTCCCTAGCTTTACAAATGTCACTAGCTTTCTGAGATCACATTGTTAAAACAATCTAGTAATTCTGTTCTCTGTCCAAGATTTTTTCTTAGGTGAACCATAAAATCTAATGATAAGTCAATCTCAGATACTAATGAACTAAGCCTCAATTGCCCTGTTAGAAAAGTGTCAGAAGTACAGAGGAATTGGGACATTTCAAGTAAAAAAATTTCACGTTTGGTCTATTGTTCAGATTTTCCAGGGCACAAATGCCTTATAGTATTTTCAAAGTACATTTGAAACAAAAGTACTAATTTGGTGTGCAGGCTTAAACTTCAGTGAGAACTCCTTAGAGCACTTTGTTCCAGAGCCTAGTGGTTGCTACAGATATTCCTGTGGAACTCTTGATTGAAACTGGTCATATTAAAGAACTTTACAATTTATATGAGTGTATCTTTAAAGAAATTACTATGCAGTTCTAGCAAACACGAGACCCTGATAAACTAATTAGGTACTGGTGACAAGAACTCCGCAATCAATTTCATACTTGGTGTTTAATAAATTCCTTATGGCAGGCATTTCAGAATTTCTCCTTGCCAGCATGGGAGAAGGATTGGAAGGAGGGCAGATCAGAAGAGAAACAGAAATTCCCCAGTTAAAATAAAGGGGTGATTAAACAACAAACTTAAAGGTGAAGATGAGGTGGTTAAAGAAAAAAGAATTTTATTATGTAGTCATGGTACATAGGAATAGACATATTTTTAAAGAAAAAAACCTGAGAACGTTAAAAAGTATGTAAGAATGGGATGGACCATGAGTGCATACTTCCCTGCTCAGTTGGAGCAGACAGCTTGAGCCCAAACTAGCCCACCCACCCTGCCAGTGCGGGGTTTCAAGGGAGGTGCAAAGCATCCTGGGATGCTGGGGGACTGTGAGTTAACCTGAATCTGGAAGGCATTTGGGACAGAAGTCCTAGGGTCCATCATTGCCTCCTCCTGCCCCTTGTGCACCAGAATTGGATGCCAAGGGGCTGGTAGCATCCTCTACCATTTCCATCATGGCAAGATTGGGTCCTGGGGGCTCAGCACTTCCCCCTCCCAGCTCCCCACACTGGGATTGGACCCTAGGCCATCCCCATCAAGCCTTGAGCTCTGGGACCAGGTCAGGATCCAGTGCACAGGGCCTGCAGCTGGACCTGTGTCCAGAAATTTGGCAGCAGAGTGGTGCCACCACTCCCCCACAGTCAAATTTCTGGACCCGGGGGAGTCCTACAGGCTGGATGACACAGCAGTGCAGGCCAGATTTGGCCAGAGGTTGAGCACTCTTACACTAGATGGTACCTAAATTGAAAAGTGTATTGTGGAGAGGGAAGGAATTTGTGATGCCAAGAGGGAATGGCTTTCCATGCCCTAAGAGGAGAGGAAAGAGGAACTGGGACAGCAGTATCAACCAGGGGCAATTGTTCAGGGTGCCTGAATCACTCCACCCAGTTTGACAAGTCTTTTCTGGCAGAGCTTTAGCTGTAAAGTAAAGCTGTCCGTCTTTATGGAAGCCTCAAGTAGGGGCAACAGCTGAATCATCATGGGCCCTCTTCTGGGGACTCCTTGAGCAATGAAAATGGTTTCTCTGGACCTGAAAGAAGTCTATCCAATTTCACTGGAAACTGGTCCACAAATATCTGTGGAAGTAAGAGGCTCTCAACAGATTAGAAGCTCAGCCCCTCATGTAGTCTCAATATACTTTATGGATTGAAATTATCCTTGCTGCAACTCTGTACTTATCCTATAGTAAGATGAATAGAGTTACTCTTATTGCTGTCCTATAAAACAAAGTGATGCAGTTTTCCTGGTCAGTGGCATTCTAAGATACTACTTCTTTTGATTAAAAATCATGAGGAAGTTTATTTTAATATCTGCAAACCTGCACTGCTTCTCCTGACCAACAAAGCAGTTTTTTCTCTGGATATTGAAATAAAAAATGCTCTCCAACCAAAATTTGGTCTGATACATTGGGTTTGATTCCATTTGAATCCAGCTAAGAAGTAAAAGTAAAACAATTAATATGACTTGAACTAAGAGATACAGAAGATTTTCTTCAGTTTCAGTCATATTAATATTGCAATGAATAATTTGATCTCTTTTTACATGCAGCAAAAATAACATTAAAAATGGCTTAGCTTATTATAATTGAAAGCAGTTCTGTGACCTGTAGAAAATGAACTGATGCTCTAAGGTTTTTTTCTCCTCGATCTGTACATACATCATAAAAGTCACCGCTGTTGGTACTAACTGGCAGTGGTGTAATAAGGGCAGAGTGATTGGGGCAGTGTTCCTTGGCGCTGATTTGGGGAAGAGGAGCATAAAAAATGGATGCTTCTGCAGCTGCACAGTTGTGCAGCATGGCAGCACCCACAAACTGGTCTGAGTGTGGCAGCTGCCACAGGCATACGCCGATGTCATTGCATCTCTGCTAACTGGCACACTTGTCATTCTCAACAGAGAGACCAGTGATTTAACAAGCTAATAGGCAGCAGGCTAAGAGGATGTTAGTGGGGCTGATATTATACTATATAAAAAAAGTTGCTTATTACAATAAATTTTCTGTACAATTCTCTCTTTCTCTCATTATTCTCTCTGTACTTTTTAGGTGTAACATACAGTACTGCCAGCTTACTGTTTATCATGCTGTATCACAAGACCAGTCAATCCACTTCTGTACAACTGATGTATTCAAAATAGAGATTTCCAGCAGTCATCTTAGCCAACATTTTTGTTTATTTATTTTAACTAGCTTTTTCATTCAGCAAGACAGTCAAATGAAAGGATGCCCTCAAAAAGGAAAATGGCTTGTGGATTTGTTTGTTCACTTTACTGGGCCTGTCCTTGCGCCAGCAGAAGCAGCAGCAGAAGTCAGTGTCAAAACTCTTGTTGGCTTTAGAAGAAGCAAGATGGTGTCCTTTATATTAGGTTGTTTGGGCATCAGTTATTATTCTGTCCATCACCCAGGTCATTTCTTTATTTGTATTTACTATAGGTTGAAAAGAACCATAGGATTGTGTTGAGAAATAAAGGATGAGCTAGAAAAAAGGAAGACTTGGGCAACTGCCTAATGATTGTTTCAGAACAGAAGCAAGTTGTGCTAAAACCTAGTTCAAATAGCTGTGGGTGCTTACATAGGGCACTGGCTGCAGTGGCATATGAGATCCAAAGATCACATTTAATGTTCTGTTATGACTGCTGCTGCTTAAAAAAAATATAACTGTAGCACAAATCAAAGTATGGTGAATATAATACAAAGCCTGTTTTTTTAAACCTCTGTTCCTTGCTCAGGCAAAATTCCTAAAATAAGGCCACACTGATTGCAATTAGTTATGTTCTGGAAAGGTAGAAAAAACATTTGAATTAGAATAAAAACTCATATTAGGTTCACTATAGTGTACAGTAGATTTTTTCTTTCTTCAGAGTGAAATAACTCTTTGTTAACTATAATTTCCTCAGCCAACAGGGAAAATATAATAATATAATATATAACAAGTTAATATAAATGGTAATTCACACATACTTTGCCCACACATTTATTTCAGTACAATACACATAATTCCTTTCGATTAGTAAATAAACCTCAGAGAAGTCTCTAACATGTTTGGTGAACTGGTGAGTTTACAAACAAGAAGGGGAAACACTGCACTTCCAGGGACTGCAGTGCTTGGAAAATATATAATGAGCAACTTCACTTGAAATATTTAACTAGAAGCAAGTTAGCCCCATTTTAAAATTATTGATAAACACAAAAGGAAGACACACTAACACTGTGGTCTGACTCAGACTCTAGCTGGAAATACTGAGCTGGATCCTCGGTGGCTGTAAATTGGAATAGTGCTGACTTTTCAACCAACTGAGGGTCTGACTTGCCAAGTATTGTGGCTATAACAGTCCACTGTCAGTCCCAGGCATTCAGGGCTTGTAGAGGGATGGATGAGAATATCAACTACCCTATTAACTAGCAGTACTTCTATAAATAACAGCATTGATATTCATTCAAATGGCTGCCTAATCCTTGCCAAACTAGTCTGGCATCCTCTTCACAAATGCACATGAAGAGGGCAGAAGATTTCCTTGTAGCTCTGGGAGAGAAGGTTGGGCTTACATTGAGGGAGGTTGTCAGCTATTGCTTTGCTGTTGCTGTTGCTGTTGCTGTTGCTATTGAAAGAGCCTTCCAAGAAAGATTCTTAAAATCAGAAGAGACTGTATCTGAGATGAGACAAAGATAGATTAGATATTCCTTCTGGTTTCCTATAGCTGATATTTTGCTTTGATCCCAGATCCTTTGAGGTTTGAAGGACATTTGAAGAATAAACATACTTAAACAAAACTAATTTTTGGCCACCTGAACCAAATGAACAACTTCATTAACAGTTCTGTAAGGAACCGTTTCTAGCTAAGAATGGGATAGCACTCTACTTAATGATGGTAATGAACAAGTTAAACACTGCTATCTAAAAGCATCATGCTTTGCTTTATGTTTATCTCAGGTATACCTGCACATAGTAGTTTATTCTCTGAATACCAAAATAAAAAATGCTTTCCAACAAAATTTGGGTTGAACCCATCAGTTACTGATACATTTATTAGCATTTCTTAGATATGATCTTTTATGTTGGGAGGAGCAGACACACATGTTTTTACTAGTGTAAATTGCACCATGTTTGGAGCAAACAGACACCCAGCTTTCTGGAAATAGCTACCTGCAGTGGGAGAAGGTAATAACTGGTTTGCATGAACTGCATTCAACGATAACTAACATTGGTGTATAGTTACCCCTTGAGGTAACTATACTCTGCAGTGGAGTACAGCCAGTGTAGAGCTGTGTGCTATGCGTCTGCTCTTCAGTCACACTGTAATAAAAGACAGAATATACTTGCATAAACAGGTGTGCCTCACCTTTAGTGTGGTAGTAGAACAAAAGAAGACAGGAATGGCTATTTCCCTAAAGGAAGGTTGTTTGCTTTGCTCTACTAGGCTGCTACTTAAGACAGAACTATAATATGACTTAGTTCATTGTTCACCTCAAGGCAGAACTTGATGGTCTGTTTGTTCTCACTGATGTAAGAATCTTGTTATATTTCCAGTGAATTTTCTGTGATCATGGGCTGATCCCACCTATATGATATTCCCCACCCCCACAATAGTTTGTTTCCAGTTTAACAGTAGGCTACTTTTCTCTCTTGGCCCACTGGGGCATTTTTAATTTATCCCTTATCGTTCCCAGTTCTCCAGTGAATGATAAAAATAAAAAGATCTCATGCTGTGTGGAACCTGCCCAGGAATAGGATGAGCAATACAAAGAACAAAGGGTATTTTTGATGTTTCACACATTGCACATGTGAGGGATTGCTCTTGAAGTTTTTAAGAATAGGTTAGACCAAGGGTCAACAAACTTCTGTTGGATGAGACCTGCAGGGCCACAAGTTTCCACCCCTCCCATTCCCTCTGAATGGCCAACTGCCAGGTACTGCCCCTCTGCAGTAAGGATAAACTCAGGCACCACAGAGCAGCAGGCTCTGCAGTGGAGGGGAGCACTACATAGGGGATGTGATGCACGATACAGCTCCATGACACCAATCTCCTGTTGTAGATTGGACCTCCATAGGCCAAATCAAATCTTTTTGTGGGCTGGATCCAGCCTGCGTGCCATTTGTTTCCAACCCCTGGATTAGATAGCTAGGATGTTTAGGATGGTTTAGTTAGGAATGGTTTAGATAGGCTTGTGGTTTGGACCAGATGACCTCCTGAGGTACCTTCCAGCCCTGCTTTTCTAAATATGTATGAACAACTGTTCTACTTACATGTTATAAAACATATTCAACAAGTTAAATAAAAGATTGAAAAACATCAGTGCTTTACCTCTTCACCTTACCTCTGCGTTTCCTTGCTTTTAAGACTGTGTACTGCTGAATTAGGTTTTTAGCTCATTGACCAGGAAATCACTTGCATTGCTCCCACTACATTGCTGGAGTCAGAAATCAAGTTCCACATGCTGTAGTAACAACTTACAGTATTTTACATTTTATGTTGCCTGATGAAATCTTATTTTTGAGTAAGATTTCCAGTGTTATGTGTTTAGAATCATAGAGTCATGGAGAAGCAGGGCTGGAAGAGGTCATGTAGTCCAACTCTCTGCTTGCAGTAAGATCACCACTATCCAAACCATCTGATATAGCCATAACCTAAACTCTACATAAGACTACCCTCAACCCTGACACAACGTAGACCTAACACCCTAACCTTTCACAAGTAAAGTGGGGGAACCATGGCAGCCAATCTCCTGCTTCTATAAAATGTTGTCAGTATATGCTTAAGAGGTGCTGGGTAGAGGGCCATGCACCCACTACATTGGTACATAACCCCCCCCCCCACCAGTTCATACCAGTCTGACCATGGGGTAAAATTCCTTCCTGACCCCAAGTATGGCGATTGGTCATACCCTGAGCAGGTTCCTGACCCTAGCCAGGAACCTCTGGCTTTGCTTGTAGCAGGAGAATTGGCACACCCCAGTCAAAATCTGCAGCCTTGGCTGTAACCAACACCCAATGCCTCTGAGGAGAGTTAAAAAAAACCTCTCTGATACATATAGCAGAAAGAGGGGAATGGGGGAAGGAACCAGAAAAGCCCACAAGCATAGGAAATACCTATGGTAGAAAATAAGCATAGCTATGCCTAGATCGTCCCCGACTAGTGGCTGTCCAACCCTTTCTTGAACACCTCCAGTGATGGAGAGTCCACAGCTTCCCTTGGCATTCTATTCCACTGCCTCACTATTCTCACAGTGAAGAAGTTTTTCTGGATCAATCTAAACTTATTTTTCTGCAACTTCAGGCCATTAGTTCACATCCTTTCTGTAGCAAGAGAGAAAAGATGCTTTTCCTTTTCTTTATAGCAGCCCTTCAGATATTTGAAGACTGCTGTCATGTCCCCTCTTAAACACCTTTTCCTCAAGCTGAACATGCCTAGCTCCTTCAGCCTCTCCTCATACAACTTGCTTTCCAAGACATTTATCATCTTGGTTGCCTGCCTTTGGACTCTCCTTAACTTCTCCACATCCTTTTTTAACTTTGGAGTCCAGGACTGCACACAGTACTTCAGATGAGGCATAACCAGTTCCAAACAGGGAGGCACTATCACATCCTTTTTCTAGCACATAATGCTTCTATTGATGAAGCCCAAAACCACATTTGCCTTTTGTGTGGCTGCATAACAGTGAAGAATTATATTGAATCTGTGGTCTACTAAGATTCCCAAGTCCTTTTCCATAGACCTGCCATCCAGCCATGTGTCCCCCACTTTGTATCTGTGTTTTGAATTATTCCTCCCGAGGTGTAACACTTTGCATTTATCTGCACTGAACTTCATCCTGTTAACTCTAATCCAACTTTCCAATCTGTCAAGATCCTTCTGAAGGCTCTTCCTTATGTCAGGGTGACTTGGGATCACATTTGCTGCTGGTGTAATTCCAGAAGTTACTTTTCAAACAACATCTAGGTGACTTAGGAGCCTAAGTCTAATTTTCCACAAAAAAAAAAATGGAGGGTAATGAAACATGACACGTTTACTCCAAGGTAAATTGATTTTGAACTGAGTAGAAGTGGAAAGGACACATGCTCTTACACTGGTGTAAGCAGTATACTGTGGGGTCAGTTATGGCAATGTACTGGTTGCATGCCCACCCCTCTGTTCAGTTACATGCTGGAATGGCTGGGCAGTGCAAACTGGCTCTCTGCCATCTGGTGGCCAGGGGCTGTAACAGTGCCTGCTACAAGCATCTAGCTTTGGAGAGTTGGCTGTATGCTTAATCCTTACAGTAAGTTTGCTGTAACTGGGGGCATAGTATCTATAGCCAGCATTCTGGAGCCTAAGTCCCACTGAAAGCCAGTGTTTCTTGAAAGTAGGATTTTGGCTCTTTTGAAAGCTCACACCCAAGAAATCCAAAACTGGGAAGCATTGATTATAGAAAACATAATAGTAGCTAAATAACTATTGGACAAAATTCCAAAATTAGGCCCCTCATTATGTATACATTACCTTATATTACCTCATTTTAACCCTTTAAAAGCACAACTGTGAGAGAGAAGCCAATGGCAGCCAATCTCCTGCTTCTATAAAATGTTGTTGGTATACGCTTAAGAGGTGCTGGGTAGAGGGCCATGCACCCACTACATCGGCAGGCACACCTCCCCCCGCCACAAAGTACATAGCAATCTGACCATGGGGCAAAATTCCTTCCTGACCCCAAATATGGTGATTGGTCAGACCCTGAGCAAGACCCTCTATATATGGTATATATAAAACCTGGACCATTTCAGGCTGAAGTTTTTACTAGTCTGCACTTCCAATTTCGGCAAACCTACCTAAAATAGGTACCTGGGCCCAGGATGGTCATTCAGTAAAACAGGACCATTATACCCAGACTTCATAAACAGTACAAATGGAGAGAGTTAGATGTTTCTGACAGGTGATGGAAAGAGCCCAGACAGTCAGCAGGGAGCAGCTTAGAGGTAGTCAATCAGATCTGCCCCTGTAGTTAGTGTTTCTTAATGCCTGTTTCTCTGGAGCTTAGGCATCTCACTCAGTTTAGCACATTCTGTCCACCTGGATCCAGAGACCCAAGTCCTCTTCTGAAGGTAGTCACTTAACTGATATGGTGGCAGTGGCCCTGGGTTCTGCCCCTGCTTTCAGGATTATCTTGGGGGTGGGGAGGGTGTTGGTTTTGTCTTATATCCAATGAATGTCTAATACAAAGTGCATAAACAGTTCAGGGAAAAGGGATGAGCCTCCCCCACCCAGAAGAGTGCCCTATCCACTCCTGTACAAAGTCAGGCTCCCTCTTGCTTGCTTTTCTCCTGGCACTGTGACTGCTTCATGTTGCCACTTACTGTACGTGGTAGTTTGCACACTCATCCTGCAACATGAAAGATGAGGGTTTGAATACCCTCCGGCTGAAAAGGCTCAAGAACTTGGTGTTTCCCACTTCCTGGATGAGTGCTCCAGCCAGCAAAAGACAGAGGCACTCCCTCTGTTTCTCTCTATGCTCTACTTTCAAGTGAAAGTGACTGTGGCTACTCCGTTTTGTGCTGAACCAAATGCTGTCAGAGGCCGTGTCTACACAAGACTCTGTGCAGTAGCTTATTACTACTATGCAGTATTGCTGCGTAGCACAAAGCATTATTCAACACTAGTGTGCAGGAGTAATGAGCTACTGCACAGTCAGCATCACCCGAAAACTGTTTGGTGATGCTACTGTGCAGTAACTTCGGTTACTGTGCAGTCATTTACTACTTGTGTATGCAAGTATGAAATGACCGTGCAGTAACAACAGCACAGTCAGCATCTCATGTAGATGTGACCAGAGCGTGCTAGGTGTGCTCAGAACATGGCTAACAGACTGGACCCCTTCAGCGATTTACATGCCAATTCATCTTGTATCTGGATCACTGAAGAACTTTGATGGAAGTTAGGCAATTAGCTGCTCAAGCTAAATTACATTTGATGATGTAAAGAAGCTTAACTTTAGATATCTTAGGAAAGTTACAGTTCAAACTTAGATACTGAGTGAGTTTAAAGCACATCTTCTTGATTGGGTGTATTTGAGTGTATTCTCAGGTCTTTTTTGCAGTGAACCTACCTATGTTTCATTTAGGTGCCTAGTTCTGCCAATCTGAATTTTGCCCTGAGATGGCTCCTAATTACCAAGTATTGTTTAAATACCATACAGAGAAAATAATTATTTCAATTGAGGTAGTATAACTGCAAGCTCTGAGAAACTGAATGACAACAAAAGAATATTTGTTAGAATGTAGCACTAATAATGCTATGATTGCAGGTTTGGTCCCCAGATGGGACACAAAACATGCCTCAGGCAGGGCTTGGATTAGGTGACCTTTGAGGTCCCTTCCATCACTATGTCTCTATGATTTCTGTGATGATTTAATATGAAATACAAGGGACATTTCCTATAAAAAAAGAGATACTGTTTTCAGAATAGTCATTTATGCCTGGGATTTTTAAATGGATCTGGGGAATAAGGCAGTCAGTTTTTAATGGGTGTTGGATGCCCAGCTTCCTTAGTTCTCTTTGAAAATGCAAGCCTGCACTATTTGTTAAGTACTGAGCAAGGCAGAAGATAAGACAGTCCAAAGTGGGGGTGGGCAAAATGCAGCCTGCGGGCCAGATTCAGCCCAACTGGCCCAGGTGCAGTAGGCAGCCCCAGACATAGCACATGTGACTGCTCCCACTGTCTCTAGGAATGCAGTTGGGTGAGGGTGGCACGGTGGTTGGACTCAGCTTCCAGACAGCCCCTGTGGCGGCTGCTTATTCCGCCTGGCTACCACTGCCAGTGTCTCGGCCACTACCACTGGAACAAGCCTTGCTGCCTGGGGACCCCAGCCCATCTGCTCCGTACCCACCACCAGGGTCACTGGATGGAGCAGGTGGGCAGACAGGGTCTTTATGGAGACCTGCCTGGGACCCCTGTGGGCAGGGCATGCTCAGCTGGGCAGATGGGATGGGACAGGTGGGGAAGAAGGGTTTGGAGCAACTAATTCGGTGGCAAGGTGATCAAAGTCTGCAAGTGGGATAAGGGGGGTGGGATCAGAAAGCAGCCCTCCCCATGAAGCATGAATGGCCAGGGCTGGAGCAGTGGCTGAGAGCAACTGGCTGTTAGTAAAACATACAATGGATTGAGCGGAAGCAGGGGATCAGCTAGGCATTCTTAAAAAACAGACTAGATCAGACCTCTGCAGGACTGTAGGTTGCCAGTCCCTGGTGTAACATGTTTCTCTCTCACTCTCTACTAGTGACATAACATCCCTATGTCAGCACTTCCTTCTCTGATTCCCCTCCCTGTCACCTCTTCATAGCTTGAAAGAGGAAGAGAAGGAGTTTTTTTTCCCTTTCCTTTTTTTCTTTTTTAAACTAGGATGTTGATAGAACCACAAAAGGCTCCACTGTAGACAAAAGTTGTAACCTGGACATGCATCCTTACAGTCGAAAGCCAGCTGGTTCTGCTAATTCGGTTCAAACTTATAGCTTCCTTCAAGACCACACCTACCAGCCATCAGTACCAGAAACCTTTAAGATCAACTTCAGGTGTTCTGTTGACCTTTAGGGTAAGAAGTCAAGCTTCCTTCTTCACTTATCTCTCCCCACACTGTGGTTGTTATTGCCTAGGATGAATATAGAAAGTCTGCCAGTAGCCACCCTACAATCTTTTGTTCCTGACTTTCAGCGTTTCTGCTCTCCACTTCTTGTCTCTACTACCTGTAATTGTAGACAAGCCCCAAAAAAGACAAGAGATCCATAGGGGGATTGCTAGAGAGTTTTCACTTTAGGGTCAGCACAAAAGGCAGGTCTACACATGCCTATTTACATGTAGGCAGGTCTACACATGCCTATTTACTGTGCAGTTACCAAAATTACTGCGCAGTATGGGCATGTGTCTACACATGCATGCCCATACTGCGCAGTAATGCACGTGTAGACACCATACTGCACAGTAACACTGTGTTTGTGGATTGACTTGGGACTAGCTTTAGTCCCAAGTCAGTCCACACACAGCATTAATGTGCTTTAGCACCTGCACATGTAGATGTTGGCCTATTCCTGCTTACTGTGCAGTAAGTTACTACACAGTAAATTTAAGCCAGTGTAAATGCACATGTGACATGCGCAGTAGGGATGGCTAGGTGAGATACAGATGGAGAATGTGGCTCACAAGTTTGAGTGCAATCCTTACATTCACTTGTAAATGACAGAAGACATGTCCTCAGAATCTACCTCTCTCCTTCATTTAAGAATCTTCTAGTAGTCACCCAATCCCTTAGAATTCTAGGCAGTCTCCAGCGCAATTCAGCTAGCCATTAACTTAGTTTCCTAAGGGTTAAAAGATTTAGACATGAGATAATGTCTTTGTTCCTGCTTGTAAATATGTACCTTCTGCTAAAAGGGCAAATATATACCCCATGGTCTATTATTTTATTATTTACTATGTTTCATATAATGGCAGTCATTTTTTTATATTACATTTTATTCAATTTTCCACTTTAATACAAAACATAAAGATTGAACAAATACATATTAAGTATCAGACATGTTTTCCGCAGCACTTACAATGGCTCAAGAGAACTAGCAAATGAATAACATTTTTTGCTGGCTTAATAATCTATTGCCATGCAGCCCAGCTGCAATCAAAGAAGACTCTTCCTTCTTCTCTCTCCCTTGTGCTTTTCACTTACAATTCAAATTGAATTTGTGTGGCTGTTTTTTCAGCAGGAGTTGAAAATCATTATTTTAGTCATACCGGTTGTAACTCTACAACACTGATAATGTCAAGTAACAAAGCAAGTCTGTGTGCAGTTTGGGTAGTTTCCTTCGTGTTAAAAAAATAAAAATTTGGAATTAAAAACACCAGACCATGATGGTGGTGGTGGCAGCAGTCACTGCTATTAGTGTTGCGGGTGGCAGTTGCTGCTGTCACTGCTATTAGTGTTGCTGGTGGCAGTGGCAGCACCAGGGTCCCAGCAGGGCTCCATAACAGCTCATCATAGCTAGGTGAGCTTTTAGGGAGCCAGGCACTCTTTCTCCCTCCCCTCCTGGAGGGCAGGTAGGAAGAGTCAAAGACTATGGGATGCTGGGGATCCGGGAGAGCCCATATAGTACTATATGCACTGCCCACACATTACAAGTAGCATTCTAAAATGTAAGGCTAAAAAGAAGTTCCTCTTTGGGAAAGGAACAGTTTTGTGGTAGATCCACCATCTTTGTAGTGCTACAGACAGCTTGAACATATACGCACTAGTTTTTTGATAGCTCTATAAATGCATATATAGTACTGCAAAAAGTAATGTGTCCAATGCCTGAGATGACATTATGGTCCCTAGTCAAAATATAAGATTTGTACGCACACTGAGTAAATTAACATAGACAGCATCTAGCTACTACCTCAGTACAATTCAATAGTAATGAAAGAGAAGAATTTCAAAATGAAGTCTCTTATTTCATTCTGAAAATCCCCCATTTCAAAGTTTTCCATTCTTGCAATCCTTATGCAGGGATAACAGATAATTGATAGGTATAGGCATCTATCTGTGAGGAGACTATAGGATTAATTTTTGTTAACCACAGGCACAAATCTCAGGGCGCATCTACATATCACTGTAAAGCAACGTTGGAAGTACTAAAGCACAGTGCATTACGGGCTGTTGCTGCGCCATGGGTAAATTTTGCTGCAATAAATTTTGCTGCTACGTCACCATGGTAGTGCACTATACTTGGGTAGCGTGCTGCTATGGTGACCTAGCTGGTGATCATGTGTAGACACATGATCACTACGTTGCCATAGCGTGTCACTACATCACCATAGGGTGATGTGTAGATGTGCCCTCAGAGCAATAACTTACTTTATGCAGAGCACAGCAGCTTTCCCTCTGCCCTACCTTTCTCTCAGAAGCTGTACTTTTGCTCTAGCAGTTACATTTCTCAATCATGCTAGTGAAAAAGGAGTAAGAAAATGTTTCTGCTTGAAAAGTCTTGAGGCAAAGAGAACTTTGGGATCAAACACATTCTTGCTTCAATAGAGTGAAGAAGGAAAATATCTGCCAGTGCACTTAGGATTGATTCTGCTCCTGCTGACAACCAGGATAGATCCCATTGCCTTCAGTAGATGATCAAGTATTTATTCCTATAGTTTAGACTGGAGAGTGGCTAAGAAATAAACTGTTAAAATCAAAGACAAGGAGGGGAAGAGAGAAAGATAAAAACCAAACTAGAAATATTGAGCCTCATGGAAATCAGGGGCCAGATTCTCAGCTGGTTTGAGTTAGCAGAGCTCCACTGTAGTCACAAAAACTACAAAGATTTGTACCAGCTAGAAATGTGGTCCCTAAACTTCTAAATGTGGATGACTCAAAACCCTGGCAGTTTGATTTTGTTTATATAGTGCTGTAAGTCCACAAGTTTCTGTACCTAAACTGTTAGGACACTGGGGTTTGAGCCTGAATTGATTCAATCTTTGCAGGTTAGTCTAACCTGGCTAGGCTAAATCAGTTTGTAACCAGACAGACATTCCAGAAATGCAGGCATATGCCTACAGTGGCTTAGGCTAGAAGCCACAGAGCACTAGAGCAGTCCTCGCTTCCCTTGCACAGGGCTGAACTGAGGAGGGCATGGCCAGACTCCAGCAGGACACTGCAATTAGGGAGGGGTTGTCCCCCACTTAATAACAGAGCATTTATCAGCTCTGTTATCAGCATTTAACACCACATCAGAAAACAAAGACTCGCTTATTACAAGCTCTTCTTAAACAGCTTTTTCCAAAGGAAAATGCATACCAGCCTCTGGCTTCTTTACTATTCATCCAGGAAGAGCGCACGCCAACTGCAGATGCTTCCTCAGCCTGATGAAGAGTTTTTAAACCCAAAAGCTTGCAAAGAAAAAAAAATTCCAACTATTTTGTTGGTCTAATAAAAGATATCAGCTTTACCCAAAAAACCCCTGTTTGCCTTTTCCAAAGGAAGGAATGCAGAAACATTAACATCTGAACTGTTGATTACCTCCCGAAAGACCTAAGTGGACACTTCTCTGTCTGCCTTACACAGCATTAGCTAGCATACTATGTGCTGGCTACAGTCTATACCGTGGAAGAGAGGAGGAAGGGATCTCTGCTTAAGTAGTGAATGGTAGGAAGGGAGACACTGGGAAGCCAGCAGACTCTCCTGTGCCTGCAAGTCTCTGCTGGAGCTGCAACCAGTGAGCAGGGGGGAGGGGCCAGCCCTGCTGTGGAGCAGGGAGTCCCTCCCAGCCCAGAGAGCATGCAGGAATGCTGGCAGTGTCTGGTTTAGTTTAAACCAGCAAAGGGTTTGGGACAGACATTGCATAAACCAGTTTGACCCAATCAGTTAAGTCTGATACTGCATTCAACGAGGTATATCTAAAACCGGTTTCAGCCATTTTCAAACTGGTTTATGTGCACTGAACTTCTGTTCTGTTACAGGATTAAACTGGTTTATGTGTAATGTCTGTCCCTAGCCTAGAGCAAAAGGGAGAGATTTGGGAGATATTACGCAGAAAGATGGCATAATTTAATGAGCTTATGGATGTGAGTGGTGAAGGAGAATGAGTTAGAGGGGAAAAACAAGAGAGATTGCATGTTTGGTGGTGGGAAAGATGATTCAGTCATCAAGAATACCAGAGGATGGAGGAAGTGAGAACTGCCTTGGATGTATTCATAAAAGCCAAATTCATCCTTATGGATTGCTTTCACTGTAGTAACACTAAAAAAAGAATGTGACTCATGTTGTTGTTGTGGCAATACCACTGAAGGGAATTAGAGAGAAAGGTAGAAGTCAGGATGGAAAAGAAGCCAATGCAAAGAGAAAGTTGAACCTAAGACACTGGACTGAATAATCTGGGAGGCCCCTACTAGTCTTATTTGTCTAAAGTAATGCATGCCTGAAGGCAAGTGTGGGAAGCCAAAAAAGAGCAATGAAGAAGCTAAGGAAACAGTAATGAGAAGCAAGGCTACAGAGAGTCTAGGAGAGGATAGGCAATCAGCAGGGAGAGATCTACTAAAGTATGTTCCATTTTAAACTAGATGAGTACAACTCTAAGAGTAAGATATTAAGTATAATTTTTAGAGAAAGAATCTTGATTTTATTTGGACAAGAAATTATTTGAAAATTGTTTGATTTAACAAAGGAATAATGTAAGCAGTACTTCCTGATGGTTAAAATATAGGGCCAGAACTCAAGTGCTTCTGATATGCAATCCTAAATTAGTTCTCTTCTGAATACTAATATTAATGCTGTTTATTAAATGCCTGTCTATTTGCTGATGCTGTAGGCAATCTTACATACTAAGTGCAAAAAATCCCCAAACAAACAAAAAACCAAAACCAAAAACCTACAAACAAATCACTATAGCTCACATCTTTCTTATTCTGTTTCCTAGGTTAGGGAATCCTAACGTCTGCTTGAAAGACTATGGTGCATTCAGGATGGTTTTCTACCAGGATAACATTTTATTTTTCCTTACAAGAGTTTTCATAAAGTGATATTTTTGCATTATGCTCTGTTGAACTGAGGCTTTTACGTTCCAATAGGTGCAGGGAATACTTGAGTTTGATCAGAAAGATATGCACTACTGTTTGGATGACAACATTTTTATTTTTATAATGAATTTCCTTAATGCAATGTTTTGTGTACAATGCCAGGCATCCTCTTGGGTAGCAATTATACTTTTGTCTAGAATAATAATTTTTAGTGCAGGATTTTATCCTTCTTTCATAGTTCAAGCAGAACATAACTGCATTTTGTAGCTCTGCTGTCCTGTAATTGAAATAGTGGTATGAAAATGTTTTTGAATTAAAATATGGCTCGCCACACAATTTAGAAATATATTCAAAATTGTATTCCCAGGGAAAGACACAAATAGACCAAATAGTCTCTCCTGGAAGAGGCCCAGGTCTCCCAGGAGGAACCACAAGTGTACAGATGTTCAGGATTTTTATGCCAGAGCAAAAATGGCTGCCCCAGGAGAAAAATAACCTGACAACAACCTGAATTATATCACTTCTGGGAGAGTTTCTCCTGGGAAAGTGCATGTCTGTACATGTTCTCTTCAGGGAGAAGCCACAGCATAGTCCTCCAGCGTCCCAGGGTACTTTGCTTCCAGGAAGATAGTGTGTTGCTTGCTGGATTCTACTGTTCTAGCCAAGCTCGGAGCAGAACATGCTACCATCACAATCCCCACATTGTACAGCAAGGGGACACAGACTGACTCTGAGCAGTCTGGGTCAGTCAGTTGGGGCTGTCATCTGTCTCGTCAATCTAAGGGAACCTGCAGAGCATGCTGAGATGTGTGCACAGGCCCCCCAGCTGTGCAGCATCAACACTGCAAGCTCTCTTCTCTTTATGGGTTCAGCTTTTGAGTCTGTTTTTCAACCAGGAAAACAAACATGGGAGAATTCTCCTAGATCATTTGGATGTGTGCCACTTAGTAAAAGGATATTTGCTGATATGAATATAGCTGGCAGAGTCAAATTCTGAGTTCAGGAGAAGCAAGCTGATCCAGAATGATGAAGCTTAAACTCCTGTTACCTTTTGCATGATTAATGCAGAACCCATGGTCATTATTTTTATTTATACTATAGAAGAGCCTAAAGGCTGCAGCCATTATCAGGGCTTCATGTAGGAACTATACAGTAAGAAGCAGATCCTTTCCCAAAGAGACTGACATCTAAGCATGTGACTATACTTCCTCAGTAGCACTTCTGAGAACACTGTCAGGAAGCATGCCCTGCCCACCTGCTTCTGCTCCGCAAATACCCAATCTGAAAACGAGGCAGGAAAGCTGCTCTGTGGATACCCCTCACTGCAGCCCTTAAGACTACCAGAAACAATTTTTTACAGTGACAGCAAGGGTTGTCTACAGGGCAGCTTAATCACTGCTTTCTTAAGTTTGTTGGGGCCATCTTAGGGTGCTGTTACATGTTACCTTTAAAATATTTCAGACCTGTGGAATGGTATGCCATCGTAAAGTTAAAACAGTTTCAGAGCAGTCGCAGGTTAAGGCTTATTGCCATCTCAGACCTCCTGGAAGAGTCCCTGCTAATGCCCTCTAATGATAAGTCCCTCACAACTGTGACTTATCATTAGAGGTGAGAAGGGGCATGGGTGGGAGCCAGGACTCTATTCCTCCTCTGGACTGGGAGAGAAGGGGGAGGGTGGCATGTAGTTTGGAAGTGGAGAAACTACCATGGGGGCTGTGGCTTCCCTCACTGTGCAGCCAGTAAGAGTTAGCTAGAACCAGGGGAAAAGTCTTGGAAAAAAAAACTTGAAGTGAGTGGTCAGAAATAAAGAGAAATAAGTGAAAAAAAGAATTACAAAAATAATCATTAATAAACCTAATTAATAACTAATAAATACAATTAATAAACCAAAATCTTGCATGTGTTTCACTGAATTGGGATTGGGTCAGGGGTAGTTGGGTTAGCACTTACACCAGGGCAGAGCTGAGACCCAGCATGCTTGCTGCATGCCACACTGGGGTACAAATTGGGTTAACACTTACATCAGGGCACAGCTGAGACCCAGCGAGCTTGCTGCATGCATGCCACACCAGGGCAATACACCTGTAGACCACCTGGTGCTGCTTGCTGCCCTTTGAGCTCTTGGCAGCCCCTTCTGGCTGCTGCTGCTAGACCCAGCCCTGCTGCCCAGGCACCTCAATCCATCTGCCCCACACCCATCATCATGGGTGGGACCTGTGTGGGCAAGGTGTGCAGCTGGGATGGAGCCACAGCCAGGAGCAAGATAGGCAGGCAGAGTCTGGGAGACCCTGGGATCATGGGCCAGTGACAGTGTAGAGCTGGGGCCAGGGCAGAGATGCAGTCCACTGCCCACACGCCCCTGCAATGAGCATGGTTTCTGTGGGCAGGGAGGGGCGTGCAGATACTGGCCTCAGACCAACTCCCCACCCAGCCATGTGCCCTGCCTGCACAGCTCCTGGCCAGTCTCCGTGGAGGCCCTGAGTGTGCAGGGCCATGACAGTGTAGGGCCAGGCTGTGGCAGAGCCCTGGTTTTGCAGCTCGGCGCTGTCACTGACCTGCACTGTCATGGCCCTGTGCTCCCAGGGTCTCTGTGGAGACCAGCCAGCAGCTGTGCGGGCAGGGGCTCCTGGGAAATGGAGTCTGGCCACTGGACAGATCTGCCATTTCACCCACTCCTGGTTTAGAGGATACTTAGCACAGGTTAACACTCTTTACTGGGTGAGTGCTCCAGTTTTAGGTGCCCTTTTGATAGTTTAATGATAACCTGTAACACCATTCTCAGTGGCACCTTCAGAGATGCCATGAAAGTGGTATGCAGCATAACTTAGACAAGGTCAAGGAAGGGTGGAAACAAACAATACAGTAGAGCCAGCTAAAGTGACCTGCCCGTGGTCACACATGAAGTCTGTAGCAGAGCTGAGAACAAGAGCCAATCTCCTGAGTCACGGTCTAGGACCCTAAACCAGAAGGTCTTTATTCTTGCCTGAACGAAGCCAAGCAGCCTGTGCTTAAGATGACCTTGTATGCCAAGCCTTTATGAAGTCATGAAAGGACTGGTCTTGCCTCCCACCAATTCCAGCATCCAAACAGTGCTGCATGCCCAAGCAGGGCTGGGGACAATGAAAGAAGCTTCAGGGTATCCAGCCCGTGGGTCAGCACACCCAGCAGGTCTGTCTAGGGACTGAAGTCCCTGGATGGCTCAATAAAATCTGGAAGTCACAAAAAGGTAAATCTCTGCAGAGAAACTGTCTTGCTGGAAATTTCATAAAATACTTGTTTTGATCCAATTCAGACCCAGCCCCAACTGAAAAAAATATATCAAGATTTTTAACAAGTCCGATATTCAGCTGGATATATTGTCTTGGTGCTGTACACCAAATAAAGTTTTAGACTGTAAGATATCTAGGAGAGATATAGTTCTCATTTCTTACACTAATATGCAGGAAGCAGAACCAGAAATTAACAGATAATCATCACAATGCTATCATAATTCTGATTCACCTTCACTACCATACTCTCTTAATTAGGTAACTTATTTTTGTCTGTTCATTTCAAATATGCTTCACAGTACTTTCCCTAATTAATAAGGATATGTTTAAGGCAAAGGCAGAGTCTACCTGGGTGGTTCTAGGATTTTAAGATTTGTAAATTAAGAAATTGATTTAGCTCATGGCAAGACATGACCATGATGCACGATAATATATGCATAATATACATGTTGCTATTGGAATAGAGGTTTCCAAGCTGTCTTGGAAACCTCTATTTTCCTACACCACATGTCAATTTTATAATTTGTCATTGGGCAGGCATCATTCTGTCCTTGATCAGAGCTTCTCGTGCTACTGGAAACATGGTCAAAAAAACAGCACAATAAAGCCATGAGACTGTAGCTAACCAGTGGTCTCCTTAAGAGCATGATAGAGCTTATTTTAGACGTTTTAAGATGTCATGAAGTCTACTGTTTCTGTAGGATGGCTGTTCTGTCAGTTCTGACAAACCTCAATGCAATATTACCAGATCATCCATAGAAACAGATTATCTACATCTAATTGGAAATGGCTGTAAAGTCCTGAATTCTAGAGCTGAATTCCATATCAAATGCTAGCTCTAAAACAGCTGTGCCAAAACCTCAGATATAATCACCTGCAAACATCGCATCTCTATACACTTCAAATGTCAACCCTTTCCGAAGTAAGAGACACCTAAATCATGTGTTTCTTAGGATCCTTACGGCCAGGGATGGATCCAGGTGGGATGCAGTCGTGCAGTTGCACCATCTCTTTGATTCTAACTCTGCCCAGACTTTAAAATTGCCTGCCTTTGAGGGGCCACAGCATTTCCATTTAGGCAGTGCTGATGGAGTTGATTGACCTTATGGCTCATTATCATCTACCTGATTCTTGCTAATCTCTTTCCACTTCATAGGTATTAATGATCCTCTTTCCTTTTTATTGATCTTAATGTTCCACTATTGAAGCTATCCTTTCTTCTGCCATTTTGTTGTCTGTTAGCCAACCCTGGTAACATCTCTCTTCTCTCTCTTCTGTTTCATAGCCCTGCAGACAGTTTTTAGCTCTAGCTAAAAGCCTTAACTTAGTTGTGGTAATATTAACTCAGGTGTAGAAATGATTGACATATTGGAGGCACTGTCAAGATGCTCAAGAAGGCTAAATTTTGTTTTACAAATATGAGTAAGAGCTGTATATTTAACTGTGATGACTGCAGGACTAATAATATATGTTTTGACTATTTTTATTATTTTTTGCCTAGTTTCTGGTGTTTTTTTAAACATAATATATACTTTAGTAAATTAGTGCACATTCCAATAGTTAATGATTTTGCTTTGATTTTAAACTGAATAATAGAGTTCTAGCCCCATATTGGTTTCTAATTTCTAGTTTGTCTTTAATGGGATAAAAAATGTTGCATAATACGTGATGATGCAGCAGATCACCTGTACCCCGTCTTTTCAAATTCCTAGATTTGCCCATGCTTAGGATCCTAATGCAGTGCAATGTATGCGCACATATCTATACGTAGACATGCAGATACACACACATATATCATGCACACACTGTGTGTGTGTGCATGTGCGTGTGTGTATGTTTTAAATAGTTTGTTTTTCTTTTCATGTTTGACATATACTTCTTAAAATAATTAATAAAAGGTGTTTGTGTTAGTGTGAGCAAGAGAGAATAGTATACATTAGAGTTTATCCAGACATGCAGACAATATAATGATATTCATTCCTTATAGAGTAAGTCTTATAAAGTAGAACAAACAAAAATGGCAGTTCTTATTAGTTTTAATCACAGTTTTTTCATGGACTATAAAAGGCTTCATGTCTGATTAGTCTGTATATAAAGTAATAATGCCGAGTACCTAAACTACTTAATTCACTGAAAGATGCAGGTACCAATTTTACAGCTGTTTGAAGAACTGAAAATCCAGTTATTTAATAGTTCTGAGGAATTAAGGAAATCCACATTTTTTCCAGAATTCAGCAAAAAAAGTACTAGGTCTAATAAAACATTTAATTTCAATTTTGGACTTCTTTAATAAGAACAAAAGAATTTGGAACTTGAGGGCTACATTCATGAGGGATTTGGGTTTAGTTCCCAAGATGAAGAAAGCTCATATGGTGCTGTATGTCTTATAGTCCAATTAGAGCACTTCCCTGACTTGTACTGAGCCTACATTCAAGTCCCTACTTCCAATCAGGCAGAAAAGGGATTTTAACACAAGTTTTCTACAACCTGCATGAACTGCCTAATCACCAACCACTGGACTACTAGGCCTCCACACAACTTTGTGAAGGGTGACTAAGGCTAGGTACAGACATTTAAAAAGCTGAAGGCAGAATTGATTATACAGTTTTCTATGAGTGGCTTGGTTTAGATAGGTAGCAAACATTTACCGTTTGGCGTGGGTGACTGGTGCCTCTTGAGTCAGCAACCAGTCAGCGACCGGAGGGGGGGGCAATCATGCTGACCAGGGTCGGTGGGGGGTCTCACGACCAATCTCACTCACCAAAATGCAGCCACGCTGCTTGCGAAAGTCCCGCAACTTTTGCTGGTGGCCACGCTCCCCGACCAGCACTTGCAGGGGGGGCACTGCTGCTCCTGCCTGCCCACCAGCTAAACAGGGAGTGTGGCTTGACAAGGGGTGCACCGGCGCTCTCAGGGGGTACACCGGTGCTCTCGGGGCGTGCACATCCACCCCGTGCACCCCTTACGTATTATCACGTCCACCCCTGTGCACCCCTTACGTATTATGGTGGCGGGGCAAATCTTAGACTGGGTTCTGCCATTTTTAAAGCAGTTTATGTGTGCCGAAGTTCTGTTCTGTTATGGGTATAGGCTGGTTTCCAATCACTTATACTGGTAAAAGTGTAATGTCTGTACCTGTCCTTTGTCCAATTATAGATCTAGCCTAAACAATCAAAAATGTTTCCATGTGGAAATGACAAAGTAAACTTTGATATTTCCCCAGTTCTTTTTTCATTTTTGGCTGCCCCCAAAACTGTATTTTTCATGATAAGCCACTGAAAAATTCCTTCCAGGTCTACTTAGAACCTCTTAGGTCCAAGAGCAGAGCTTTTAAGTCAGTCAATAATACTCTTAATTAAAGCAGATATTACATAAGATGCTTCTGAAGGCACAATATTTATTCTATGTGTATTAAAAGAATGTTTTTTAATGAAATTCAAACTGAATTTCTACAAAATTGCTTTTCATTATTGATACCGCTTCCCAGACTTAAGATTCACCAGGAGAATAAATAGCATTTTTCTGTGCGTGTAATCACTTTGCATTTATGATCCAACTTAAACTTATTTAAGTATGCAGAAAAATACTGAATTTAGATGTGGAGTAGTATAAATGTTTTATGCCAAATGCTGCTTGTCAAAGAATGTTCACTCCAAATTGTTGGCATTTAAAAATGCATGTACAGGATTTTGCTTACAAAAAAAAAAACTTTTGCAAAAAGTAAGAGATGCATATTAGGTGGTTAGTGGGCATGTCAACATGTGTGTTTTAACGCACATTAGACTATTTTAATGCACATTAAAGCATCACAAAAAAACCCATGCACTTTTGCTTATACACATTAAAATAGGCTAATGTGCCTTTTTCTGGTACCTCACAATTTAATGCCCATTAGCAAAAGCTCATTAGTGAACGTGTAGACATGCCCAGTGAAAACCAGATTTTAAAAAGCCAAGGAGACACAAATATACTTTTTTTATGAAAGCAGGGTGCTCTTTTAGCATATGTATTTAATAGTCAACTGCTACATGGAAAGTAAGAAATTTTAAACTTTAGTTTTTAGTCACATTAACAATGTAGCGGGATCACTAAGAAAAAAGAATATACAGTCGTTTAGATACTTATGTGTTTGTTCCTTGAACTTTAGTGTCAGCTTCTACTACTTTAAAGAATTAACAAATGGTGTAAATTCCAGCTTCTTCCTTTATCAGTAGATAGATATGTATGAACAGACTACTGAAGTTATTTGCAAATTAGTTAGAAAATTACAGGGGGCAGGGGAGGAGGGGTGAAGTACATTTTTCCCCAATAGTTTGGGTTTTTTAATGCTTGGGTGCAATTTTTACAAACATCTCTAAAATTTTTTAGACACAGGGATTTTTCAGCAAGGAGTTCTTGAGATTGTAACTATAAATAGTTATAAGGCTATACGTTTGAAAATGAAAGCATAATACAAGGACAGCATAACTAAATTCAGAGTATTAGCGAACTGTAAGCCAACTGTGCCTGGTACTATTTTACATTTTAAATGAGCATTTACTAAGGCAAAAGCATTCCTATTGCTTCTCACATGACTGAGATGCTTTTAGATGAGTCTTTGGCTTATAAAGTGTTATAGTTTCAAAAGGACTCTGTTTCTAATTTAATATGTTTTCCAGTTAACACACACAATTTTTAGCCTCGGTTTTATACAGTGGGAATTTATTTCCACAAAAAGAATAGGACAGTCTCAAATCCAACTGATAAGGCAAAAATCTACATTTCAGGCACAATATCACAATACCTTGTGCATCTGCTCTTTTTCCATAGCAATCACTTCTTTTGTCTATTGTGGTACATAGGTGAAAAGAATGGGGCGGAACCAGATGATGCAGAGTTGGTGAGCCTCAGCAAAAGGCTCGTGGAGAATGCAGTCCTCAAGGCAGTACAACAGTATCTAGAAGAAACTCAAAATAAAACCAGACAGACTGATGGAAGCCCAGTGAAAACTGAGGATGCAACTAGTGGCAATAGGAATGAAAGTGACAGTGATAACAGAAAGTGAGCGCTGTGGGAAGGCCAGAGCCCCAGAATCTCACTGTTCCGATCTGCTAAGTGGAGCTGGATGATATGCATTCTGCTTTCAGAGTAAATGTCTGTTTTGAATCAAAGGACGCCATCTAACAGTTGAATAATAATTGTTTGCATTGCTGAAAAACTACTGAATGCTAGGGGGAAAAAAGATGATTGGGGGTGGGGAAAGAAGGAAAAAGACTGTAAAATAGAAAGATTCAACTTCTACTGGCTCTGACTACAGAGGATCTCTTCCTTGCTTGCAAAGAAGAATCAAACCTTTTGTGTATGCCTTTCAGATTGCAATGAATGGCCCTAGAAGAGGCCTGGCCATAGGTGGAAACAATCCATCTACATTCTTTGGCACTGCCACAAGTAATAGCTTACTTGATCTGTAACAGAACAGATTCTGTTGCAAAGCCAACAGCAATCAATGCCCAGCTACAAATGACTGCTACAGATGTTCGTCACAGATACTATTACACAGTATGTAACATAGTGGGAACTTCTTTTGGATATGACACTGTGCTGTGTTCTTCACTTTTTGGTAAAAATTGTTCACAAATTATATTTTTGACAAAACACTACCTTTTTATATAAGATAAATATGGCCATAATTTTAAGTCCTTTAGAAAAATGTATCTATTTGGATACATTACCTCCATACTTTAAAATGTTTATAAATGATGCTAGTTGTATGCAAAATGTACTGTATCATTCTTTTCCTCTAGGGAAGAATCATGAGGCAGACTTAATAAAGGAGGCTTTGCACAGAGAATCACTGTCCCTGTTATCCAAACTGAATCAGATAAAAGAGCTGTTATCAAGCCCTGAGACCCGGATGAAAATTTACAGGGAACTCTTTGAAGACAGCCGCAACAGCAACAGAAATCAGGAAAGTTGCATTGACTTTGGCTCTCCAAATATGCAGTGGTAAATTGCCATAATGTAAAGTTGTTTAATGATGAAAGCAATTGCTTTTGCAAACTTCCCTCTCCCTCTTTCTTTTTTAGTAACAGTATAAAAGAGTACAAGTTGGTTATGTCATATTATAGTAAAATATACACAGAAGCACTATATTGCAAACTGATGAGCTATAGTAGTTCTCCTGCTAAAGGGTTTTGTTTGTTTGTTTGTTTGTTTGTTTGTTTTGGGAATTTTTTAAAGATTTGAGGTGTAGGTCTATTTTATGGTTTCATGACGTCAAAAAAAAAAAGCCAAACTCATTCTAAAATGAAGGTAATCAAACGCTGTAGCCATTCTTTATCACTACAAGTATTTAAGTCTTTTCTCACAAGATTATTTCTATATCTGTGAAGGACAGATACTAAACTAAAGAACAGATATTTGAAAATGATTTTAAAATGCATAGCTGAAGAAGGTATTTTAATGAGCTGCCTTTTCTGTGTGTACTGATATTTCCAGTTCGCACTGTCTGTTTTATTTTTCTTGTTTTGTTGTACTCGGGGTTTGTTGTTGTTGTCTTTTTTAACCAGCACTTGAAGACTCATGTACAGATGCTGAAATGTGGTTTCTGCTATTGTTTACATGGAAGCAGGAATGTTTTTTATAAACTTTCAGGGAGAAATTCTGGTCCCATTCAATTCAATGGCAAACATTCCAATTGACTTCAGTGGGACCAGAGTTTCACTCTCACTATGTGTTGTTTGAGTAATCGTTGTTCAGAAAGATATTTGCCTTTTAATTTCTGTGGAAACAAGAGGTTTTTGGTTTATGTTCATGTTTCCTCCATCTTTGTACCCATTGCTACCTGAAGAAGAGCCTGTGCCTGCATTCCCTGGGTACTCAACACTTCAATGGAAGTTTTAGGTGCACACAAATGCTGGATTAGGCCCAATATTTGCACTTTTCTTAAGCACTTGTTTAAGATTGCCTATGATTGTAAGATCTTCTACTTAATTATGTATTTTGTGATCACTATCAGGTTTGTGCTGTTAAAACAGCAGCATAAATATTAACTAAAGTACTGGTAGTTTCTCTGTTGCATCACAGCTAATTCTTCCCCCTCCCCTCAGTTGATTAAATGATAGTGTACCCTAAATTCCATTTCATGCATTTGTCAATCCATATTCTTAATAAAAATTGCTTCTTTTCATTTCACTCTCCATGCATCATCTTTTCTCTAAGCAAATTTAAAAAAAGAAATGCTTTTGAAGTTAAATGTGGCAGAACTAATTAAATGACGTCTATGCAACTCCTTATTACACCTTCTATGGGTGTTATTTTAAGGTAATGATATTGCACCTGAAGGCTGAAACCATATAAACCTCCATGCCATACTTTGAACCCCTGCTGGAAAGTACCTTCCTTTCCCCAGCTTGATGCAGAGCCTTCATCACTGGATCAAGTGAATCAGTATAACCACCTAACAGCAGTGCTTGAGCACAAATCAAGGAGCACACCTAAAGCACAGCTGCAAAACAATGTTTGGAAACATGTTCATGGTCATTCTAAGGCAGCTACATTTCCTTGTTTGTGGGTGGCATGTGTTGAGCAGGAATGGCCTGAAAAAGGGGGAAGCATCTTTTTCTCAGTTGTCCCAAACTTGGCCCCATTAAAAGGAGAGGTAGCAAAGAGAAGCCCTACAAGGCAGTTTGAGAAAAGACCAAACCACTGTACTCTGTTTACTCAAATGCAAGAAAAGGGTTTTTTTCCCATTTAACATAAAGGAAAGAAATCCTCTCATCTTGGATTTGAATACAAGGGGGGAGGGACAGCAGGCAGCTGCTGGCACTTGACTCCAGCCCGAACCTGGAGCTGTAGCCTCTGCCCCCACTCTTAACCAGCTCTGTTCCTGCACTGTTGACTCTGACTCTGGCCACTACTCACCCTCTGCCTCTGGATCTAGCCCTGGCCTTACTCCAGCCTGGAGCGTGGAGCACATGGTTGCTCCAGCCCTGGCCCTGGCCCTGGCCCAGCCAGGCAGCAATGATGGCAGCAGTGGCAGCTCCGACCCAACTCTGGGGCTTGAGTTGCTGCTGCCTCAGCCACTTATGCATGGTCTGACTGGGCCCAGAATGACCATTTGCTCCATGTTGTGGACTGGAGCAGGGCTAGAGCCAGGGCAGGAGTTGAAGCCAGAGGGTAAGCAGTGGGTGGGGGGAGCAAGTGGCAGGGGGAGTAGGCAGGGGACAAAAGTGCAGGGATCAGGTCATTTTACTCTGCCACTGGCTGCCACCCTAAGGCTGCTTTCCCCACTGCACTAGAGTGGTGACACTCCAATAATTAGAGTGTACATGAAAAAAAATTAAAATGTTCTTTATATAGAATTTTATTATTGGCAGGCTGTCTTAAATTCAAAGTTGTCTTGGATTCAGGTAAATAGGGTACTGCTTCCCGCACATTTTAAAAAAGCTTTACAAAGCCATCCCTGAAAAATAGCTGCTCCCTTCAAACCCTCCCAAACATCGAGATGAATCATGTCAAGTTTCTTTGCTGTACTGCAGGCCAGAACTTTTGGCCCTGTGGGCCTGATGAGTAATGCAAAGCTGCTCTGCAGGCCGGATCCCGTGGGAGGGAAAGATGTTCGTACTCAAGATGCCCTGCTCCAGTCCAGGACATGGAGCAAACGGTCACTCTGGTCTGTGGGTCTGTGGGATGAAATTTGGAAACCATATCAATAACCAGTGCCATCCCACAGTTTCCTGAGGTGGCTGCACATGCTGCATTTCTTATTGTTTGGATATGCTGTTACTTATGAGACCAGCTAAAGGCAGGGGGAGAATCTGAAAGTGGCCATGTCATAAATAAAGGACCTTGTTTCTTTGCTTTCTTATTTTCCATTTCTCATTGTCTGTAGAGCAAGTTGGAATTGTTGATTCTTTGGTGAATGTTCTATAGTGAAATGAGCACAAGGCAGCTAGACTCTGCCTGAATCTCATGCTGTTACTTCCTTCTCTTCCTATCAACTGGGAGGCACAAGCTTGAATAAGGCACCTTTTTCACAGCACTATTTACCTCAACAACTACAGTAAAAGGTTTCAAATGTACGGATCTATATTTAGGCCTCCTAATAAGTGGCCTGATTTTAAGAAGTTCTCATCTTTCTCAACTCCTACTGATTTCAGAAAGGACTGTTCAGGAGAGGGGGGAGAAGGGAGGAGGGAAGGGGAAGAGCCAGACTGCCTACATTGGTGCTTAATTTTGAAAGTTTTAGTCCTTGAAAAATCAACTGGACTTACTCAACTAGGTACTTTAAAAGTCCCATGAACAGCATTCCCTTTTGGTTTAGCCTAGTAAGTCACTATAAAATACATTGTCTAGACTCAGCTTTAAAACACAATAACCCTCTTTTGCTGATTTATCTATTCTCCTGTTTCCAGGTAGCACGGAAACATGCTGGGTGCAGGAGCATGAGAATAACAAATAGATACTGTGTGCCAAAACAAAAAGATTAAGTGCTAAATACATATGTATTGTGCAGCATTGTGAGACAAACTCATCAGAATGCAAATACACAAAGAATGAACACAGTGTGTAATGGTACACGGCACACAGATCAAAGCAAACAGATCGCCTTCCTCATGTTGACTATGCTACTAAGTGTACCTAAATCTTTACCCGACTGGTGATTTTTTTAAAAATCAACTTCTCTTCCCCGTTTCAAATATATTGAGTGAAAGGATACACATAACTTTTTGCCATTCTACAGAAGGCTATGCTGGATTTAAACAGGTGGACCATCTCTTAGTACCAGCAGGGACGAACTGAAAAGCCACCTAAAACTGGAGGTCTCACCTTACCTCTACCACTTTTTTTTAAGTAATGGGTTGTAGGGTGGTTCCTCCAGATCAGAGACATAGTTATGTGCCACTTTAGCACATAACTGTATTTGGATAGTGACATTTATGTATAGTTCAGGGACTACATGGGTGATGATGCAAAGCTTTGTTTTTATACATAATCAGACTTCATCAGGAATATTTTCACTTTATACCTGGCCAGTAAACATCCTAAACATTTTCTACAGTAGGAAAACAAATGCTTTCTTCCACTCTTCAGCCATGCATGATCATATTTCATTTTGTTTCATCATTTAATAAAACCCAGATCTTCTATGACTAGAGAGTCAGTGTTATCACACTGAATCAGCAGGATTTATTTGACCTGAAAGGAAGACCCACCACTTTTATCAGTCTTATCTTGTTCCTCCTGCAGAGGCAAATCTCAAAGCCTTCCAATTAATTAGCCAAGGAAATCAACATTCTCATTAATTTAATGTCTATCTGTTTTATTTTCACTTCTGAAAGTGCTAAAACATATTTCTCTGTCATGTTTGTCAAGGCTGAACTCTAAGGCAGTGATAATCTGTCATGGTTCCATGCCATGTGACATGCTATTAACAATGCTGAAGTTGCTTGTGGAAAAACTTCATCTGCAACAATGGGTACAAGCTCGTCCTATTGAAATTTTATTTCTATCCAACACCTTGCAAGTTTCTCAAACTTCAGGTGTGCCTATACTACAGACTATAGTGAAGTTTAGAGATACCCAAGTGATGGAGACTGGATGCAATCCAGCTGTCAGAATAAGGAGCTCTGTAAGGGTACACTGACAGCAAGGTGTGGATTCTAGTGTGCTTCTGGTGCATGAGCTAGCTTAGTAACTCAATGATACAGGGCCCCACCTACTCACTACTGCTGGGCACACCAGAGACACTGGCTAGTAAGCAGTGAGGATGGCTCAGATGTGTCCCTGAGTACCACCTGAAATGACTAGGATTTCATTCAGGCACTTTACATTTACTGTGTGTTGCTGATCTTGGGTATGCCACAGCAGTAACAATAGTCAGGGTCTATTTCCTCAGTAGCATCCCCATCAGGAGGAGAGTCGTATGGACATGGATATCTGAGACCAGATTCTTATAGTTAACTTAGTGAAAAGCACCACATACCCATAGTGTAGCAAATCTTTGTTAGAATCACAGTTTCACAAAGGTTGTAAGAACCATTTCAGACTTCCATGAAAGTGAAAGAGAATAAAAAATGAGATAGGAAAGAACTTGCAGAGACTATGGTGTTCAGCACAGCTTGTAAATTCACATTTTAGACTCATTTTTTTGTGTGCAATTAATTCAATCAAATACAAGTCCAAAAGCCATGGTAAGTGTATACACTGGATTAGCCAATGAAATACAACATCTTTGGACTCCAGCTGACTCCCATTGAGATCATGAAGAACTTGTCAGCTTCAATGGGAGCTGGTTTGGACCCGTGGGTTGGTAGAGAAAGGTACTTAATGACTGTATCAGACTTTGTTTTACCCTGTTTCAGAACTTAGGTCTTATTATATTTTTTAAAGAAAAACCCTATATTTATCCACTATTTCTGTAAAATAATTACTAAAACGTTTTTTCTTAGTCTGCTGAAGTGAGTAGCCAGTGTATTAGCTTGGCGCAGTTACTGTCCAATGAACTTCCCCGATGGAGAAAGCAAGTAGTCAACATCCCCTGAAAGAAGATTGGTCTGAGAAGGTTTTTATCTCTCTCCATAAGCAGGAACAAAGGAGAGCTCCTAGTGGCTAAAGTGTCCGTGTCTTACAATCCTGAAGTGTGATTCCAATACAGTGACTTTCAGATCCTGGGACAGGTCAATAGTGGCAGACAAGAGACAGCCAGTATGCAGTCACCCTTTTAGGGCCAAGCTGATAGCCCATTAAGGTATGTGATAGACTGGTATATGACTAAGGTGAGTTTTTTTAACTTTATTAAAAATGTTCTAAACAGAAGTAACGGGTAATTTCTTTTCAATTCATACATTTTAGTATTGGGATTCCATCTTATGCCTCTTTGAAAGTTCCCTTAATGAGAAAGTTCTTTATCTCACCACGGTTGTGTGTACTTTAAAACAACCCCTTAGTCCCATGAAATCATGTTCATTAGAAATGATCTGCATTCTTTAATGTGAATAAGCATAATATTTTATATGAAGCCCTGGACAGATTGTGGTTTGAGAAACAAGAAGTCACATGGTTCTTGCACGGAAAGGTGAAAATGAAAACTCTGGAAACAGTAATACATTAATACAGAAATGTCTTTTACTGAACCGTTTCCTTGATCAATACAATTTCTGGACTAAAAAAGGTCTTAGTTTTCAGTCATCTTCTCCTCATTTATATTCCCTTTACATGAAGTCTTTTTAATGAGAACATTTGGATTGAATAAAAACCAATCCAGAGACACTGCTGGGTTGAAAAATAAAACACACATTCATAGAAAAGCAATAATTAGAACAGTGCATAGGAAAACAAAACAAAAATTAAATGCTTCCATTCTTGGCATAGCTAAAGGAGTAATGCAGAAATAATAAGCAAACGCATTTTACAGCAAGAAGCTGATACTACACTACTCATCAGAAGACATAGCAAATTCCACTCTCTAGATGTGGATAACTATACCTATAGTTCTTAAAAGGCCAAACAAAAAATTAAACTACAGGAATACCTCGTTTTATTGTGCTTTGATTTATTGTGCTTTGCAGATATTGCGTTTTTTACAAATTGAAGGTTTGTGGCAACCCTGCATCAAGCAAGTCTATCGGCGCCATTTTTCCATCGGTGCCATTTTTCCAACAAATGATGGTTAGCATTTTTTAGCAATAAAGTATTTTTTAATTAAGGTATGTACATTGTTTTTTTAGACATAATGCTATTGCACACTTAATAGACTACAGTATAGTGTAAACATAACTTTTATATGCACTGGGAAACCAAAAAATTCGTGTGACTCGCTTTATTGCAATATTCGCTTTATTGCAGTGGTCTGGAACCGAACCCGCAATATCTCCGAGGTATGCCTGTAT
>NW_017729026.1:3732109-3747451 GCF_001723915.1 Gavialis gangeticus | reverse complement strand
GGCTTTATTGCAATATTCGCTTTATTGCGGTGGTCTGGAACCGAACCTGCAATATCTCTGAGGTATGCCTGTACTAGAAATGACTAATTTGGTTTCATGGTGCTATATGCACATCAGCAGTAGTACCAGCAATAGATATAAACTACCTAGCCCATAACCAGACCAGGACATCCACACAAGACAATTGATTTCTATATAGCTTCTTTCATTCATGGTAGTACAAAAAGCTCTTCAGAGAGCATCAAAGAGACAAGAACATTTTAAAACTGAGATCTAAAGAAGGAAAACAGAGAGGGAACATTACAAATAAAAGAGGCATGATACCAAGTGGGAGCTGAAAGGCAGCTAAGAGCACAGGAGTTCCATGAATGATCAGACCTCCAGAGCCGAGTTAAACTAAAAGCAGGCAGAAGGTAGAGCAGCATGGCACTTCAGAGACTAACTGGTTCAGAGAGCGTGAGATTTCATAGGCAACAGCCTACTTTGTCAGAATGTCAGGGGGAGAAGTACTCTTCTTTTGAAGTTCCTGATGTTGGACTAACTACCCACCAATAACTGGAAAAATGGAGAGACCATTGGATCAAAATTGGATCAAAGCTCATGCACGAGGTGATATCTTTTATTAAACCAACTAGATATTTGCAAGCAAATGAGTTTATTTATTTGCAAGTTTTCAGGCACACTCATCCTTCATCAGGCATAGGAGGGAGCAGATTGTAAAAGTTCTCCTCAATAGAAATGAAAATTCGTATTTTATTTAATGTTTACTTAATATTTTAAATGGGATAAATACATAAGAAAAGAAGTGAATGGGGAAGAGGGGTAAGGGATTTTGGGTTCAGTCCTGCAGAGTACTCTGGACTCAGCTAATAAACATGAACTTCCTACTGAAGTCAGTATATCGACTCAGATGCTTAAAATTAAGAACATAAGTACTATAGGTTGATGGTAGTCTTATGCGGAGTTTAGAATATGGAGTATATAGGGTGGTTTGGCTAGGGCTGGTCCTGCCTCAGGCAGGGGGTTGAACTAGATGACCTCTGGAGGTCCCTTCAAGCCCTACTTTGCTGTGATTCTATGCACTTTACAAGTACTATGTACTATTTAAGATTCCCACAGTAAGAAAGAAAATTATTTGGTCATTTTATTCTAGTCCCATTAACATTTAGTAGTTAAGGATTAAGAGGATCATAAAACAGGAAAACTTCAATAGTCAAAAGAATTAAGAAATGTATGGATAAAGATTTCAGTAGAGGCATAACAAGTACTCTCTTCAGATAAAGAGGGGGGAAATAATTTGCCTTCAATGAAAGCAAATTAACTTTTCAGACTATTTTAGGCATGATCAAGGCTTCAGTTATACAATATTCAGAAGTGACAACAAGATTAATAGAGATGCTAAAAGAATAACTCTATTTATAATCCAGACATAACCCCCAGAAAACAAGGACGAGGAAAGGGGGGAGCTACAATTTTAGCTGAAATGCAGAAGATTTAAAATTTTAAAAGCAATTTAAAAAAAAAGCCAAAAACATTTTGAGGAACAAAACAGTGAAATGGAATAAGTATAACACACGTATAGACTCTCAAATATTGCATCTGTGTTTGTGTCCAGCAGCTATTGGTATATGCATTCACATCCATTCTCTAGTCATAAATACATACATTTTCAAACCAAATGCATTGAAATAGCAAGGTTACAGTGACTGTGCAAAGAACTGCAATGAAGCAATACAAAAAATACTGCAAGAAAAAAAATGTTACACAGGAGAATGTGACCTAAACATTAATTCTGCAAACTCCATCAAAAACTCTGAGCAAAAAAGCACATTTAATGCTCTATACAAAACTAATCCATGTTTGTACACAAGTTCAGGGGTGTAATGTAACTACCAATCCAAGTGGGCAAGGTAGAAAAATACTTGGCTTTCCAGAAAAAAACTATGGGTTCAGTGAACAATTTCACAGCTCTAGAGTAGCCATGCATGCTGGCAACAGTAGAGCAGTGAAAAATGGGATACTATGAGAAAAAGGAAGCAAATCTTAAGATTCTTAAAGTAAAATGCCTATCCTCAGTAGATCAGTATAAATAACTTAATGACAGCATCATCTACCTGCTAGTTACATTACTTAATGCTAAGAAAATAAAGGAAAATGGTACTCAAGTCACAGACAAAGAAAAATGAAACACTTACTGTATCTGCATTATCTGGACAGGCCCGTCACAAAAAGGTAGACAGAATTGTCAGAGAAACATGATCATGGGAGCAATTAGAGATCTGTGCCCATTATTTGAGTATGCTCTGGAATAAAATATAACACAGCTTAGCATTAGAATGGATATTCTCATTTAGTGAAAGTGTTTGCTAATGAAGCCAAACCAGCCAGCCCTGCATACTCAATGAGTAATGCAGAGAAGTTGGAAAAGGTTTCTAAACAGGCAGTGAAAAAAAGAAAACAGATCAAACTGATTTGTGAGCAGTTAAATTGGGATATGCATAACTCAGTCCTCCCTGGCAGAGCCCCAGGGATGAGTTAGGATTTCAAGAACGATGCATACAAAAAAGAAAAAAGACAACTGAAAAACAACAGCTGAAATTTTGGAAACAAACGCATGCCTGTCACATTCAGAACTGAAAACAGGTTGTTTTTATTAAAGCTTTCAGAAGATAAAAATCATAACACAGGCAAGTCTAGAAGCAAACTAATGAGTCTTCCTCAGTGTATTTGATTTTAGCAACACTTCATGTTTCACTGCATGTATGTGCACACAAGTGCACACTCAGATCTCCCCTCCTCTTTCTCTCTCACATGTATAACTATAGAGAGACATAATTTTGGTGCAATTGCCTACAAGTGAGATCAATGCAACAGCCACTTAACTTAGATCTAAAGAGGCAAATGAAAAAAGAAATGGATTTAATCACATCTCTGGGTTCATGGGAGACCTTGCAGTTAAATAGATACTTAAGTTTTCTCCATGTGAGGATTTATGTGTTCATTGTATTTTGCAAGTTATAATGGATGTAATTAGGAAAGGTGCACAGAGAAGCAGTAGGCCAAATTTACCTTATTCTATGGCATGCTGTGAACAGAAAGAAAGGAGAGAATAGGGGGCACAATAAACAGTCTTGGGGCCAATGCAGCCTTTCAGGCAATCCCAGTGGCTCATCAGAATTCTTAATTAGAAATGGGCGTGAAACAGTTAGTCTTGTCTCTCACAGCCTGGCGATCTGTAGAAGCCTGCATGTGCAGTCTGGTTTCCTTGCAAATGTGCCAAGGGTTTACATCCAGCCAGTAGATCCCACTAGTTGCAGCCTCAGCTGGAAAATATGCCTTGCAAATGGACCCCAGTAAAATTTAAATTGGACAACTGGACTGTTGAGAACAAGGGAACTGACCCTTTGTAATCATAATCTCTATCTCATCACTTCTGGTTAGCAGTCACTAATAATGACAACAGTCAATTTGAACCCTGCTGTGCAGGGAGCAAGGAAACCAGGTTGAACAGTATGGGTAAGAGATCAACCAACACAGAAGGATCTGAGATTACTAGAAAAATGAAATTTGCTGCTTTTTTATTCCTGCAGCATGCAGCTTGAAATGAAACAAATGCGACTTGTAGCAAAGCAAAATTTTAGATGACATTAAGGATATGGACAGATGTATGGGGATTAAATGACACCTGTTAGGTTGTAAAGGCGTAAACAGGCCATAGTTGATAATTCAGTGCATAAAATATTCCATTCATTCATTAAAAAATAATGTTAGAAATACCTATAATTTCTATGGGAGGACAAAAAGGCAAGAGAGAGAGAGACAAGGCTGCAAAGAGGTGACTAGTGACCCAAATATATATTTTTTATAGATCATCAATTTTAAAGCCAAGAGGAGCCATTACAAGAATCTAGTATGACCTGCAAAGCAAAGGCCAAAGACCCTTATTGTATAGTTAACTTTCTAGAGCCCACAGATGAGACAGACTCTTGTTGTGCTACATACTGCACAAAATACTTTTACTTTTTCAGGTTTCATACCTAATTATAGGTGCTCATCCTGTTCTCTGAACATGTATCCCATACAGTAAGGTCCACCACCCATAATAATATACATATTGACCTATTACAAAAGCAGCTGAGAAAGGAAAGAGAGGAATAAGTGTGCCCAGGAATAAGTATAGCCTAACAGATCTGAGTTAGCAGATCAGTGTTGGGGAAAACAGGTTCCAAACAGACAGAAGATAGGGATGTCCACCCATACCTCAGTTCCTTTATCTCTGTGTTGTAACAGTATAGAGGCACCAGTAGACTCTTGACTATGTTAGGAAGACTGTTTACTTGCTTGTTGTGAAAGCTTATGGTTTATATTGCATCAACCGTGACGTCAATCAGAGGGTAATATGTGTCTTAATATTTATTCAGTCCTTCGCTTTAGGCTGGGCTGCAAGAATAATATGTAAAGAGAATTAACTTATCCTTTTTAATCAGGCTGCCACAGAGAGTCATCCCCACAGTTTCAAAACCAAGTATTTCATCACTGTTCTATGGAGGTAAACTCTCCTATGTTACACAAAATAAAACACCCCAAAGGGGAGGAGTTTTACTGTTGACTTCAGTGACAGAATCAAACTAATAATGTCCACCCTTGAAAAGCTTACTGTAAGTCCCTAGGATAAAGTCAGTGGAATAATGAAAAAAATGGTTACTATCAGCAAATTAATTACACTAATACGTATTGCTATTTAGGGGGTCATCAATCATTATTTGTGACTTTTCAGCCAATTGCTGCTCTTAAAAATAACTAGCCTTTGGAGTATATTATTAGTAGTGGGAGCTCATTTGTTGTTTCCCTTTTACCATTTCCAGCTGAAAAAGCTTCAGGGGTAGAAACAGGGAAAGAAAATATGTCACATGACCAATTTATTTTGCATAACAAATTGCAGCCCATGAGTATGAAAATTACTTGAAACTAAGCTGTGAGTATTCCACTCTGAATAGCAAAGTAAAAAATACTGTTCAAACAGCATCACACAATGGGATGCAACAGAATTAAGACCAATTAACAAGCTGGAAAGAGGACATTCCTATTTAACAATGATGTTTTCTGAACCATGTGGTATTGCTGTAATGTATGCTGAAAAGGGCTAAGATTTCCAGAGAAGCAGAACTATACACGTATGGAAAAATGATTAAGAAATTACTTTGGCATCAGTATATATACTACTGTTAGCTGTTAATCCAAACTGAAAATTGACTCAGGGAAGTGAAGCCCAACATGAGGATACACAGTCTAGCATAATTCTTTACATTATGTAGCAAGTTAGCTCAAAGATGGCAAAGTGCTATAATAACAGTGGATCAGGCATTGTGGTGCAGAAGGTAGTAGCTTTGGATGGGGCCAGACTTGTTTGCCTGTATTTCACAGGTAAGAGGTGCTCCTGTACTTCCAAGAGGCTTTTAGAGAAGGAAGCTCTAAGTTTTAGCCATGCACAGTCTAGGGAGAAGCACTCAATTCTAGGTGTCCCTGGGTTTGTCCCTTTATGAACATCCCCTTTTCACAAATGACTGATTTAGGCCTTGGTGGGCGGGGGAGTGAACTATTGCCAAACAAATCAGTGGTCACATCAGGAGTCAAAACTGGGACAAAATCATGACTCCAGTAAAACTAACAAAAGCTTTGCCATTGACTTCACTGGTTTTGTCCCCAGCACTCGCAGAGAAGGTTGCTGTTGAGTTCACATTATCTGCTCCTGCTGGCACATGCCAAACCTGAAAACATGACAATGAAGCTACTTTACGGACATCTCCCACAGCTGCTCCTGAGCATATCAAGACTGAGGTCTTGAGACTGGCTGCAGAGGGTGGCCTGGAGAAGCTTCACGGTTGTATTTCTGGTTTAGTGCTCGTGAGTAGAGGCTTAAGGACAGCCCCCTGGGAGTGTCAGACACCCAGTGGGACCAGGGTTGCAACTTAAGTCTCATGCTTATTCCTCTGCTGTAGCTGCTGAACACCTTCTTTTTAACAGACTATCAATCAATTCACTGTGAATTATTAGCTGTTCTGCTTCACAAGACCCTGAAAACCTGTCATTTTTGTAAACTACTATCATCTTACCTTTAGGACTAAGACACAACCAAGCACAAAGGAGGAAGAGGACCGATCCATCTTTTGTAATAGTTTTCAGGGACTCAAGCAGAGTGAAAGAGGATTGCATTAAAACATGCAATAGGTGGAGCAGGATCTGCTCTCTGGTTTGAAAAAGAGCCCTGGCATACCTAAGAGAACAGGAAACAGCAGAATGATGTGTAGTCATTGCCTCCTGCCCCAACACAATGTTGGCAAAGTCATCTCTACCAGATGGCAGAATTAGGAACAAGATGTTTGGCAGGCATGTAATATAAAACCAATTAATTGCAGCAAAAGATAAGGTTGCATCTTTTATCTTAGCAGAGAGTTTTAAAGGAAACATTCTTTTCTGTTATTCTCTCAAAATGGAGTTGGAGACTCAATAGGAAAAGAAAATTAAATTCAAACCCAAATCACTCTAGTTTTTTTAATTCTAATTTGAAGGTGCTAGAGTTGACATCATCACAGCTATAAGTATTAAATAGACACACCTCCAATTGTCCGTGATTCTGGAAGGAAGCCAAGTGGAGAGAAAATAAATTGCCTTGTGTTCCTTTCAGATACACAAGTGACATGGCTGCACTGCATTAAATGTGCGAATACCTCTGAATGTATGGGTTTGGATAAAATGTCACGATTGCTATTGTTCAAGAAGAGTCCCATGGTGGGGTGGGGGTTAATACTAAATTATTTAAAACTTTTAAATCAACTGCTGTATGGAAACAGTTGGTTACATTACCTTTTACTCTCTAGGCTTTGAAAGGGTCTACAGGAAAAGCACTGCCACCAAATTGCAGTCATATTACCAGTACAAACCCAATCATGGAGTTCATAAATTCACTACAATTTCCTGAAGGCGATAAGAAGCACAGCTCATGCTTTCATAGCCTGGAGGGATTTTCTTGCCTCAGCAGTGCCTTGCCCCTACAAGTACAGGGAATTATTTCCCCTCATTGCTTAGCTTACTTCAGAATTAAATATCTGCACTTCAACTAAATAAAAGGAAAGTCATTCTTTAAAGAGATGTAGCAAGCAGGTTGCTATTGTTAGTTGAAAGTGTCTGTAAATGTTCAATGGGTATTAAGGGCTTTACAGGGCAAATAGGTGTGACTCCACCAAAGGGATTCCCCTTACCACCCCTACAATGCATGCACATGTACACACATACAGACACACATATACAGACACACACATATTCTCTTTTCTGAGGCCAATGAGGAGAAATTCATCCTTTCTATTAGGCTGTCTTTTTCTGATATGCCCCACAGCAGGATACAAATAGTGATGGACACTATCTAAATATCCCATTTTGTATTAAAGCACACACAAATTCAAGGAAAAGTGTGTTAGATGAATAGATCAGACCTATGCTGATAAGGGAAAGTTGTCAGATGAAATTATACTTTTTGCAGCAGCCTCTGCTGAACCCACAAAAAGACAACTCCACTCATTGGACCTGCTAGAATCTGAATCAGGAAGGGGTCCCCTCTGCAGTCTTTCCCAAAACATGGCTCATGGAGGACTCGATGGAGTGCAAATAGGCTTATTCAGAGTCTTAGTTTCCATTTGTAAAAACTGTGAAGATGATCTTGAAATGTGACCCAAATATAACTACTGACAACAACTCAGAGAGCTAGATTTCACAGCTCTAGTGTGAACTGCCTCATTTATTTCAATAGATGCTAGTTCAGAAGCCCATAATGACATTTTAAGGCTGTAAACAGGTGTTGTATTTATTGCAGGAGAAAGCCTTTTGTCTTGGGATCACACAGATGTACATGTTTACTGTCCTACGTCAAGCCCCTCTGCTATATGCTGGACAAAATGTACTAACAGTTTTTACCTGGAACACCCTATTGCATGGTTCATGCAGTTCATTAGGGCCAGAACAGTCAGGCTGTATGCTCTTGCCAGCCACAGACTGGGATAGGAGCAGAAATGCAGCATGGAAGGGCTATGCGTGTAAATGACTGTACCGCTCCTGTTTCAATGTGGATTAAACCCTGGGACAATCAGTCCAAGGTCAAATGAGACAGCAGTCCATACCCTGCATTAAAAAAATACCCATTTCACTGCTTGAAGATAGTAAAAAGAGCACATATTTTAGGAACAAGTATCTTGAAGAAACCTCTTGGGTTGGAGTCCAGTCCCCTGATACTAATGCCTATTAGTAGCAACATGGTGGTACCCTAAACAGCTGTTACTGTTCTAGGGAGCATCAGCAGTACAGAAAATGTTCTCATGGGGTGCATCTATACTGTTGAGAACATTATATGTTCCAGCACATGTCACTTACCTCCTGCTACCGATCTAATCATCATGACATGGAAGAAATTCCAGTTTTTATGGTAAATAATCACTTCTCTTTTTATATTGCTGATGGGAAAGCAAACACTTTGAGAATTGACGGTAACAACGTCTTTCAGCAGTTCTGTTAATTGCTAATGACTCCGGGGCAGGGTGCTTATCTCTGTGCTGAAAGGAAAGCTTCTGAACAGCTGTCAGAATTCTTCTGACACATCCAGAGCTCTGAAGGCACATTACAGCATGTTCGCCTAATGTTTAATTATTCCAATCAAACTTGAAATCTTTCATCAATGGCTGGGGGAAACACTAGACTGTTAGTGATCAGCTCTTGCCTGGTTCTTCTCATTACAAACACTTTAGAAACAAATCGTATGAAAAGGCTTGTGAGTGCCATAATGACTATGAGCCATCCTTCAAAATAAGGACTGGATGTTTTTTGATTCCACGTGGACAGCTGTACAGATTTTTGTACAGTATAACACTTATCTAGAATCAATGTAATTTAGTAAGTAGTTCAATTCCCAAGCCTCATTATCTATTTACTGTAGACAAAGGCACACCAAGTTCAAGGGCCACTTGTAAATAACACTTTGCAATGGAAGGCCTTCACTACTGGAACCTGCTCAGACTGAATGTACTCCCTGTGTACAGTTTGTGAGTAGGAAACTGGACTTCACATGTGCAGGCAGGCACATACTCAAGTGCACATACTCAACCACTTGTACACAATGAGGACTGATCGAGTTTCCAAATACTTTGTTAAACAAAGTTGTTTATTAAAGAATTATGGCAAGCCCCTAGGATTGTCCTAGTGGATAGCATGCAGTCTGTGAGCTATATGTTGTGCACCCCTAAGTTTTTTCCATCACTGTAGCATCTGAGACCCTACCCCATAAAATGAGTTCCTGATATTTTTTTCCCTTTTTGGTAGTGAAAACTCCAATTGGGACAAGCTTTTTATGTTGGCAGGAACTCAGAGAAAAAATGGGGTATAACGAGGTTCTCCTGACTGCAGAAGGGCCGAGTATTACATTTTTTTGTAGTTCGTTCACATTGAAAGGCTTTTTGCTGTGCTTCAGGAGTCAGCAATGCCATCTTGCATTATCCAACTTGAATTAGATCCCCTATAAAAATAGTTTTTAAGACAAAGACTACTAATTATTTTCATTGTGGGGCATTATACATAAGGAACTCCAATTCATGTATGAGGGCATTGCAAGCTTTTGCAAATGTGAGGGCATTGAATGCTTTTGACCTTTTTTTTCTAAGTTGGTGCAATCATTCACATTAAAAAAATAAGAGAGAAAGAATGAGTTTTTACATTCTTTCAAATTAATACTATAGAACAGTGAAGACTGAAGATCTCTTCAAGCACCAACTGTAGATGTGGTCTACAGAGAGTTTCTTATGCTCAATACATACAGGTAGAAAAATGAAAAACAGAAGCCACAGGCACACATCTTAAGCAAAAGGAGAAATTTCATGTACTAGAGGGAAGTTTTGTACAAATTCAGAGTTCTTCCCATAAAGAGATATTTTTCTTAGGTCTCATAAAAGAAAACAGTCTTTAATTTCCCATTCTAGAATATTGTGCCATCTGCACTTCTGTTCCATTTTTCAGGCAACAAATATTTTCATTCCTGTTTAAGCTGGATGTGTCAGTTGTCTCTACAATTTAATTTATATATATACTTATATTGCTAATTTAGAATAAATATCAACCTTTATTGGTATTACATTGATCATCTCCTAAGAGATTTCACCACTTCAGTGGCAAAACTATTAGCTCTGTACAAGGAATGAATTATGTAGCAGACATGCAGGACTTCTGGGAACTATCTAGATAAGGGATGGAATTTACTATGGGACTTGAACCTGCACCTATTAAAAAGTCAACAGGAAAGCTCTGATTGTATCGGTGGAGCAAAAAAAGAAATCATGCACCCTAACTCAAAGGGGTCTCTATTCTACCAAGTCATCAGGGAGGCAGAAGTAACAAGTTTTATAATACGTGCTAGCCTTTCATGTCAGAACTGCAAACCCCCAACACTATTGAACAAATCCTTTCCTGTTGAAAGTTATCATTCTTTCACTGATTTTAGTTTGCTGTGTATGTAGCAGAACCTACTGTCAAGTATATGCTACAAATGTTGTTTCACTTGTTCACAAACTCATAGTCATTGGTTAAAAACAGATATAGTTCAGTCCCAGCAGATTCTGTCTGGAAGAGTGCAAAAGTGAAAAAATGTAAAGAAAACCAAGACAAAACTCCTAGAAGATTTGGTGTAATAAACGTTCTCCACGAAAATCCAAAGTAGAAGTTTCTTGTTTGTGAAGTCTGTTTGCTGGCTCCCCTCCATCTTTTAACTACAACTTTTAATGTATTGAAAAACATATACTTTTCCAGCAGCTGCTAATCAAACAGCAAAATAAAAACATAAAAACCCATGTATGTTTATCTGGTCAGGAAGCCTCAGGCATTTTAAAGAGTTCCTAGTATTTCAAAATATGCTTTTAGTCTACATGCTTTACAGTTCCTCTTCAACCTCTTAAATCTAGGTTTAGATGGAGACAATTATCCACAGTGCTCACTGAGAAAAGCAACAGCAATCTAATTGCTCAATACTTTCATTAGAACTGTATTGATTTGGGCCTTTTTTCTGCCAGTGTTCAAAGAAAGGTGAATTTCCCTTTCTCTGACGATTGCTATTTCACAACATCCTTTAGTGTTTCTTTAGAAGTTGTGTGCTGTTTGATGTTCAATCTGCCCAGTGCTCTTTAAAGAAAAAAATTTTTGTTCAAAGTAACTTTCTGAACTAAGGGTTGAGTTTAACTGACGCTGACACTGCCTCTTTCTTTGAGCCCTAGAGAAGTCCCTCAGCTTCTCTGCCTCCGCATGCCTCAGAGTCCGGATCAAGTTATGGGTGTTATATAAGAATATAGGGCTGGAAGAGGCATCGCAAGATCATCTAATCCAGCCCCTGCTCAAGGCAGTATCATCATGACTAAACCATCCCAGCCAAGTGACTGTCTAACCTACTCTTGAAAACTTCCAAGGATGGAGATTATCACAGATTTGCCTCAAACAGGAGTCAAGGGGCAATCACTAGATCTCTTTGAGGGGTCATGTGGGTCCATAAGTGTAGAAATTGGGCCCATGTCATTTGGCCTGTGGGCCTCCTTATGACTGTGAAAATTTGGCATTGGAGGAGCAGGGCAGTGTCACTTGCCACAGCTTCCAGAGGCACAGAAATTAATCCTGTCACTGCTCCTCTGCCACCATGTTTCTGCCCCCCGTAGACTGAATGAGCCCACCCCTGTGTACTAGATCGGGTTGGGGCACGGGGTTGCTCTGCATCCAGGTTTGGTGTGTGGGGCCAGGTCAGCACAGTGGGTCACAGGTCCCTGCCATTGGTATCTGGCCTACTGACAGGCCCTGTGCCAACTTTCCTGCCCTGTGGTCCAAATGAAAGAACACCACTGCATTAGATAATGAAGTGCTGTTCAGTCCACAAGTCATATCTGCTTTCAAGTATAGTGGCTGGAGGGCTTCTACTCCAGCACACGTTATAGCCTCATAGGCTTTCATGGTGCTCTGGTGTGGTGCCAGAGGACTGGAAAAGGGCCAATGTGGTTCCCATTTTCAAAAAAGGGAGGAAGGAGGACCCAGGAAACTATAGGCCAGTTAGTCTTACCACGATCCTGGGTAAGCTTTTTGAGAGAATTATCCTGGTGCATGTCCACGAGGGGCCAGCAGGGGAGACTATGCTTAGGGGCAACCAACATGGGTTCATTAGAGGCAGGTCCTGTCAGACCAACCTGGTGGCCTTCTATGACCAGGTCACCAAATCCTTAGATGCAGGTGTAGCAGTGGATGTAGTCTTTCTGGACTTTAGGAAGGCCTTCGACACTGTCTCTTATCCCATTTTCATTAAAAAACTAGGGGACTGTGGCATCGACACCTACACAGTCAAATGGGTCACTAACTGGATGGAGGGCCGCACCCAGAGAGTGGTGGTAGATGGGTCTTATGTGACCTGGAGGGATGTGGGAAGTGGGGTCCCCCAGGGCTCGGTCCTTGGGCCTGCACTGTTCAACATCTTCATCAGCAACTTGGACGAGGAGGTAAAAAGCAGATGACACTAAGCTGTAGGGAGAAGTGGGCATGCTAGAAGGGAGGAATAGGCTGCAATCAGACCTAGACAGGTTACAGGGGTGGGCGGATGAGAACAGGATGGGTTTCGACACTGACAAGTGCAAGGTGATGCACCTGGGGAGGAACAACCAGTACCATACCTACAGGCTGGGGAACTCCCTTCTCATCAGCACAGAGGCAGAAAAGGATCTTGGAGTTGTTATTGATTCTGAGATGAACATGGGCCAGCAGTGTGAGGATGCGGTTGGGAAGGCCAACCTCACCATGTCATGCATCCACAGATGCATCTCAAGCAGGTCCAAGGAGGTGATCCTCCCCCTCTATGTGACACTGGTCAGGCTGCAGCTGGAGTACTGTGTCCATTTCTGGGTGCCGCATTTCAGGAGGGATGTGGATAGCATCGACAGGGGCCAGAGGAGGGCCACTCGCATGATCAGGGGGCAGCAGGGCAGACCCTATGAGGAGAGGCTATGGGATCTGAACCTGTTCAGCCTCCACAAGAGAAGGCTGAGGGGGGATCTAGTGGCCATTTACAAACTGGTTAGGGGGGACCAGCAGGCATTGGGGGAGTGTCTGTTTCCCCGAGCACTACCAGGAGTGACTAGAAATAATGGTCACAAGCTGGCAGAGGGTAGATTCAGACTAGATATCAGGAGGCGCTGATATCTTCACTGTCAGGGCGGCTAGGATCTGGAACTTACTTCCAAGAGAAGTGGTGCTGGCTCCTACCTTGGGGGTCTTTAAGACAAGGCTAGATGAACACCTTGCCGAGGTCGTTTGACCCCAGTACTCTTTCCTGCCATGGCAGGGGGTCGGACTTGATGATCTGCTCAGGTGCCTTCTGACCCTACTAACTATGAAACTATGAAGAGCAAAGAAAGGACTATGATAGTTGAAAGTGGCCCCAGAAAACTGAGTTAAGTGACAGTCAGTTATCTGTGGAGATTAGGGAAAAGAGATGAACTGATCTAATTCCAGCAGAAAAAATGGTATGCAAGTTCATTATGATACCATAATGTACTTTGTAAGAACACAGTTGAACATTTTTTTAAAATAGTAAACTCACCAGCCTCATGTCCAAGTCCATTGTGTACTAGTCCTATAGTAGATGCATTCTGTTTTGAGAGCTCTTTTGTACTTGGAAAAATTCCTTGCTGGCTTGACCAAGAGAGCATACTGGAGTGCATATACATATGGGGGGCTCTACACTGCCTCCTGCTTCCCCATAACAACCAGTGGTAAATTTCTTCAATTTACTTTTGCTTGCCTTTTCCTCTAGACCAATATGGCTACAACATGGACACCTGACACATGGAAGATATTGAATTTTAGCCAATTTTTAAAAATGAAATCTTCATATTTTCCCAAGCAGGAAGCAACTGTGGCCACCTGAAATGTGAGATCCTGCTCCTGCCTTTCTTTCAAGGTAATTCGCATCATCACAGATCTTCATAGGAGGTGAGAGGCTTCATACCAGCTATGAAGTGTCTGCCCAGAAGAGTTTTCCATCTATTGACTCCTCTGTGAAATCCTATGAAATATGAACTTTCATTTCTACACAGGAGAACTTTTACAACCTTTTCTCCAATGCCTGATGAAGGGTGTTTGTGCCCGAAAGCTTGCAAATAAAGAATTTTTTTTTTGCAAGAATCTTGTTGGTCTAATAAAAGATATCATCTCTACTATGAGTCATGCTGCCTTTTCAATTTACTTTGGTTTCTCTACTAGTTTTGGTGTGCAGAGAATGAGAGTTCCTGCCTTCAGGGCAGGGTCCCTTTTAAAGCAACTGATACACTCCATTGTTTGTTCAACAGAGGAACTGCGGTGCCCCACTTCCTTACAGAAACATATGCCTTTGCATGTGCTTTTACAGATATTATTCTAGCTAGCCAGCATAAAATATATCACTCACAATCAGTGGATGGTGTAGTGATCACTGGGTCCAACAAACATGCATATGTGAATGAGAAGAGCAACACACTTCAGAAGTGTATAATGTCTGCAGATCCTTGGTCTGTCTCTCAGTAAGACCCCCTCTACGGGTATCACCCAATTAACCGGGAACCTCTAATCCACCTTGCCCAGCAGCCCTGGTGGGACTGCCAGTAATCACATGATTAGGATCTGGCTTTAAGTCCCTTCCCAGTCCTAGTCCCTTCCCAGTCTCCTCTTCTCTAAACTAAATACGCCCATTTCCATCAGTCTTTCCTCATAAGTCATGTCCCGCAGCTCCCTGACCATTTTTGTTGCTCTCTGCTAGATTCTCTCCAATTTGCCCACTTCCCTTCTGTAGTGGGGGCGGGGTAGGGGGGCCAAAACTGGACACAGTACTCCAGATGTGGCCTCACCAGTGCTGAATAGAAGGGAATAATCACATCCCTTGACCTACTGGCAACATACCTACTAATGCAGCCCAGTATGCTGTTAGACTTCTTGGTAACAAGGGCACACTGCTGCCTCATATTCAGCTTATTGTCCACTGTAACACCCAGGTCCTTTTCTGCAGAGCTGCTTCCCCCCCAGTCAGCCCCCAGCCTGTACCAGTGCATGGGTTTGTTCCATCCTAAGTGCAGAACTTTATACTTATCCTTGTTGAACCTCATGAGATTTCTTTTGGCCCAATCTTCCAATTTGTCTCGGTCACTCTGAATCCTAGTTCTGACCTCCAGTGTATCTATTACTCCCCCCAGCTTGTTGTCATCTGCAAACTTGCTGAGGGTGCACTCTATGCCATCCTCCAGGTTCTTGATCAAG
>NW_017729026.1:3713835-3727109 GCF_001723915.1 Gavialis gangeticus | reverse complement strand
GCCACCTGAAATGTGAGATCCTGCTCCTGCCTTTCTTTCAAGGTAATTCGCATCATCACAGATCTTCATAGGAGGTGAGAGGCTTCATACCAGCTATGAAGTGTCTGCCCAGAAGAGTTTTCCATCTATTGACTCCTCTGTGAAATCCTATGAAATATGAACTTTCATTTCTACACAGGAGAACTTTTACAACCTTTTCTCCAATGCCTGATGAAGGGTGTTTGTGCCCGAAAGCTTGCAAATAAAGAATTTTTTTTTTGCAAGAATCTTGTTGGTCTAATAAAAGATATCATCTCTACTATGAGTCATGCTGCCTTTTCAATTTACTTTGGTTTCTCTACTAGTTTTGGTGTGCAGAGAATGAGAGTTCCTGCCTTCAGGGCAGGGTCCCTTTTAAAGCAACTGATACACTCCATTGTTTGTTCAACAGAGGAACTGCGGTGCCCCACTTCCTTACAGAAACATATGCCTTTGCATGTGCTTTTACAGATATTATTCTAGCTAGCCAGCATAAAATATATCACTCACAATCAGTGGATGGTGTAGTGATCACTGGGTCCAACAAACATGCATATGTGAATGAGAAGAGCAACACACTTCAGAAGTGTATAATGTCTGCAGATCCTTGGTCTGTCTCTCAGTAAGACCCCCTCTACGGGTATCACCCAATTAACCGGGAACCTCTAATCCACCTTGCCCAGCAGCCCTGGTGGGACTGCCAGTAATCACATGATTAGGATCTGGCTTTAAGTCCCTTCCCAGTCCTAGTCCCTTCCCAGTCTCCTCTTCTCTAAACTAAATACGCCCATTTCCATCAGTCTTTCCTCATAAGTCATGTCCCGCAGCTCCCTGACCATTTTTGTTGCTCTCTGCTAGATTCTCTCCAATTTGCCCACTTCCCTTCTGTAGTGGGGGCGGGGTAGGGGGGCCAAAACTGGACACAGTACTCCAGATGTGGCCTCACCAGTGCTGAATAGAAGGGAATAATCACATCCCTTGACCTACTGGCAACATACCTACTAATGCAGCCCAGTATGCTGTTAGACTTCTTGGTAACAAGGGCACACTGCTGCCTCATATTCAGCTTATTGTCCACTGTAACACCCAGGTCCTTTTCTGCAGAGCTGCTTCCCCCCCAGTCAGCCCCCAGCCTGTACCAGTGCATGGGTTTGTTCCATCCTAAGTGCAGAACTTTATACTTATCCTTGTTGAACCTCATGAGATTTCTTTTGGCCCAATCTTCCAATTTGTCTCGGTCACTCTGAATCCTAGTTCTGACCTCCAGTGTATCTATTACTCCCCCCAGCTTGTTGTCATCTGCAAACTTGCTGAGGGTGCACTCTATGCCATCCTCCAGGTTCTTGATCAAGACATTGAACAGAACTGGCCCTAGAACCAGCCCCTGGCTACTTGATACTGGCTGCCAACTTGACATTGAGCCATTGATACTACAGTAAAAGCTTTGTTATTTGGCACCCGTGGAGAACGGGGGGTGCCAGATAACAAAATATGCCGGTTAACTGAGAAGCCCGAACAGGCATCTTTGCCTGTTCAGGCCGCCATGTCTGGGGCGTTGCCACCCCTCCCACAGGCCCTGTGGGCCTCAAGGGACAGGGTGGTGGGCCCCGTGCCATGGGGATTTGGTAAAACCAGAAGTGCAACGGTGGGCACTTCCAGTTTTGCTTTTACCTTACAAGCTGGCATGCCGGTTAATAGAGCAAGCCGGCTTGTAAGGTGCCGGTTAAGGCAGCTTTTACTGTACTCTCTGAGCCCGATGCTCCAGCCAGTTTTCTATCCACCTTACAGTCCATTCATCAGTCCATCCTTAGCCTGCCTGCGAGAATGTTGTGAGAGACTGTATCAAAAATCTTGCTAAAATCAAGGTACACCACATCCACCAGTCTCCCGGCATCCTCTGAGCCAGTCATCTCATCATAGAAGGCAACCAGGTTGGTCTGGCATGACTTGCCCCTGGTGAATCCATGTTGACTGTTCCTAATCACCTTTTTCTCCTCCAAGTGCTCAAGAAATGGATTCTGGGATCTGCCCCATGATTTTTCCAGGGACTGAGGTGAGGCTGACTGGTTTTTAGTTTCCTGGATACTCCTTTTTCCCTTTCTTAAATATGGGCATTATGTTTGTCCTTTTCCAATCATCCAGGACTTCTCCTGATTGCCATGAGTTTTCCAAGATGATGGCCAATGGCTCTGTAATCACATCAGCCAACTCCCTCAGCACCCTCAGGTGCATCCCATCTGGCCCCATGGACTTGCACACATCCAGCTTTTCTAAGTAGTCCCTAACCTTTTCTTTCACCACTGAGGGCTGATCACCTGCTTGCTAAACTGTGCTGCCCAGTACAGTAGCCTGGGAGCTGACCTTGCCTGTGAAGACTGAGGCATAAAAGGCACTTCAGTCTTCTCTGCATCCTCTGTCACAAGGTTGCCTCCCCCATTCAGTAAGGACCCACACTTTCCCTGACCCTTTTTTTGCTACTGACACACTTGTAGAAACCCTTCCTCTTACTCTTCACATCCTTTGCTACTTGCAACTCCAATTGTGGGCCTTCCTGACTTCATCCCTGCATGCCTGAGCAATGCTCTTATATTCTTCCCTGGCTATTTATCCAAGTTTCCACTTCTTATAAGCTTCCTTTTTGTGATTTAGTTTACTGAAGAGTTCTCTGCTAAGCCAAGCTGGTTTTCTGCCATACTTGCTAGTCTTCATGCGCATCGGGATGGTTTGTTCCTGCACTCTCAGTAAGGTTTCTTTAAAGTACAGCCAGCTGTCCTGGACTTCTTTTCCCCACAATCTGGCTTCCCAGGGGATCTTGTTATGAGTTTCTTGAGTGAGGCAAAGTCTGCTTTTCTGAAGTCCAGGGTCCTTACTCTGCTGCTCTCCATTCTTCCTTTCCTCAGGATCCTGAACTCAATCATCTTGTGGTCAATGCTGCCCACTACTACATCCCCCCAAAATTCTTCCCTGTTTGTGAGCAGCAGGTCAAGAAGAGCAAGGCTCCTAGTTCGCTGCTCCAGCACTTGCCCCAGGAAGTTGTCCCCAGTACTCTCAAAAAACTTCCTGGATTGCCTGTGCACTGCTTCTATTGCCTTTCCAGCAAATGTCAGGGTGATTGAAGTCCCTCATGAGAACCAGGGTTTGTGATTGGGAAACTTCCACTAGATGTTTGAAGAAAGCCTCACCCAGCACTTCTTCCTGGCCTGATGGTTTATAGCAGACACCCACTACAACATCACCCTTGTTGCTTTCCCCTCTAACCCAAACCCAGAGACTCTCAACAGGCCTATCTTCAGCTGCATACTGGAGCTCTGAGCAATCATATGGCTCTTTTACATAAAATGCAACTCCTTTTTCATCCTGTTTGAACCCCTGAAAAGCAGTGCATCATCCACCTTCATAATGGGATTTCACCTAAGCCTTAAGCACTTAAGTCCCCAAAAAAGCAGTAAGAAGGAGGATCCAACCAAGAAGTTAGACCCCTCACCTAGAAGTGGATCTGGGCTCCAGGCCTTGCTCAGTGTGAGGCAGTTTGAACCAACGTATGCCACTTCCTAAGATTGTATCCCTAGAAACGGCTGAGGGTACCCTACCTCTCTGGATCCATTCAAACATTGAAGCTGGGCAACTGGGCAAAAAGGAACGCCAGAGCCATGGTGCTGGAAGGCAAGAAAATGAGCAGTAGCCTGACTCAGCATAGTGAGGCGAATACAGCCCTATAGTAGTGTAGGGACATGGCCAAGTGCCTGGGGCAGAGGGGAATCGACAGCTTCCTACTGCTGTAGAGTCATGATTGCGACTGCATGACTGCTGGCAGCAGCCACTTTTTTTCCTCCCTCCCCCAAGTCGGTACCCGGGACACTTGCCTTTTTCACCCCACCCTAATTACACTGGTGCTCCCCATGAGAGAAAAGCAGCCCTGAATTTTGGCCTCCGCTCTAAGTACAGTTTATGCTTTTAAGTCAAAGGCAACTCAGTGCAAAATGAGATCATTGAGACCACGACCCCTCAGAGATTGCCTCTCAGAGGTGAGAGGAAGGATTGGGGCATACATTATAGTTTTGAAATGAGGAAAAGTTAAACCTGATGTCAAGATAGCTATGGGAGAGTTCCCAACTGTTGCTTTTTACTGTTTCCTACAAAGCAATGGGGAGGGAGTAAAATTTTTTGCTGGAATATTTTTCCACAAGAAAATTTGATTACATCAAGACTGTAATCCGTAAAACAGTTTTGATTACATCAAAACTGACGTGTTTCCACAGCAACATGTCAATTTCAAAATGACAAAAAAAATCTATCTAGTTTCAAACAGCTTCTTTTATAGGCTACAACTCAAAAAGTAGAGATCAAAATAAAGCATGTTAGTGACTCAATATTTTTCTAATATTTTGTTTGGCAGGAAAATATTTTTTTTATTTTGATTGACAATAAAAGCCAGTTTCCCTTGCTGTGAGCAAGGGAAATCTTGCTGCGAGCTTGCCAGGAGTTCTGAAGCTCTGTTGATTTGTTTCTCATCTGTATCACTCATCAGGCTTCTCAGCTGAATGTTTACCCATGAGCTTTCTATTGATTTTTTCCCTGTCTTGTTTTCATACAGTACAAAATATACATATCAGGAATCAGTGCAGGAAAACACACTCTTCTTTTGCCAATTCACAAGCATCAAGGGTATTAAGCCTACCTTCCATTCCTAACTATTGACAAATGAAAGAAACATTCATTTTCCAGTCTCTCAATGGACTCTCACTGATCTGCTTTTTCAACCATGACCTAGCACATGGCTGAAGCTATGAAACAGATAGTTTTCTAAAAGAAACAGCAATGCTACACATCCCATCTTTGTTCAGCGACACTATTTGCAACAACTTTTACAAGTAAACTCTTACAAGTTATTCAGTAAATGCCATAATCAAAGCAACCACTGAGACCAATGTTTTAAAGAAACTTTCAAATCTTAAAAAATATTGGTAACTAGCTTATTTTAACATGTTGATACTGCAAGGAACAAGACAGCTTGCAGAATATCCTTTTTCTAATAGATGACTCTACTGCTGAATCCTAAGAATATATGATCAGGGTCCTCCCTAATTCATGGTGAAACAAAGGGATTTTCATGGCCTTCTCATGATGCATGGAACCGATTTTGCTGTCTTTTTGTGCCAAGCCCCCCCTTGCTGCTGACTAGCCAAGGGATCCTGGCAGCCCCACTCTTGCTGCTGATTGGCCAAGAGACTAATTGCTCATATTCAGACTGCAGCATTGCGTCTGGCTTCTTAAAAGATGGCACCAAAACCCTTTCACTTTCCTAACTGGTGCCTTTACTGAGTCTATATCACTAGCTCAGTCTCTGAGTGGCTCTCTCTCAAACTACGTACCCTGTAGCTGCAGGGATTGCCATGCTTTCTTTGTATTCTGGTAAGATTTTATTTTTTGGGGGGTGATTCCATGCAAAATTGTGGGGGACACCATTTTTCACAGTGATCACAGAAGCCGCCATTTGTGCTGTTTCTGCGATAATCGTGAAACTGTGATTTAAGTAGGTCCCTATATAAGGTTAACAGAGACAGAAAAGGAAAAAAAAGGTCTCATCTTTGGCATCTTCCCTTCTCTGGAGTAGATCACTGGTTCCTCAAGCAGGCCGGACTTGTGTGTGAAAAAAACCTTTGAAGATTCACAAAGACCTTTGTTAGAGCCAAAGTATTTGCTGTTTGACGTAACATTTCTTTACTATTGAGTCACAACCTATCCATACACGCCTCTTAACCTTGCATTTATCTTTCTGAAGTCTCATGGAGACTCTAGCATATTTATTCAAATCCAAGGCAAGGTTTTTTCCCTCATACAGCATGGGGGAAAAGCCCATCTTGGATTCAAGTACAAGGTGAAATGGGGCAGATGGCTGCTGTGGCTCTGTCTCCGGCTGTGAGCCTGAGTCGGAGCCAGGGTCAGAGCTGCGGGAGTTGCTTGGCCCCATCCGCACCTGCTCTCCACAGCGTCTGCCCCTTTCCCCAAGCTGCTTACTGTCAGGAGCAGCTCTGCTCTGGCTCCATGTCCTACCAGGCATGGAGCATGGGCAAACTTCAACTCCTGCCCAGCCATGCAGAAAGCCTTAACATTTTTACCTTAGGAACAAGTCTGTCACACTGTCTTTTGCAAAAATTCCCTATCACCACGGAAGGCGGAAAAGGATCACTGCCACTCTCTTATTTCCAAATATTCTCTTCTTTTTCTCATTCTTTCAAGATCCTCCATCTTTAGCTTTAAGTTTCTGATGTTTGAAAAAAAAATGCACTCCAGATATTGAGAACTGCCAATCCTCCTCTCAGAACAAGCAGAGATGGGATGATCCCATCCTAAGCAGGGGGTTGGACTTACGAGCTGTGTCCAGACGAGCACAGATGTTTGGTTCCCTGAGGACACCTAGCAGCGGGACACCCTGTGCCACTGCTAATTGTCCCCAAGGAATGCCTGTGCCACACACCCTCTGGCGTGTGGCAGGTTACCCTGGGAGGGGTATGGGAGGCTGGGGCCACTAACTATGCTGGCCCCAGCAGCCTTACCTGGGGGCTGGGAAAGCTGTAGCCACATTGCTCCAGCAGCTTGGCACCTGGCCAGCAGCTACAGCGTGGCTCTGGCTGGCCAGGTTCTGGTTTTGGGTGGTGCACACTGCCTCCATGTGCGCCACCCCGCTTTTTTTTCTGTGAAGCTCTCCAGGGGTCAGACCTCCCCTCCCTCCCCCATGCAGCAATGTAGCAGTGCAGGAAACACCTAAATGTGTGGTGTATGGTGCCACAGACAGGTCTGCAGCCCCACATACAGCACAGCCAAGCTTGTCTGGACACAGCCATGGGGCGCATCCAGACAAGCGTGCATGTGCATTTCCCTAGAAACACACAGCAACGACACATAGTTGTGCTGCTGCTACCTGTCTACAGGGACTGTTTGTGTACATGTACTCCACTGCACAGCAAGTTGCCCTGGGTGGGGTAGGAGAGGCTGGGGCCAGCTTGGGGGCTTCTCAGAGCTCTAGCAGTGGAATCTGGCACGTGGAGCCTGACCAGCAGCCAGAGCCTGGCTCTGGCTCACCAAGCTCCGGTTTCGGGTGGCGCGTGCAGCTGCCACATGTGTCACCCCACTTTTTTCAGGTGTGGGGTTTTTGGCGGTGGGATCCCCTGGGTCAAAAAAACCCCACTGTGCTGCTAATTATTAGTGTGGCAAATGCCTGCACATGTAATGCATGCAGTTTGTGGCACTGCAGATGGATCTGTGGTGTCACATACCACACATGTGCGCTCATTCAGACATGCCCATGAGGTCTCTTTGAGCCCTCTTTTCCTACGATGCTATGAATCCACCTACTACCTATAACTGAGAATTGCAAACATACTCTGTTCCAGAGCACAAGGGCTGAAACCCTGCAGACTTCTTTACACTACCAGGAGCAGTGTCACTCTGAAGCACCTGCAAGACTACTTCAGGAAGGAGAGGGACAAAACCTGGTGATCTCAGCGAACAATAAATGCTCACATCTTCACATCTTGCTAAGAGGTGGTAAGTGCCATGATGCCAGCAAAACAGCAAAAACAGGGGGAAAATCTTCAGAAAAGAGAACAGCAGCAGGGTCAATAAGCTCCATCTCACAGGCTAAAAAAGAGAGCACTGTGCAAAATTCTCAGAAAAATCAAACGAAGTGGGTGGGGGAGGAAAAACATTGACCTTTTTTGGTGCATACTGATGCCCTCAGGCAACAAGAGTAAGCAGGACTTGCTATATTCAGTACTGCAATTCATCTGCACTGACTAGAGTTTTATTGGGAATATATTCCTGAGTCATTCTTCATCTCTGTGGCCATATAAGTTCTGAATTTCTTACAGTGAAAATCTATTATTTTAATCCCGAGTCCAGGAATTATGCATGCAAATACTTCACACAGTACATATTTTGTCTTTCCCTATCCCTTTCATCAACTGATCTCAGAGTACTTTACAAATATGAGGTCCCAGCATTTTTGCTTGGTAGAAAGACAACTTTGGCTACCACTGAAGTGCCAATTACCTCTGTGATTGGAGCTCAATCCCTGTGACATGGCACAAGTATGTTATTCACTCTCTAAACCAACTATCAAATTGCCAGCAAGCTGACAAAATTACTTCCAGCATTAGAATTTACTCAGATGTCTTGGAGCATTTATGTGCCCAGTAATGGTGAAGATGATGTTAAGGTATTTTTTAGAGAGTTATATCCTTTTACTGGACCAACTGCCTGGGTGGAAGAGATTTTAGCCAAGTTTTCTAGCACAAAATGCCCTGAGAAACAATGCTTCATGTTTGGAAGCTTGTCTAAAAATCTCTCGTAACCATGTAGTTGGTCCAGTAGAAGGCTATCACTCTCCAAAACATATCCTTGCCTCTTGCATATTTCCTGCTCCAAGACCACTCCACAGGATAAGGTTATGTCTCCATACAAAAAAGTAACCATGTCAGAAAGTAGTGTGACATTCCTATAATGAAAGAAAACCAAGAACAAAAGTAAAGTCTCCATAAAAGTCAGAGAATACGTTTCAAACAGACAGAAGAAACATTATAAACAGAACAGCTGCTGTCTCTGCACACAGACATAAGATTTTCTTTAAATGTGAAGATGCAGTATGCAGAAAAAGGCACAAATTTCATAGCAATGTACCTCAGTTGAGCTCGAGTGCAATGTCTCACCCAAAAGGCAATGATGTTAGTGAGCATTCTGTACAGAAAAAAGGGTAGAAGACCTCTTCCATCCACAGAGCTTAAGAACAGAAGGGATCATTTAATCTAGGAGTTTTCAACCTTTTTGGATCAGTGTACCCCCAGTGGCTGGATGCAGAGCAGGGGGAGGGGGGCAGTGGCGTGTGGCTGAACACAGCGTGGGGGGAGGCAGGGGAGTGGTTCATGGCTGAACACGGAGCAGTGGCAGCCACTGCATGCAAGCTTCCCCATGCACCACATCCAGCTGGGCAGGCAGCGCAGCATGGTGCATGGCAGTGCTCCATCCCTGCCTGACGGTGCGTACCCCCTAGGGCCTTCTCAAGTACCCCCGGGTGTATGCGTACCGCCACTTGACAACCCCAATCTAATCTGATCTGCGCTTCACAGATTATTCTGTTTCATCCAAGCAGCCTCTGGCACAGAGCCTGATAATTTGGGTTTACTAAAGAGGTCTTTCCAGGAGGGTATCTAGTTTTGATCTGAAGATATGAAAAGATGGGAAAATCATCACTTCCATTAGTAGTTTGTTCCAGTAATTAATCAACCTCACTATTGAAAAAATATCCCAAATTTCTCATTTGAATTGGTCTGGCTTTGGCTTCTTGCTGCTAACTCTTGTTAACTTTAGCTGTTACTTTCTGCCATTAATTTAAAAGAAAGCTCATCTTTTCTTCTTGTTAAGGTACACTGTTATCATAGTACCATTCAATTTACTGAAAATTAAACAGGTGGAGCTGTTTTTTCTCTCTTATCCAGTCCCTATTTTTATGGCAGTTTTCCTCACTCTCTCCCATTTTTAACTACTTTTTACAGATAGCATCTCCAGAATGGTACACTGTATTCCAGTATCAGGTGTCTGAGTCATCTGCAGAGGTAAAAAAAAATCATCTCCTTACTCTTTGCTCCCTTGGTTTATACATCCAAGAATCATATTTAACCCTTTTTGCTGCAGCATCATGTGGTAAGCTTATGTTGATTTACTTGCCATTATCACCTCTAAACCTTTTTCATGGTCACTGCTACCTGGAATGAACCTCCATTCTGTTGGAGTGGCCTACTTTCCTGGAGATTTAACTCTGTACTTAGCTGTGTCCTTTTGTTTGAATGGATCCAGTTTACCAAGAGATTCAGATCACTCTATATGGTTGCTTTGCCCTCAACATTATTTACCCTCCTCCAGTGTGTGCCATCCACAAATATATCAATGATTTTATAATTTTTTTCAGATTGTTACAAGGTGTTGGGCCTAGTATCAACCCTTGAGAAGCCCACCAGAGATGCCCCTATTTGATGGTGGCCTCCCATCAACAACTTAATTTTAGCCATTTCTTAATCCACTAAATTGTACTTACTGATAATATATAGTTATCTTTTAAAAACTGAGAATCTTGTGTAGTAGTAAGTCAAAATATATTACAGAAGTCTAAAAGTCTTACATCTCCAGAATTACCTTTATCAACCAACCCAGGGTTTGACAAAAATATATTGGCTGATGCTTTCAGTATAGTTCCATCTTCCAATTTAATCCCCAGTAGTGTTTCTGTTTTGGTCAGGCTTCATGTCCATATAATCCAGTGTCTCCCAACTGGTGTGCCATGGCACACTGCTGTGCCGTCGGCCATGTCCAGGTATGCCGTGGAATCTGGGGGGCATGGCTAGCGCCAGTGCCGCCACCACCGCCCCACACTGCCACTGTGCCCCAGATGGCTCCACACTGGTACTCCCCACCACTCCATGTTTGGCCAGCATGCCATGAGGTGGAAAAGGTTGGGTAAGTGTGCCATGGGACAGAAGAGGTTAGGAAACGCTGATCTAAATGGGCCTGGGTCACTCTGCTTGCCTTTCTAAATGCTGGCACAACAGTAGCAATCTTTTAAGTAACTTGGTATTTTCATTGTATTCCAAAATTCATTTATTTATTTACACACACATGCATGTCAGGAAGAGTTCTCCTCTCTTTTCAAATTCTTTGGTGCAAGTTAGCACCATGATCTCAAACTGGTTTTCTTCCCCCAGTACTTCCTTTGTTACTAGAGTACTTTCTGGTTCTCAGTCTCACATTAGGATGATATATATTATCTTGCATCTATATGAAGAACAGAAAAATTTATTGAACACTTCTGCTTTTCCCCTATAATTATACGCATCACCCTTAACTGTTTACAGACCTATACTATTCCAGACATTTCTTTTTTTCCTTCAGATGTCACTCCTGATTTCAGATAGGATTTTCACAAGCATTCAGGTGACTTTGGGGAATAACATTAATTACAAATCAATAGGATTTATGGTAAATCACTTATGCACTTTGAAAAACCTTTTTATTGCATATAAACTACCCACCCAACCTTTCTGTCCTCAGAGGCAGAAAGACAAAAAACTTGTCTGAGCCAACAGCCTTTCGAGACATCAATTATGTTCTCATCCTGGAAATAAAATAGCTGCAGTAACCTGAGTGCTTCTGCTATAATTGAGCCCAAACCAAATGATTTACAGAATACCCTCTTGTTCTTAGAAAGTGTACAGGTGGTGTTCAGTGATCATGTGCTAAATGTTGTGAAGTAGGTCAAATGGTGAAGGCATGGTCTGTAAGCAGAAGGGCAGATATTACAAGGTGTTCACCTTCCTTCAGCTATGGAAAGAAACTGTCTTAGAAAAATACTTGTAGTAAGCACTATTGTGTGGGATGGTATCTTTGTCTGGCATGATGGTTGCCATGGAAAGCAGAGCACTTGCTTTGTGAACAGTATAGAAGGGAAAAATCCTCATTAAATGATATTACACAATATGGTACATTTGGCTGTGTGTCTTACGGTAGTGGTGCCCTTCACCCCCTCAATCGAGAGCACGGCGCAGTAGGAGCTGGCTGAATGTGTAAGAAGATGGGTTCACCGAAGTGCAGTGGAAGTTGGCTTGGTGGGTGGGTTGGTATTGCAAGTAAAAGAGTGGAAAAACCTGTTAAAAAATAGCACAACTACATAGTAAAACAAGTTAAAGCTAGAATGTGAGAGATCTGCTCCATACCTCTAGGGACCTGCTAAGGAAACTGGACTTCAGAAAGCACCATCTCTCTCTCCCTTCACCTTATCCAGTGTGAGCGGGGAACGGACATGCTTGGTGCTACATATAAAGATCAGGCTGATGGACAACTCTGGAACAGACAGAGAAGCCATGTACCAACCCTGATGTGCAAGCTTGTGTGGTGGGGCAGGTTAATGATCTGTCGCCCTTCTAGAAGGACAGAAGTGGAACCAGGCTGTATTAACCTGCCTGAAGGAAGGTGGGTCATGTAAGATGAAGCTGCTTTACCTTTTGCTCTAGCAATCATTGCTACACCTTCTATCAGAAGGGATATTGTCTATAACTAAAAGCATCCTGTATACCGCTTCAAACCCGGGACATTCTCCTGAGTTCTTTTCCTGTCGTAGATATTTATTTTTGCTTAAGAAGAACTAAAAGAAGAACTTGCCTCAGAAGAACTATTTGGCTGCAACAATAAGGATTTTACATAGAAATCTACTTTTGTGTCATTTATTAATTCAGGGAATTTCCTTGTCTCTATGACAATAGGAATTTGCTTTGGGTGCATATGTGCATGTGTTGCCTTGCAACAGAAAAACCATCATCAAAAAACACTCCCGAAGGCTTTTAGTTGATTTTTAGATACATTGCAACTCTGCCAATGCTTCAAGGAACAGAAGGAAAATACTGCAAATAGAATAGGTTTCTACATTAGTGTACATTGTTAAACATAAGTGTATGGGAGGGAGGAGTGGGGTAGAACCAACACAAAAGAGAAGCAGCCCCTAGATAGCAATACCACTTTACATACCAAAAATCCCCCCAAAATTTGTTCAGTACATTGTTATTGTACTAGCATACACAACACAGATATGTATGAGGAAAAGCTTCCTTGGTTGTTATACATATTTAATGACCACTGCTTGCTGATGTTTCCAGCTTACAAATGCAGTCTTTAGGTATGGACAGACACATGTATGATGTGCTCCAGTTTGGAGCACTTTGAATTTGGTGTGCTCCAGTTCTGTGCAGACATACACCATCACCTCATCAGGGCACTTCAAAATGGCTGCAAAGGCAAACCTCTGTAATGCTCTCCACCCAGGAGTCCCTGCATACCTCTTGGTCTCTGTAGGCTCCAGAGAATAGCTGAGTGCATGGGAGAGCAATCATAAAGCATCTTCCCTTTTCCCTTTCCCCCACCCCATTGAAGGGTAGGGAGCAGAGCATTGTGCTAGAAGACTGAATAACCACTGTCATGCTGTACTGGAGGGTGTAGGCATTTCAGGAACTGTTTCAAATGAAGTGCTTCAGAGATGTTCCTCTTTTTTTGAAGGTCATTTTTGGAGCACTACTTTGGGTGTGAATACCTACACCTTCATTGCTTGGTGCACTTTGAACAATGGGATCCTGCTCTATGACCAGAACTCCTAAACTTTATGGCAATACAAATAATATCAGTTTGCTGCTGAAGCTCTGAGATTGCTGCCAAAGGCC
>NW_017729026.1:3706783-3708835 GCF_001723915.1 Gavialis gangeticus | reverse complement strand
TGCACTTTGAACAGCACGTTTGTCCGTGGCCCGAGTCACTGAACCCTGAAAAAGCCATGCATTCAGTCGCAGCCAGGTTGTCAGTTCTGCAAGATTCCAATCTCAGCTCCCAGTAAAATCAACAGGTTGTGTGTGCTCAAAACCTCAGCAATTGGATCCCTTAATTAAAATAAAGGGAACCCAGTAGGCATCTGTTCTCCCAGCTACACAGTTTTAGGCTGCAGGGGGTCATGCAAAATGTGAGGAAAAAAATGCTGGTGTTATGTTACATATAGTATGACATCTGCAGGTCAAATATATCTGGCAGGCAACAGATGCCTGTCTTTTTGGCAGGCAAGAAGAACGCCAGGAGGAATCCAGCAACAGGAGCAAATAAGATCCTCCATGGGCTGTTGTCAGACAACAAGAGTGTAGGAAAAAAGGATGCGACTGCTATTTTTCCAGTTGACATCAACAGTTTTGGTTTTTTAGTCACACAGTAGGGTTAAATGAGTTGGATCATTTTGCAAAGTGTTTTAGCTAATTTAATTAACCAAAAGGATATTCTGTTTATTTCTGTCTTGCTAACATCATAACAGATCAATTAAAATAGTTCTATATTCCCTCCAACAGGATCCTTACCGTTGCCCATGAAAAGCAATCCTTTTGAAAATGAAAGCTTCACCAGGGTAACACATGCCTAATAGATGTTCTGCTTCACTTATTCTGGACTGGGAGCACAATCTTCTCCCTCTGGTTTAGATGTAGGTACAATGCACACACAGGTCTTGCTGTACACAGTTTGATCTACAGACTGGAAGGCTAGTTGTTCACTTTGTGAACAAGTCCAGTTGCACCCATTCTTTAGGGCATACAAAATCTTGCTGTCTGATCAAGAGCAAGGCAAGTTTGGTCTTTGGGGTAGCAGTTGTCTTGGGTTTGCACACTCCAGTTTGCCCAAATGAACTAGCCTACTTCACACTGATCAAAGGTGTTGTTACTGGTTACCTTTAAACCATTCTAAAGGCACTTAAAATAGAAGCATCCATGCATTAAAGGTTGTGAAACTGTCCTATGTGCCCTCTAGATGAGCACAGCCATGAGGTATGTGGTGCCACCAACCTGTCTATGGTGCTACGCACCACACATTCAGGCATTTCCTACACTGCTACTTTGCAGTGCAGGTTTTTTTTTGACTCTGAGCTCTCCTGGGAGATCCCAGGGTCAGAAAAAACTGCACAGAAAAAGTGGGGCAGCACACACAGAGGCAGTGCATGCAGCCCAAAACCGGAGCCTGGTTGGCTGGAGCCAAACTCCAGCTGCTGGCCAGGTTTCCAGCTTCAGGAGCGATGCAGCTGCAGCTTTCCAGGTCCCCAGAACCCCAGGTAAGGCTGCTGGGGCCAGTGCGGCTGCTGGCCCCAGCCTCCCCTACCCTGCCTGGGGGAACCTACTATGCATTAGAGAAAGTGTGGCATGGGTGTTCCCCAGGAAAGCAAACGTCTATGCTTGGCTGGATGCGGCCTCAGTGTCTTAAGGTTATGCCACTTTGGGTGAAGGTTATCTTTGAGCCATTCTACCTAGGTTGGGCTAAGGTATTGTGAGTCTGCTCCATGGAGATAAAGTGACCGATTCGCAGTCATCTGACATTCCCGGACATGCAACTCCTAGCCCCTCTATCCCCGACAAACTTTCCAACCTCCCAAGCTTTACTGCCCAGGGGGATGGTATTGGTCCCAAGGCAGCACCACCACTCACTCTCCAAGGATGCCAGGAGTCCTGATCCAGGCCCCTGGGCCAGAGGTCAGGCATGTATCCTTCCCCTCAGAGGGTTAAGTCTTTGCATCACATCTGGGCAGCTCTCCTCTAGCCAGGAGACTTTTGGGGAAGGCACATGGTTCTTGTGTTTCGAGAGCTGTATGCATGTATAGAAAGGAGTCATGTCAAAGGCAAAACTCAAGCTCTAGGCTGAGCTACTAGTGCAAAGGAACCAAGCCAGGAGAACCTAGCCCCATCCACAAAAAGGCAAGCAGAAACAGGGGTGGGGAAAGAAAATTTGTATCGAAACAGAATGTG
>NW_017729026.1:3697890-3701783 GCF_001723915.1 Gavialis gangeticus | reverse complement strand
TCCCCTCAGAGGGTTAAGTCTTTGCATCACATCTGGGCAGCTCTCCTCTAGCCAGGAGACTTTTGGGGAAGGCACATGGTTCTTGTGTTTCGAGAGCTGTATGCATGTATAGAAAGGAGTCATGTCAAAGGCAAAACTCAAGCTCTAGGCTGAGCTACTAGTGCAAAGGAACCAAGCCAGGAGAACCTAGCCCCATCCACAAAAAGGCAAGCAGAAACAGGGGTGGGGAAAGAAAATTTGTATCGAAACAGAATGTGCTTTCTCACCTCTAAATTACTACTGTCAGCTGAGGGGAGAGGTGCGGAAAAGGGTCTTTTGGAATCTAAATTGCCTTCCACTTTTTGATGGAGCACACAAGTACTTTGTGAACATCTAGTTCAGATTACATATCTTGTTTCTACTAAGCATTTACCTGAACATCTCATGGGAAATGCCACTATTTTAGTTACATGAAATCTGAAGTTTGTTTGTTTTTTCACCCCCTCTTAGTGCCTGAAAACCAAAATATTTTGAAAGAAATGCACTAAACTCATTTAACGGTTGTGATGCCAGTTCCTGAAAGAGAATACTTATGAAATGTTAGCTATGTCACTCAGCTTGTTAAAGCCCAGTAACTGGCCTGACTTGTACAAATAGCCCTTAACATACATGGCAGGTAACTCAAGTTGAGGCTTCTTTTGCAGGCCACAGTTTCACCACAAAAAGCCATTTTTGGATGATTCTGTGAATATTGCTTGAAATCATTCCTGTATTAATGCATTGCTGGCCATGTACATCTTTAATCAGTCTTAGAGCAGGAACTCAGAGATGCAGCACTGTCTGGTTGTATTTATATCCCATCTTCTACATCCATTTCAGGCCAAGGGCTTTCAGCCTGAATGCAGACTCCACTTCTGCCATCACATCTTTTATCCCCTAGCATGACATGTGGGCTCACTGGGGAATCCTTAGCCACAGTACTTGCTTTTGTTACTAGCATTACATGTGACAGGCACCACTAGTATCTGGCTGATGCTGGTTGCACAATTGATGCTGGATGCTAGAATCTTTACTAGTTTCTAATACTTGCAGGATTTTGGAGGGTGTTGGGCACTTGTTGGAGGGGAGATAAGAATGACAAGAAACCAAAAGAGAAAGATAGTGACAACAGGGGATCCTGGGGGAAAAGTGATTAAGGTGTATTTTGTCAGGGGAAGAGCAAACAGCCTTGTATGCAGGAGTGGACAGTGGGCACATTTACACAAGATGCCGACTGTGCCATAGCCAAATACTACTGTGTAGTAGTGCATCACAGCATGGACAATACTAATATGCTACTTTGCAGTATTATTAGGCTACTGCACAGTAAAGTCATTTAAAAGACATTTTGCTGGCACTACTGCACAGTAAGTCCAGTATTTATTTAATACATTATTATAGAAGTACTAATTAAATTTGCAGTAACCACTGCATAGTAGTATTTTATATGGATGTGCCCAGTGACAGGAGAAATAGATACCAATTTACCCAGTGCAAAATGACCCCATAAAATTACTAATAATATTAAAATTAAAACATATGGCCCTTTCTTTAGAAGACAGGTATGCAACTCCCAACCAGCTGAGCTGTGTCATCTGGCCCATGAAATTCCTCATATGTCTGAAAATTTGGCAGTGGGGAAATGGTGGCAGCATTAATTGCTACTCCCCTGCTGCCAAATTTCTGAGCCTATGGGGAACCCCACAGGCCATATAATGTGACCCTGTGCATCAGATTGCCCCCACATGTCGTTAGATCAGGGTGGCTGGTGGCTGGATGAGGGAGGCACACAGGATCTAGCCAGAGGGCTAATTCTGCACCACTCATCCAGCCCATGGGGCAGAGGGTTGGGCACCACTGCTTTAGGATATTGGACATCTGTGAGGGAAGCAACAGATTTCAGACACAAACCTTCCCTTCTCAAAGCTGCGTTGCCACAAGATGCTTATGAATCTGAGGGAAAAAAAGCTTAAAAAATAGTAACATTTTCTTTGTTCAAGCACATGACAATCCTTGACTCACCTTTTAACAATAACTTATAAATATCAATAACATCTCATACATATTATTGTTAATTTAGAATCTGAGGTTCTTTTGCATATATGAATAATATAAACATCAACCTGTGATTACCTTTGAAATAAGACAACCTTGAATGTCTCCTAGGTTTGTACATGTGTTTATTTCCATTGTGACACCATCCAGGAGAACTTTCAGGGCTGGGACTTTAACACATCAACACGCAATGACAAAATCCATGTTCCAAAACTTTTATACCTTTTTAAAAAAAAGACACTTTCCTCATTAAGGGTTGAGGACAAGGATGCAATCCAGCTATGTACAATTTTTTTTTTGTTTGCTGAGCTTTAGTTCAAAGTGCCCCATCACCGTTTTTCAGCGGGGGGTGGGGGGTGGATTCTGGCACAGATGGCACTCAGACGCTTTTAATTAAAAGTGCTTGCTAACTAAAGTGCCCCCGCCTCACAGAGCATGTGTAAAAATGCCCAGAATGCCCAGTTTTACCTTTGCCTGTGGCCATTCCTTCTACAACATTGAGGTCTTCGAGGCAACACACATTCCCTGCAGCAGCAGCAGCAATGCAGGCTGCACTCTGACTCTAGCACTCAGACGCAGAAAACACCAACTACACAAACGGTGGATGACAACTGACCTCATGTGCAAGATTTACCGTATGGTAGGCACAACACTCAAAAGCCAGCATTAATTCTGCAGTGAAGACATGGCCTTATAGGCTTTCACATTGAGCTGGCTCTGACCTGCCCAAAACTGACCTTTTTATAGTTGAAATACAGGATTTGGAAGTCTGCGTATCATGGGTGTTCTCAGCTCCCTCCAGAGACCTTCCCACATGAAACATGATTTGGACTACAGGTTGTTAAGCAGAGCGCATCCAACTCAAAAGAAAACAAAATACAACAAACCTACTAGAAGCAGGCTGTGAAACGCACAAAAGAAGCTTCATTTGGAGGTGTTCCTGCATAATCACTGCAGCTCTTATTTACTATAATCAATGCCAAGCTGATCGCAATTTGTGGATAATTGCAAGCTACCTCTTGCTCAAAATTCACCTAAAAAAACCCACTTCTTGTGGCTGCCTGGGAGATAAACTAAAAAAATCCTATGCACATTAGAATTCAGGCTGGGAGATGAAAGGAACCTGAATTCAGGTCTTTTAAAATTGTGTTCTTAAGAATATAATGAAAGAAAATGGAAGCTTGAATATTCTCTTTATTTGATCTCAGGATTTTCCATAAGAAAACAAAAATGCTTCCAATCCCTCCCCTCCCCAATCACTAGTCAGACTCCCCATTGCCCATTGATGGAGGCTTAGGAAATAATCATTTCAGCACTGCTATGAACAGGGTTCAGCACTGCTATGTGCAGAGTTGTGCTTCATCAGGGGAGATCTGACAGGTGACAGGTGTCCTTTTGCAGAATACTACAGGATATGTTCTTCAGCAGATCGTTGACTTCACTACTCCTTGGTGTATCGTGGAATCATAAGGCCAGAAAGGATTTCAAATGTCATCTAGTTTAGCCCTCTGCCAGGTGATTGACACTAAAGTAATAGTATCAACCAGAGGGATGGGATGTATTATCATTGCCCCAATGACTGCCAACCATCTCTCTTTCAACTGGTATCAAAGAGGACGCATGAAACAAGACACTCCAAACCATCCAGTGAACACAGAAAACATCGTGATCTCTGGTTCCTTATGGGGACGTGGCAGGGGAAAGGAGGGAAGGCTGCTTGCGTCTTCTCCCATGCCCAAACAACGACCAAAACTATTTAGCCTTTAATGGGAAACACCGCCTTAGGGGCTATAGGCTGTACAGGCGTGATAGAGAAGGTA
>NW_017729026.1:3691999-3697879 GCF_001723915.1 Gavialis gangeticus | reverse complement strand
CGACCCTTAATCTATGAATCTATGAATCTATGAAAACCATGGGTGGGAATTTACAGCCCACGGAGACAAGGGGTGTCTGTGGTGTTTTGGTGTGGGTGCTTCAGCCACATGACAGCACTGACAGTACTGAGGTGCAGAAGGGGGTTGCGGGAGCTGTGAATATAGTTCTAGCTGCAGCTTTTGTACAGGCTCTGTTGCAGGCATCCTGCACTCTGAGCTAAGCTCCATTAAAATGGCCCTCCTTCACCACATAAACATTGCTGACCTGTTCCTTACAATCAGTGCTTTCCAAAACTGCAAACATAAAAGATGCCACATGTTGCATCAGATAAATACCAACAGTTTGGAAGCAGTCCCCATCTCCCAGGCAACATGTTCCTTTGATTGTAAAGATCTTCAGATTTCTGATAAATCTAGCATCCTTAATCTGTATGCATAGTGTGAAGGGAATGTACGGCAGTGAGGGACATTCAACGGGTCCTGACAAGCAGGGAGAGTGAAAGACTGCCCTAGTGCGAATGGACTGGGTTCCCAGGCCATATCACTAAATTATAAATACAGGACCCTCAAAACATGGAGGTAATAATCTCTTTCTTACTGCAGACTATCTGCTTAAACATCATGTTAGGACAGTCTGCCACAATCACAGTATATACTGAAGGAAGAACGATATAACTGAGCAGTAAATCTCCTGCTGGAACACTGTGGTCTCATATGCCAGACTAGTTTTTAATCTCACCGATACTGAAGAAGTGCCATTAGTCTTAGTTCTCCCAAGTTCAAGATCAATAAAACCATCCGTCTTCTCTACTTGCAGTTACACTTGAATCATGGTAGTTGGGGTATTCAATGGTGATTAATGTTTTTCCTGGTAAGCTGCTTCCACGTCATTCTAAGCTGATGTGACTGCCTTTGGAACCAGCATTATGCATTTATGTTTGTAAAGCACTGTGTAAATTTACAGTGCTATATAAATGTTTAACAGCAGCAATCACAGCATCAAAGGTCAGTTCAGCAGGTAGATCCAGCATGCCATATATATGGTAAGGTATGTGAGAAAATCCTATTAATGTTGTACACAGGTAATAGGAACCTTTAGGGCAAATGCAAAACTGTGCTATTTCCAGGTAAAGTGGAGCACTGATTTATAGGTGGTCACAGGACTCCGTAAGGGGCGTAAGGAAAGTGAAGCAGCTAGAAAAGATGCGCCAAAAAAAAAAAAATCTATGTCCTGATCTATCCTGGGCAAAATGAATCTGACACCTAGAGGTATTTTTGGGGGGACCCCAGAAGGGATTTACGCACCCCCTACCCCTCACCTACAGTAAAGGTCGTGATTGCTCATTCAGGAATATCTGAAATTTTTAACAAGCAGAGTTGACTTCAGACATTTTGGGTGGATTATGACATAATCCCTTGTCTCCTCCTTCAAAGCGATCACTACCTTCTGGCCACAGTTGTCACCAGGATGTACAAGGCCACCCTTCCACTTTGGGAATGACTAGAAGACAATTTTTGGGGGCAGTCCCAAGCAGAACCAACTTCATCTTAAATAAAAGGAATCTGTCAAAGAGGATCTTTCTCAGCACACGTTGAACCCAGCTTCACACTCTTTGCAACTGCAATAATCACTTTCCATCACTTTACACTAATACAGTAGTTTAAAGGCTTACATACACACAAGACAGATGCAGACACAGATACAGATGGTTCTTCATTTAAAGGCATTCATTTGAAAGCCACTTCCAGGTCATCCATGGAGAGATGGAATTCAAAGTTGAAATCTGCCACTATTATCACAGAGTACAATGATTTGAGTGGGTAGCATGGATAAATTGAATCTATCGTTTACTAACTGCATCTTGTACTTAGGAAGAACCACACCGGTTTTCAGGCTCAAGAGAACTTTGTGCTAACGTGAACAAAACCAGTGCACTGTTATGGTGCAGCCTGCATAGGCACATGTGTAAAATGTTAATAGAGCTATTCGGCCCATCTACACCTGGCAAATATGACAGACCTAAATCTTTAAGGTAGTAATAGCTTTGCCATTTTTGGTCAAGCAGCGAGGTGCACAGATAGAAAAAAAAATGGCTGCATTGGCTTAGCCCTAAAATTTCAGTTTATTTTCTTGCAGTGTGACTCATCCTTCTTTCCCCGGCTTTATTAAAATGACTTAAGTCAATTTCTACAATTCAAAATAAAATTTGAATCCACTTGAAAGCCTGCTTAACCCAATATGATTTATGTTGGAGTTACTATCCCATTAAAAAAACCATTGTGCTATTTTTACCAATATAACCTTAATTATATTGGCCTCCATCAGTCTAAACCCTGGAGCCTCCAAGTTTCATCTCCCATAAAAATAACCGTCTCTATCACAGCAATGTTACAAAAGGTAACCGGAGCACACCACGACTGGCTCCAGCTATATTAACTTGAAACATTTTTCCATTTTACTGCTGCCTAGAGAGGACAAAATAATTGAAGGCTTGGCACTTGCTGGCTGTTCCCTGCTGATCTCACTGGTCTGGGGCCTAAGTTTTATTATTTCCTTCCATATAGGCCCTGGTTTCTGAAATTTGCTTTGCATTATCATTTCTAGGGTGGGCATGGGAAACAAGCCTAGAGCTCCTGGAGCCTGGCAAGAAGAGTCACTTAGTTAAATTAGTTAAAAGGTGCAGGGATCAGATTGTACCCATATTGGCAGTAGCATACAAAGTAGCATCTCCCAGGAATGACAGCCCCAAACAAGGTATTTTGGGGCCTGGCAGTGTTCTTCTCAATACTATTCAGGCAATGTTGCCTCCTGGCTGACGAAAGAGCAGTCTGAGATGGGATCACCTACAGCAATTTAAGGCGGCTTCAGGATCAAGTGCCGAAAAGCAGCTGATCATCAACCAACAGGATTACTGACCCTGCATTGACTGAAGGGAAGAAAAAGCCAGATGCAGGTGCAGACAGAAGTGACCATTTTCGCCTGATCTGGCCACAGAAAGCAGTTTATAGCTGTGATCAAACACAAGTGCACAGCTGCAAACAGCTTCAAAACTGGCCAATTGGGTAAAAATCTGACCCCCTAATAGCATGAGGTATCAGATAAAGATATTTAAAAATGTAGCATCTTTTGTAACTTGTGTCTGCAGAGTTCCCAGCCTGTTGCTGTTTTCAGAATGGGAGGGGGGAGAGGGGTGGAGGGAGTTCAATCTGGGGGTTTTTCAGCCTCCCCCCTGCAGGGTGGGGAAGGTGCATTGGAGCCCCTGCGAAATGGGGGGGGGCTCCAATTCACCCACCCCACCCTTCAGAAGTGGCTGGGGAGCCCCAAGAACAAGATCCTCCCTCTGCCTTTCCCCCCTCCCATTCTGAAAACAGCCAGTGCTGGCAGAGAGGCCTGGCCACTGCTATGGGAACCTGGTGAAAGGTTCCCAGTCATGGTTAGATCCCCCTTCCCCCTGGAAGCAGCAGTGAACTTCTGTTTGGTCCGGGGGATTACTGTAACTCAGAATGCTTTGCAGAAATGCTGGAATGTTGCATCTCTCAGCACTTCCTAGGAGTAGCTAAGCCTCCTTAAAATGCTTATTACTAATCAGCAATGCCAGAGCTCTTACTTGGCAGCTCTCAGTTTTGAGGGACAAAGCAGAAGATGAGGGCATTAGATTTCAAATGTGAGCATAGGATCCCATCTACTTTTAGATTCATCAATCCTTTATTAAAACCCAATGGTCTTTTGACAGAGAAGTCCTTTAGAAATTGTTGGGGTTAGAAAACACAGATCTTTCCATTGAAGTACTGGGGCTTGTCAACTGATTGGTAGTTTGAAAATAGACCCAAAGGAAACTGGCACACTTTGTGGCACCTATGTATGCCAAGTCATTTCTGCTTCAATTTACATACAGAAGGAAATAGGGTACAGAGGGCACTACACAGGCTGCTGTATATGTCTCTATGATGATGTTGTTACTGCAGCATCATTTAGTACTTCCTATGGAAGTACTAAAAGATGGCACAGTAACAGCCAATACTGCACTGTGCACACCGTGCAGGGTAATTTTTAGGCACTACGTTGCCATAGCGACACACTATAACAAGGTGGTATGTTGCTATGGTGACATAGTTGCAGCATCAAAGTTCTTGTCCTAGGACGCTATGTCGCCATAGTTGCTGTGTCATTGTTGCGTCATGCATACACCCAGATGTACCCAGAGTGTACAAAACAAGGACTCATAAGTCTGAAATCTGTCCCTACAATGAGGTAATATCATTGACTTCATGGGGGTGGTTTCCAACATAACACCATTGTTTGCAAACTTGGAGGCTTTCATCCTTATTCATTACTATATAATCATTTCAGATTAACTCTGTCTGCTTTCTGCTTGTAACTTGCCCTTAAGATTTCTAATGCGTGGAGCTGCAAAATCCCATCCTTCCTTTTTCCTGTCTTTCTGCCTACATCAGAAAGAGCCTTTGGTGAAAGGCCTTCATTCTGCCGGCAAAGCAAACCTGGTTTTTCTAACCAGTTATAAGAAGACAGTATTTTGTTCTTCCTCTCTAAAAAAGAATAACCTATTTTAGACTGGGAGATAAGCATGAAATTCTTGGTAAAATATTCCAATAACACTGAATTCTAAGAACTCCTTTTTTCAAACATCGAAATACAGTGAACAGGTTCCTATTAAAGCAAACTTAATCCTGGCGTGATTCATGTCTCATTTGTTAGAAAGCACTTTATACTAGCTTCTTGTATCTACCAGTATCAAAATATCAGTATGATAATACACTGCTCTTAGAGGGAGAGCACATGTTAATGTGATTTTCTAAAGGCCTTTGACTCATTCTGTACAGTTCATTGCCAGAAATAGAGGCAAGATGCTGTTAAATGGGATTGACATGTGAAACCCACCACAATGGCTATTCTAGAAGAGAAAAAAAAAGAAGAGCTTATCCATTTTAACTGATCTGGACTACTTTTCTTGTTCTTTGTGTTGTCTCGTGGCAATTTGCCAGAAAAAGTGACTGGTCATTTGACCTACCATAGGGAAAAGGAACATGGAAACTATTAGATGTTATTGGAAGTAATAAATTTGGTATGCCAAGGATGAATGTTACACATCTGTCTGATGAGCACCAGTGAATGGGGAGGGCAGAACAATGATGTCTTTTTAAACACCTCAGCATGTTCAGCTAGTGAGGAGTGACTCTTGAAATACTCAGATGTATAGTTATTTCAGATATCAGTTTTAATTTATTTTTAACATCTGTTTTAATATCTTCCTTTCAACTCCTTTTCCCAACCCCATTTCAAAAGGCTATAAAAGGGGAATTTAGGATTAAATTAAATTGCAGCAAATTTTTGCAGATAAGGAATATAGATAATCATGTAACAAATACGTCTACACTTGTAAGGGTACTTGGTACTTTGTAGAAAGAGAATTAGTTTCATAGACTACAGAAATGGCTCAGCACATAGTGTGCTCTGAAGAAGAAAAATTGAACAGAGGTAAAGACAAATAAAGGGGAGGACGCTCAATCATATTCACTCTTCTTTCATTAAAGTATATACATAAATTAAACATACTGCATATGTAACAGAAGTGACAGTTGCTAAAGAAAATGTCTATAGCAGGTATACATAAATATTATGGGCACGTCCAGATGAACTCGCACGTGCCTCTTGCAGTGTCTCAAACCGCTTTAAAACACTACAAGAGATATGTACAGGAACGAGAAAATGTTCTCTGCGCTGCAAATTTGCAGCGTGGGGGCAAAATTAGACCTTGGCTATCCAGGGGTCAAAAACCCTGCAGAAAAAAAAAGCTGGGCAGTGCAACCTGAGGCAACTGGAGGCTGGGTCCTCCACAGAGATGCTCTGGCTGCTAGAGG
>NW_017729026.1:3677675-3691689 GCF_001723915.1 Gavialis gangeticus | reverse complement strand
GGGGTGGGGGGAGGGTGGGCAGGGATGGAGCACCACCACCCACCACCTAGCCTGGGAAGGGGGGTAGGGTGGCACAGGGCTGAATGTGGAGGGGGGGTGGTACGTGGCTGGACATGGAACAGCGGAAGCACGGGCTGGTGGGTGGTGGCAGCAGCTACCATGTGCAAGCTTCCCCCCCAGCTCTGCTCCTGGGAGGTGGTGGTGGCAAGGGGTGGTGGGCGGCAGCACTTCATCCCCGCCTGCCCCCTCATTCTTGATGGGCAATTTGCCAAGAATGATGGGCAGGGCGGGTGGGGACAGAGCGCCGCCACCCACCACCCCAGACACACTGCTGCCTCCTGGGGCGGGTGCTGTGGGGCCAGATATGTAGTGGGGAGTGGCGCAGGGCTGGACGTGGTGGTGGGTGCGGCCTGTGGCCAGATGTGGAGCAACAGCAGCATGGGGTGGTAGGTGGCGGTGGCGGCTACCATGTGCATGCTTCCCTGCCTCGTTCCTGGGAGGCGGCGGCAGTGCTCCGTCCCTGCCCTTCCCCCATCATTCTTGATGGGCGATTTGCTAGTATTTATATAAATATTATATATATATCTTTAAGAACAGATTGCCATTGGATTCACTGGAAAATAAAATTCTTTAAAGGTCTGAAATGGTGAAAACTACCCTTTTCATATGTGCTTACCTCAAAAATGACTAAATATTTTTGATTGTTCCTTATTCTGGCTGTAATAGGATCAGGAATCTCCTCTTGGGAGTTGGGCTGTGTTGCACCAATCACTGTGGAGTCACATGATAAACGATTGTCTCTACCCTGAGTTGGTTACAGTCTCATGCCTCAGCCTGTGATCAGATCCATATGAACTCATCTCCTGAGACAGCCAAAGGAATTTTTCCAACAAAAAATTGCCCAGCTTTATAACTGGCAAATAAACAAAAAAACACAATGGGAATTCACCATGGGTGTCACAGCATTATTGTGAACTTACAGTTAAGTTACAAATAGGCCTGACTGGGTTTCGCAAAAGGCTTGTAGTATAAAAACAAGCAAACCACAATGTCTTCAGTGACAAGCATCATGGTTGAAAGCTGTAAGACCTGTTTTATGGGCAGACTCAGGGAAGAGAGAGAGGAGGAAGAAGAAGAGGAACCGGATGAAACAGAAGTGGGACTCTTCACCCTTTTTGTCCAGTGGTATACAAAGAAAAAGAATAAGTATTTTCTTACCTCAGGGTACTTTCTCAAACAAGGAATCCCTTAGCTTTTTGAGTCACTGGAATATTAAGAGATACAAGTGAACACAACGATATCCTCTGCCCCAATTAGTAAGTCACCTGCCATCTTAATTCACATGAACAGCTCAAGGAATGCTCCTGATTTATAGCTTTGCACAGCGTCACTTGGAGTGCCTACAGACATTCAGGGCCCTGCTCTAACTCATGGAGCTGTGCATAAAGTGCCATGAGTTAGAGTCCCCCCACCCTCCCCCCAGACCCAACAGATATTCAGCTGTTGGGTTGGTGGGGAGCTGGAGCCTGCCTATACCCTCCCTGGCCAGCATGCAGGGGCACTCTGGCAGCTTCCCTCTCCCCAGCCCTCCTCCCCTGCTTCAGCTCTAGGGCTGTCAGTGGTGGAGGGAAGGGAAAGAGGAGGGAGCAGCTAGCACAGAGCTGCCTGCTGCTTTTGAATGGCTAGAGATGAGGGGTGTGGGGGAGTGGAATGGAGCCCTGTCACCTCAGGGCTTCCCCAGCTACACCAGCTGGGGTACTGGTGTGAGCTGGGCTGGACTCGCATGACGTGGGGGCTCTGTTCCACTCCCCCCCACCCCACCCCCCTCAGCTCTAGCCATTTGAAAGCATCTGGCATCTCCATGCTGGCTGCTTCCTCCCCTTCCCCTGCTGACATCCCTGGGGATGGGGATGGGGATGGGCTGGTGCTGCCAGTTTTAGCATCCATGTGTAAGCACCATGGGCGGCAGATACTTAGTACTGCAGTACCTGGTTTCCTCCTATTGAAAAGAGGAGGAAAGCTCCCGGTTAGTGTTCGTATGCTTTCTCTCCCCTCTAGGGTTGTCAATGCAAGAAGTGTTTTTCCTGACAACCCGCAAGCTTCTTTACTGACATACATTTTATATAACATAAATGTAACCGTTCTTCCAGGCCCAGTAGCAAGGGCTGCATTCGAATGTTAGGATTTAACACCAACTTTTAACACAGTCTTCCTTGACTGCAGCAATGGTTTTACACTGTGTTTCCCCCACCCCCTGGGGTCCCCTACTTACTCCCACACCTTGGTACCCATGAAACACCCTGCACTATGCTGTCCCCACCCCAGTCCACCTCATAGGCTCCACCAGTTTACCTTGACAGCTCCATTCCCCTCAGGCCAGCATGGACCCCCACCAGCCACCTCTCCTCCCTCCTGGCCCTGCGGTTTCATCCTGACTGCACTGCCCCTCTACCTGAACTGCTCTGTGCCTCAGACTCCCTGGGGCTGCATAGTTCTGCCTACCTTCAAGGGGTGCTGTCATTTTAGGCAGGCAATGCCTGGGATGTAGTGGCAGCCCATAGCTGTTGGGTGGGGGGAAGTTATTCACAATGAAAATGGTTATAATTCAATTTAGTTTACTTCCCTTCCAAAGTGAATTAAGAGAAATCAAATTAAGACCATTTTAATTCTGGATATGAGGATCCAAACAGGTATTTATTGAAGTTTCACTAATCCAGTTTTTAAAGTCATGAATCTATAGTTCATTTGAATTATTTTTTCTGAGGGTTTCTGGGTATATAGGTCTCTAAACAAATAAACAACGGGAATATGAAGTGACATCTTGACTGGTAGCTACCCTTCCTGCTCAGTCTCGATCATTTGTCAACAGTTTTGGCCTCATCAGGTGCCTGGGCACAGTGGCAGCAGCTGAGAATAATTGGAGCACCAGAGGCTTTCTGGCTAGGTCCCCTCCCTCCTGGCCATGTACCTGTACTAGGCAATTCCTAGCAGCTGAACTTGACCCTTTATCCTAGCAGGGACCTGCATGCAAAAAGGCTGTAGCAGAAACCTGAGGAGGGCTTTGAGGTATCATTGCAAATGGATTATTGAAGAGTTTCCCAGATGTGAGAAATGTGAAGTTCTCTTTGTCTTCTGACAACATCTTCTAACTTTTTTCCTTGCTATACATAAAACTGCATTCACCAGTTCCCTGGGAAAGGGATACGAGTTCTGTTTTTACAAATCTGAGTTATCCATTATAGCAGTGTTTAACCATGATGGTCCATGAAATAGGTGAGAAGCAAGATTTGTCTGATATCTCTTACTGGATCAACTATATTGTTGTGAGGGGTATTAGACAAGCTTTCAAGTACTAAATTCCTTTCCTCAGATGTTCTTTCCCAGACCAGAGGAAGGGCATTTTGAGGCCAAAAGCTTGTCTAACATCCTCTAAAGTATAAAGTGGGACTAATAAAATATAGTAGTCATGGTCTTTACAGCAAGGCTGCTTTTCACTGTTGGCAGAGTGGTGCATGAACTACAGCTTTAGTTGCATGAGCTGAAGTCTTGTCCAGACATGTGCTAAACTCTGCTTTTAGCTAACCCAGCTGTAAACATGAACCTTAGGCTGACGAATCAAAGGTAGTTGGATTTCATACTAACCACATCATTCTTTTGTGTACTTTTCACTACAGAAACTGATATGTTTTAACCATATCTACCCTCATGGTTTTTCTGATGGAAGGCATGTACTTGTGTTTGTGCCAACCTAGCGAGAACACAAGTACGTGCCTTCCATCTCAAGAACCAAGAGGCCAACAGCCAGCTCAACATTACATGGTCTGGAACCCACTATCCCACTATTCAAAAACTATCTAGTTTACTTCAGAGTCATCCTTGATCAGACCCTCTTGTAGAAAGAACACATCATGAAGACAAAAGCAAAGGTGAGCAACCATCAGAACCACTGCTCTGGCTCAACTTCTCATCTGCCAAGTATGCATACTCTGTATGGGAGAGATCTGTACATGCTAAGTGCCTTGACCCCATCCTGAATGATAGCTGCTGATGCATCACAGGATGTCTGAAGCTTACCAGCCTAAACAGTGTGTACCTTGTTGGCTGGCAATGCTCCACCTGACATCAGAAGAGCAGTGGCCAGAAGTGTAGGATGATCAAGACAAACTGAAGATGTGACAAACCTGCTGTATGACCATCCCACAGCACACAAATATCTGAAATCATGCAGAAAATTCCTTACCAGCACCCACCCTCTTGATGCTATACCCAAGGAGAGGTGACTACAGATGTGCAACAAGAGGCTGAAGAAAATACCTGACAGCAAAAAAATGGACATTCCAGTGGCTGTGTCTTTACCACCAGGGGCTTATAAACCATGGCAAAGGTGGTGATGTCTCAACTGCCTATGCACCTGAGTTGCCAAGGAACTAATGAAGTGGAGCTATACCATTTGTTCAACCACCTGTGACTGCAGCAAAGAGCTTTGGACTATGCAACACTTGCTGCAATGCCAGCTGCTTAGACTTTTCTATCTAGACACCCCTGGCTTAGACTTTTCTATCTTTCCTGGGTCCCTGGCCCACTGCATCTAAAAGGAGAAATAGTAGCATGTGTTGTTGACAGCTGTAAGGGAATAAATACTGGTTTGGATGCAGAATGCCTGCTCACTGAATAAAGTGGCAATAGATCTAAGCATCCTATTATTCTCTAATAGTCCCTTGGTTCAGAAAAGCCACCTGGATGTCATGACTAAAATACTGATGAGCCTGAGTGAGTGAATTAACTCAGTGATAGTATAGCACTGCCTTCAGCATGTAATTCAGTTGTTGCAACTGGCATCTTTTGAGCTAACTATATACCAGGTAATTCCCACACTTAGAAATGGACTCTCTGTAGGGGTTGTGGGTTTTTTTTTCTTTAGTAAGAGATGACATGTAATGCAAACCAGTGGCTGTACCCACAGTGTGGGTAGATACACAAAGCATTTATTGATTCCTACTGGAGGAAGTAGCTTGGGCTCAGCTTGGCCAGCAGGTTCCTTATGAACTGACAACCCTTATTATGTTTTATTTATAGATTGATGGGTAAAGCTTCAGTGTACCTGGACACTTCAGTCAACCCCAGCCCGAAGCCTTGCTGGGTCATTCTCTCATGCTGTGAGGTTGCTGTCCTGGGAGAAATCCTGCCCTCTTGCAGGGGACAATCAAGTCATAACAAGGAGAGACTGGCAGGAGGAAGCAGAGTGGAACTGAGTGCTAAAGAGGGAGCTGGTGTACACCTCAGCTGGTGTGAACTGCCATGGCTCTGTTAACATCAGTATCTCTAAGGCAATTCATACCAGCTGAGGATCATAAGCTGATCATGAAGACTTTTCCCCCCTAAAGACAAGATAAGAACAGAGCACTGAACATTATACACTAGTCATTTGTTTACGTTAGATTCAGATCCCTAAGTTAGAGGCAGAGTCAACGTGCACTGTCCTTCTGGTTCCTCTCTAACCTCCCCATGTGTAAGAGCAGTCTACAGGATGCTTCATTATTCAGAGCAGTGATGGAGACAGCCACTTCTTCACTGCCAAGGACCACCCCTTCCTAGCTATATGTGGAGGGGAACTGTCCTAGCCACTCCCAATGGCAGACAGAAGGAGTTGGGTCCTAAGGCTTGGTTTGTGTGTGATGGGGAGATTAACTTCTCTATAGCAAAGGCATCTGAGAGTAACAGTGATTTAGTCTGAAAGGCTCCAGGTGTCTCAGGGAGATCAGAACTTTTGGAGTCTGGTGATTCATAAGTGTTAAAATAATGCTAGTGAGTGGAGTGGGGGTTGGCTTTGGAGGCTTTTTTTAGAGACTACCTAAAATAGAATCAGTGTCTTTGAATCTCAGGCTTTGGGGGCTGAATGACCTCAATTGTCAGGACTGGTAGTATCAGTGGGAATGCTGGCAGATCTCTCAGGAGGGCTAAGTTATAGTCAGATGAGAGGGTAAGAAACTTAGTTTTGCTTTCCTGCTTCCAAACCTATAGTCTGTTTTGCTTGTATAATTCTTTTCTCCTACATAATGCATCATTTCGTTGTTTACTTCCTTACTGTTAGCCTAGGGCAGGGCAGGAAGTACACTGCTCCGCATCTGGCCACCAGGGATATACTGATCCAAAAAGGTTGGAAACCCCTGGCTTAGGGAAAGTGATTTCCAGGCAAGTAATGCTCCAGGCTTACCCTTTTTTGTGGAACAGAGCCTATAATTTCTTTCCCAACCCAAAAAGCTGGGCCACCTGGAGCTGGTAGAGATTCTTTTGCAGTGACTGCAAGGTCTGCTATAGGCAGTGGGGCTGAGGCTTGCTGGGAGACAGAGCTATCCTGGGACGCCCATGCCTTGGGGCGAAGGGCAGCACAGCAGGGAGAACCTCATGGTCTGAGAGATCAGCCATGGATGGCTTTGTGACAGGAAAAACCTGGAAAACCGAACATACTCCATCCTGTTTCACGTGAAGCCAGTTACTTTTTATGCCCATTTCCCACAGTGCTCTCTGACTGACATCCCATACATTAAAAAAACAGCAGATAATAGGGCTGCACATTTTAGCAGCAGGCCCAAACACTGCTTTATGTGCAAGTAATGGTTTAGAAGTGCAAAACAGTGAGATGTACACCGTATTTTCAAAATATTATTTTAGCTTTTCAGATGTAGTTTCTGAAGTTGCATTTCCATTTGGCCTGTCCCTATGAAGTACAGTCCCGTGATGATATGGTGAAGCACAGACCAGTAGCAGTTGCACAGATGTTAGAGAGGAGGACTGGAAGCCACGATGAGGAGCAGCTCTTGTTTCAGTATGATAAGAACTGATGTATGTAAAACACTTTGATATTTTGGGATGTAACTTACCACAGAAGAGACATTAATATTATTCACTGGGTTTGCCAACTCAGTCTTTTGAGAGCACGGCAACCCTGTTTTGAATAGAAGGCAGAAACATCAAGGAGGACTCACACAAGTGACCTGCTTTTACTCTGCAATGGCTGATAGAGAAATCTAAGTGAATTCCACTGTATTTGCTAAGTGACATGCCATTGGATTTTCTTTTCTCTTTTCTCCTGCCTTTTCAGTTAGTTCTGGAGAGTTCAAGGTTATCAACCACAAACAAGAAACTATGCATTTCATCATGCACTTCAGAAACTTGACATTCAACAAAATAAATGGATAAACCAGCATCATGGGATGCTTTCAGACAGTAATTTTTAAACCAAGATTATCTTTTTCCCATGAATTATTAAAGTGTGCCAGGATAAGAGCAGCAACAAAGCAATTTTCACATGTTTGCAATTTCAAATGGAAGCAGACAAATCTTATATCAGATTGCTAATACAGTAAAGCCAGCTACAAGGGCTAATGTAAATGTTTTTACCTCTCTGCAGGCCTTACCTAGAGCCTAATGATGTCTATATGGAAACATGTTTCCTGCTTATGTTATAATGAAAGAGTTTAGCACTTTGACACTTTCACAAAGCAAATAGGTGCTGTTTTTAATATTCATAACGTAAGCTGGGAATGGGTTTTTTTCTTGGATACTCAAAGAAACCATTATGGAAACAGTATATATGTATATATGTGTGTGTGTGTGTGTGTGTGTGTGTGTGTGTATATATATATATATATATATATAATGTTTTTCATTTAAAAATATATCACTGTGGTCAATTTGCCAGTAAATTAAAAAAGGGGGTGATTCTCATCAAAATGCATCTGATAAAAGGTGGTTTGCATCAAATTGCTTCTAAGAGCTTCTAATACGAAGTATTCCTCAGACACCTGATCTATTTACTGAATAGATCACTTGGCTTCATTCTGAGAAGAGGGGGCAAATACCTACACATTGCCAGGGGTTCTTTATAGAGAAATAGATTGTTATGTATGTTCCGCAACATTACCCAAACTCAGGTAAAAGCAAGCAATATTTATTAATCATACTAATAATTAGGATTGGCAAGCTGGTCAATTGACTGCATATTTTTGACCAAAGATTATAGCAATTTTATTTTTAAAAACTACATTTTTTTTGTAGTTTTCTAGCCATAAATATGATTTTAAATTTTTCTTGACATATTTGTGTATGGAAAAGTTGTGCTTTTCTGTGTATTATTTGGACCTATTGGTAACTTTTTACCATTTATAAATGACGCTTGCCTGGCCAATTGACCAAACTTTATTCGACTGGTCCAATACCCAACCCTAGGAATTGTTTCTAATAGGCTCAGTGCTATACTTGATTTGAGACAGCCATCTCAATAGTTCTAGCTGCAAATATCACCTCCCCACCCTTTCCTGTATTTTAGTATGTAGTCTTGTAGGTCATAAACATCTGTTAGGTTGGTATGTAATGATTTTAAGGCTACTTCTGTGGAGACTAAAACCTCAAGTTTTCACATTTCTGGATTAGTTATGGATATAAGCCTGTGAAACTCCTGAAGTGAAGATCTGATCCAGGGTTTGCCAGACCTAAATCTTTATCATCTCTCTCTGTATATGGTTCTCACCACCATGTGTCTGAAAATCTCACAAAATTATGACATTTACATGGGTTATACTTGTTTCTAATTGTTTTACTGTTTGTCATCCAAAAATTAAAGTTTTTAAAGAAAGCAGGACCATGGTTGTTTTCTATATTGAAGGCCTGATTGAAGAAGTGAGTTTTACGGGTCTCTTCCAGGAACAAGTTTCAGATTTGTGGGCCACTTGACCAAAAAGCTTTGTATCCTTGGCACAAAAGTTTTACTGTTAAGATTGATATTTCATTGTTATATTGGAATGTAGTGTTCATGATTATAGAGGAGGTGGTTTTCTAAGTACTTTGGAGATGAGTTGCAGGGAGAGGGGCTTTGTAGGTGAGGAATATGGCTTTGAGTTCTACCTACTATGCAATGGGGAGCAACAGAAGAGAACAGGAGATGGAATAACATGCTCTCAGAAGTGTTGGGGAGGCCATTGTCAGCTGGTATAAATTAGAGAATCTTTCATTATGTCATACTTATGCTCAACTCTCAGGGTGTGGCCTTTAGTCTGAGGTTTTCCAGGGATGGGAGAGATTTATATTTTTCTGTTTGATCTGTTGGAAAAAAGTTCTATAAGCAGAGGCACAGAAGATATGAGTACCTGAAGGAGTTTTATACATTTCTGATAATGCTTACCCCTGCTTTTTTAAAGATACAAATATTCATCTCATACCTAAAGGTCATATATGTGACATAGAACAAATGTAAAGTAAAACTGATTTCTTACTAATTTACACACACACGTGCGCGCACACACTTTCTCCCCAGTGGTGGACAAGAAGAAAAAAAACCTTTAACGTGAGAAATGGACAAGTAAAAACCCAGATAGATTACTTCTATGAAGCCACAAACCCTGCAGGCTTATAGATATATGGTTTTAAAGTATTATAGCTTGGGAAGGAAAAGAAATCTCTTTCTTAATTGAATTTCAGAATTGAAATATGCTAGAAATACGTTTCTATATATTCAAATAGACTTGCTAGATGTATCAGGCTGACAAACATCACACACCTTTTGTCTTTTAATAGGAGAAGGTATGGTGGGTTGGCATCATTTAAAAACTCATGATCTCCCTCTGGAGGCTGTGACAGTGGCATATTTGCAATTATACAAAGTGATTAATCCAGGCACCTAAGGCAACAGATTTCTAAGAGCACCTACTATGTTCATCTGTGTATAGTTGAGGCAGCAGTAATAGAAAAGGAATAATTTACTAGATAGATAGTTATCAGAGCACCATTTCCAGTACTACAGAATGGAATTTTAACGTATTTTACCGTAGTATCTAAATCACCTTATGCAACTTATGCATGTTAACATAAAACAATCCTTTGTTTATCACTATACTTTTTCATAATTCATCAGTTTCTTTTGATACTATATCTTACACGCTTTTCTTTCACCATTAAATTCTGCAGCCTCTCTAAAGCTTTTGAGCTTTCCACGTGTTGTATATCCCCATCAATAGTCTCTCTTAATTAGCGACACACAGCAACAATACTAATTGCAGTGTTGTCCACTGTCTTGGCCAAAAATCAGCCAAATAAGGTTGAAAAACAAATCCTAAAACAGCAGATACTCATTTGACACTTTATCCAGTCAATAGTTTTGATAGACAGTGAGGATCTTCGAGGCAAAACCACACTCTAACTACCAGTGTGCTAACCACCATGATTGCATACTACAACTGTCATTTTATTCATGCTTCTGTGTTATGTTGCTTTTATTGGATGCCTGGAGGGTCTTTCTGAGAAAGCAATTTATAACAGCTGGATGTAGAGTATTATGTATAAAGAAGGAGAGACTTACACTGAGAAGTCACAGGACTTCAAGATTTGGGAAAGGATTAAGAATGGATCCTTTTTTAAGGGAATCAAAGTTTTCCCTCAGTGGAAAAAATCTGTCATTATTTAATAAAAATAAAACCAACTGATTTCAAAAGAAAAGTAACAGGGATTTCTAACTTACTCTCATGGCCTTTCAGCCTTGATTGCCTACTTGTGATCTTTTCCAATAGGCACAGTTATGCTGTCTCCCAGGACTGGGACAATCTCTCCATAAATAAGTGCAAGCTGCAGTGTCCTCCTTCAAGTCCTGCAACGTCCTCCTTCAACACTTCTCTGTGTAAGGCCAACAAAAGGACAAAAATGGGTAAGCAGCTAGTGTGCTATGACCATTGCTTAGCATACAACCAATATCATCAGCTTGTGTGTGTATTTTATGGTATATACCTGCTGTCTCTCATCTTAACTTGGGGCAGAATCCATCTCTCTGTGGTGTGTTTGTACAATGGGTCCAGCATAGGAACCTCTAGGAATTCACCTAGATGTGACGCTACGTACAATGCTCACTTACATCTCAAAATGGATGTTTTGGAAAGAGGCATGTGACTTGTTGGTGAGGGCTGTGACTATGTAGATAGCTAATATCAAGTGGGTCATTACAGAGCTTCCCAATAGTTATAACTGTGAAAACTCTGCCTGGAATGATGGAATACCTTAAAGAAAATACCTTGAAGAACCATTCAGAAGGAAGAGTCACAGCACAAAAGGTTGCAGGAAACAGTCGAGGCCTACATATGCCAGACACGTATTCAGCCAGGGGCAGAAACAAGAGCTGTTTTCTGTATGAGAACTTACAGAAACACTTAGAGGACTGAGCAGACAGAAACTGCAGCTGAGAGAGAAGAGATATTTGGAACTGACCTATTGCTGAATGGCTCATTTTCCTAGCAGTCTTAGGGCTATGCTGGCACTGGAATGAAAAAAACAAAAAACAAAGGGAGAAAGAGAGTGATTGTAACTTCTTTAGTGTAATGACCTTATCTTTGTTTGGAAAGTGCTGAAAGTGCTCCCAGAGTAGTGGAAAAGGGGTGTAACCAGGCCACTACAACCCTCTTGATTTGATCTGCTCTCCTATTAAATAGCAATAGCTTAACATCTCTTTGATACCACGTATAGGCTACATTACTCAATAGTCCATCTCCCCTTTTTTAAAAAGAATATTTTGTTTTAAGAGATCTGTTCAGCTAACTGTAGAGTACTCCTTCCTGTAAGGAAATCTCTCCTGACTGAGGACAGCCAACTTCTTGCCTCTTCCAGTCCCTGCACCCCAGTGTGTATGGAGGATGCTTATTAAGGCTGTCCGGTGCATTTGGGTTTATTGTCTCATTAAAACATTGCCCCGCATTGTTCTTCAGATGGAATAAATTAGGGTAGCTCCAATGACTTCAGTGGAATTATGTCAGCTTACACTAGCTGAAGACCTGGCCTCATGGTGTTTTTCTGTTCCCTGTAGCAGTCCTCAGCTTGTGACTCTTGCTGTCACAAAAACTTATTATTCCACTTTTTAGTATCAAAGGAATCTTTGTGAATCTCCTGCCTCTCCCCTTTCCCAAGGCATGACATGTGGAGCCTCTTCAGTACTTGATTTGTAGTTCTTACTCTCCCCATGGGGCCAGGAAAGAGCCTCCACAAATACAGTCTGTCTCTCAGCTGATCCAAGAGAGTTAAAGGAGTTGAAGATGGAAAAAAAAGTGTTAAATTTCATGGCTCTTTAAATCTTTAGTGACTGTGTCTAATTTGAAAAAATAAATGGCTTCTACATGCCCTTTTCTAATTCACAATAGAAACTGCTGAAGCATCTCATGCTCCTGTCTAGAAATTGAATTTGTTTCTTTCAGTTGAAGTAGATAAAGTACAGAAATAGACTAGTTCTATTCAGCAGGATTTAAAAATCAACGGGAAAGAGACAGTATTACAAAGCCATCTATATCTAGACAGTATCTTGCAAGCTCCACAAACTGAGGAGAAAATTCTCCTTTCAGCATTGTAGTGCGCATAAGTGACCCGTTCCAAACACCCTTCCCAATGATTTCCCCCTTCTCTTCCCCACTGTCTCACCTCCTGTTTTCTCAGGCATTTCTATTCTGAGACACACAGGGAAAAGATACCAAGAAATAGACCTCCCATAGTCACAGTACATACTGTTTGCCATCCAATACTGTTTTGTTCAGTGGATATATAATATACTGCTAAGAAGAATTAATTGCCTGACCCTAGCCCAGCAGATTAAATGTCCTGAATGTGACATTAATGAACATCCTTATTGCAACATTGAGGTTTTACAGTTAAATTTGTAAAGCCAAAATCCCCCCAAATAAAGGGTTGTTATCTTGGCCCTGTTGAAATCAGTAAAAGTTCCTATTGTCTTTAATTGGTCTGAATTACATCCAAGGTTTCAGTGATAAGGTGAACTATCATGAATGCACTGTCATGCTCAGGGGAGGTATGTGCACTTGCGTGCACCCCCTCCACATCGCCAGTGTGAACCAGGTTGTGAATGGTTTATGACATAAACAGTAATGTATTAACATATTGTTGCAGGGCACTTAGGTGCCTGCTCCTAGAAGAGCAGGAACTGCCTGGAGAGAGCCCAAAGGGCCAGACAGGAGCCCAGGTGCAGGTTGCCATGGCAGCCAGCTAATGAGGAAATTAGCCCGCACCTGCACCTGCACCTGCACCTGGTCAGCTGGCGGGAAGGGGCAGGGCCCTGGGCCCATTTAAACCCCAGGATGGGGCCTAGGAGTTGGTTCTCTGCTGGTGGCTGAGGGAGAAGAAGCCATTCTGGAGTAAGTGAAGGGAAGAGGTCTGACTAAATTCTGCTTCGGGTAATGTAAAGGGGCTGAGTGCACCTTAGGTAGTTTGTGTTATGTTATAGTCCAGGGACTTACATTTTCTTTGCTGTTTTGTAAGACTGGTGGCTTGGGTGAGGCTATTTGGGGAAGGAGGAAGCCTCACTGGGTCCCACTGCAGTGTGGGAGCCCTGGTGCCAGAGGGTGTGGCATTGGAGGTGTGCAGCCCCTGTGCTGGAGAGGTGCAGAGACAAGGCTGTGGAGAGCCCTGTGAGGACAAGGGGCTGAATTATTATAATGAAGCTGGGGCAAGACAATGCCAGTACTACCTGCAAGGCTTGGGGTGTGGTAAAGGGGCAGTTGGAGCCACACATATAGCCCATAAGGCTGGAGACGCCTGGGGTCCTGGGGAAGTCCCTCAGGATGGTGTCCTTCCAGATGTGAAGGCAGCCTCCCTACGTGTCTCTTTGTATCAAGATGTGGTGGGTGAGAAAAGAGGGTGCCCATTAGTCCAAACTGGCACGGTCAAGGGGCCTTGGGAGATCATGGCCATCCTTGAGGACCTCATTCTGTGACGCATTATATAGTTGAAAAAATAAATGGCTGGGAAAGCAGTAAAAAATAACTGGAAAAACAATAGAAGACTAAGAATTGGTAGCTTTACCCCACAAATAAACCTGCAGGAGGGAGTTCAAGTAAGGGAAATAGCCACAGACATCTCTCCATTGCAAAGGATCCTCCTATGTTGTTGAGCCAAGGAATGAATCGCAGAGCCTGGGGCATGACTAGAATGGAGTGACAGGGGCAACAGGGAATGGGGGGGGGGGGGGGGGAAC
>NW_017729026.1:3675471-3677616 GCF_001723915.1 Gavialis gangeticus | reverse complement strand
TGGGGAATACTCTGCTTTTGCTACAGCTTCATGATTATGACTACAATGGCAGTGGCAACTAGTTGTTGATGCCTCTGCAGAAGCTGCCCTGGGTGCCCAGCTGCATTCCTCACCTCTGCACAGACCCCTTTCCTAAAACCTAGAGAATTCATAGAAGCCAAAGTCATCTTCACAGAGCCCTTGGATCTTTATAGGTGATCTAGCTCTGCATAATCCCTTGCTTATACTCGGCCAAGGGGCCCCACTGGCATGACAATAAACCCATGGCATCTGCAATTTTTTTCTTTAACTCAACACTCTTTCCATCTGGAGAATCAATGGATGGTTTCTGCTGCATATCTTTCCATGAGACAGTCACAACTTCCCTCATGCAAGTAATCCCAACAGCAGCTCCCATGCTTGGTCAAAAAAGCGGGGGGGGAGGGGGTTGCTCTTCCATAATCGGAAACAGCTGTAAAAATTTTGCACAGACATTCAATGTCATCGTGGAGCGGAGACCAAGTATTCATACTTGGCCTGAAAGTCTCAGTATGTCTTGACAGCTGTAAGTGAAATGAGGGAGCTTTTATGAAATGTAATTTGTAAGCATAGGTACTATATTATATTGCATGCTAAATATGGAATAGAAATATGTTAAAAGTATATGTACCAATACACATAAAGAGAGAAATATATGTACATTATAATGTACATATCTTCTAAAACCCTGGTTTGTGGTATTCTGTTGATCTGTGTCTTGAGATCCAAGACTTGTATCACTTATAAACTACTGCCATCTTATGCTGCTGTGTAATTAATAAAAATTAATAGACAGAGTTTACAGACTCTCCTTAATTGATCCATAGTAGGTGTAGTATTTGGGGCATTGCTCTCACAGCTGAAAAATACTGATAACCTGAGAACCACTTGCAAGTAGTCCCTGAGGCTTACTGTTTCCATAGTTATTTTGTATGGTATTTTATTGTGTGTTTAATGCCTAGAGGTTCAGCTGTGGCCTAGTCAAGGAACTGCAAATAATCTCACATTGAAGTTGAGGTTGAAGTTGCTGAGATCCTTCCTCAGACTCACCCCATTACAAATAGTTTAGAGGTTATTATGTGCAGGGGACACTTTTCAACAGTGTGGTCCATGGCACTGGACATCCAGGATTTCTAGAACTGAAATCTGCCAGTGCAGGCACTCCTAGCAGTGAAAGCCAGGTTCAGTCTGGACTATAATTCTACTTAATAACAGTTAAGTGTACCACTCCTACTTTTTGAGCAGGGCTGCAAGGAATATAACTCAGTCACAAGCTGGTCTGTGCTTCTCCCTTCCTCATTGCTGGAAGCAGGCTATGGCTAGCCTTTCGCTGTACTCCCCTGGACTGGGTGACGACTCAAGATTCTGCCTACCTGTCCTGCCTTCAACTGTCTAGGAACGGGAATAGCAACCCAGCACTAGTTATTCTCTCTACTCCTAGACCCTGTGTGGAGTGAGTACAGATAGCCAGCACCACAGAAAAGTAAGGGGACTCTGAACAGACCATTTGCTATTCTGTACAGGTGCTGCAGGACTTGCCTGATTTTGTTGTCAGCTAACAGGTTTTTTGGTTGTAACTGTGGCCTAAGGACATAGGCAGGCAAGGTTCTTTATGTAGGTATGATGTCTCTTATTAGACAACTGAGCAGTTGGAACAAAGTTCTTTGCAAGTTTTTTGGCACAAGTACCCTTCAGGTGTAGCGGAAGTCTCTCTATGCCTGAAGAAGGGTACTTGTGCCCAAAAGCTTACAAGGAACTCTGTTCTACCTACTCAGTTGGTCTAATAAGTAATATCCTATCTACTCGAAGAACTTTGTCTGCCTTGTGAGCTAACAGGATTTTGAAGGAAGTCTGTTAGTTTGAACTGCTGCACTTTGATTAGCATGACATAGTTAAGGAAAATGAAGTAGAAATAACAAAGCATTGCAATAATAGAAACTGTTATTACTTACTGATTCTTTTTTTTTTTTTTTAAGGCCAGCATCAGATGGGTCTCCAAGAATCTTTGCATTTTCCATCCACTTCCAAACACTTTACTGAAATAATGTCCTTGTATACACATAATGCATACCCTTGGGCTGAGCTGTGCTGTGCAATCTTCGCATCTGTGTGAGGTTCCCAGAAGAT
>NW_017729026.1:3656961-3670471 GCF_001723915.1 Gavialis gangeticus | reverse complement strand
TTTTTTTTTTTTTAAGGCCAGCATCAGATGGGTCTCCAAGAATCTTTGCATTTTCCATCCACTTCCAAACACTTTACTGAAATAATGTCCTTGTATACACATAATGCATACCCTTGGGCTGAGCTGTGCTGTGCAATCTTCGCATCTGTGTGAGGTTCCCAGAAGATGGGAACTGTTACAGGCAAGGTACAAGCCCCTTCTTTGCTCCCTTCATGGTGCTGCTGAAACTGGTTAATTTCCACCTCAGAGCAAGTGCAGCCTATCTCTGCAGGGTTAGGGTGTGTGTCATATGGACATAGCTTCCTTGCATCTTATACATACCCTGCCTAAGTAGAATGAGTCAATAAGCCCAAGAAGGAAACAATTCAACCTTCAGAGGTTGGCCTAAGCTGCAAAGATTGTTCAATTTCTTATTGGTTCAGATATTCACTTTTAATTTTGGAAATGCAGCCATGTGTCTGCAGTGGCCTAGGCCAGAAGCCAAGCTGGGGAGTCGAGGGGATGCTAGAGCATGCCTCCTGGCTTGGCTGGAGCAGATAGCTTGGGCCAGGGCTATCCCATGGACCCTGTGAGTGGAGGTTTCCAGGAGAGGTACAAAGTATCATGGGATGTTGGGGGACTGTAAATTTAATGTGAATCTGGAGGGGATCTGAGAGAGATGTTCAATAAACCAACTTAACCTAAATCAGTTAAGTCTGATACTAGATTGATCCAGATTTATCTTAAACAGTCTCAGTCATTTTGAAAGCAGTTTCTGTACCCTGAACTTTGGTTATGTTACAGATATGAACCATTTTCTGCTTACTTATACTGGTTTATGTGTAACTTCTGTCCCTAGTCATAAAGCTCTAACTTTTTTAGTTAGACCTAAAAAATGTGTACTAACTTTATAGCTGGTTGCTTTTGAGCTTTAATTTGCATGTGTAGCAGGTTTCCTCTGTGCTTGGAAGCCCTGTCAGCTGACAGTTCTACGTACCCCCGAGGCAGCAGCCATGATCCCAGAGCCTCGGTGGTGCATGGAGTACCACTACAGCTCCCAGCTCTGGGAGTTTGCTTCTTGCTGGTGCAGGTTCCCTCTGTACTGGCAACAGTGCATGATGAGATCTAATGCATTCTCCCATAGTCGCACTTTCTGTAATACATGTGTGGATGAGATCCCATTGCACCTTTTACCTGCATATATAGAGGGGCCCTTAGAAACGCCATGCTTTCAAGCCATAAGTGGAATAACCATGTAAATAACATGTGGCAGATGGGCTAACGACCTCTGCTGAGAAGCAGAGCTACTGGTAATTGGTCTGTAGGCCATGAATGTGGCCACAGGATGAAAAAATCTCCAGTATCTTTATATCCTTTGTCTGGTGCCTTTGTGCCTCTTGGCTCACCACAGAAGGGTTCTGCACTCAAGTCCTTGTGGACCCTTGTCTGTATACACCTACTTCAAACTGCAGCACCATTCAAACGATTTATAAATAACTTCATACATATTTAAATTGCAATTGACTCATTGCTTACCAGGGTCTATCAAAGGAACTGAATAGCGGTTTTCTCAGCATTTCATTTAAAAACAATTTCCTGACTCTTCTGCACACTGGCATCAATAATGTGATATATTAATGCCAGGTGGGCTTTATTGCTATGGTGAATCTTTTTGTTTTAAAAAATAAAAAATTGCTTGTTGATGATGCAGAGTAGGTTGCCCAGTCTTGACTGTTGCTGCTGCACCTGCTATAGCCACAGCATGGGCTACGCTGCTGTTTTGGCACCACAGACTCTCCAGACAGCCACTAGTCTAGTGATCCCTCTAAGATGGCACCTGGGGCTGGATCTCTGATTAAACATGTTATGCTACTGATCCTGGTCCAGAGTCCAGTTTCAGCTCTTACTTGTTGGGAGACTCGGCTAGAAAGTTAAATAACAATATTTTATACCACAATGTTTTCATTTAAATTAAGACCTCAAATTCCTTTTGAGGCCCATGTTATTCATGGTAAGTGGAGGTAGAGACAGTTAAGAGGTTGGCTGGTTGTTTGTGTGGTGGTTGTGTGTTTTTTTTACATGGTCACACAGTGAATCAATAGCTGAGTCAGGCCAAGAATCTAGGAGTACTTGGGTCTCATTCTCCAGCTGGAACATGTCTCTAGGAGTGTAAAGGATGTTCACTTTATCATTTTTACAGGGTAGACTAATGTTTCCAAAGCAAGGCACAGCTGCCTGCTGACTTACTGCTTCACAAGGAGGAAGTTTGAAGTTGATGACCAAATCCCTTTTGATTTAATTGGCATAGGAACAGGTCTCTTGCTCTGTTTACAAGGGATTTTTTTTACCCAAGATGATAGTTTTGTAATGTGTGCACATCTGAACAGGGCAAGTCACTGGTCAGAGGTATATTCTATTAGTAGCTCCATAGATCTCTTTTTTTTTTTTTTAATTTTTTTACAATCTACAGCCTGCGTTTTGAAATCACTCTCATTTCCTGGTGGAAAAGGAGTGGAAGGATGCTGGGGGGAGACAGAAAAGGGAAGAATAGTGGAGAAGAGATAGGGAGCAAAAAGAAACCTGAGGAGACGCCTGTCTCAAAAGAAGATGGATAACAAAGAACAGAAAAGATGGGAAGGGGAAAAGAAACAGCTGAAGGGAGGAAGATATGAGAGAATTACTTGTAAGGTGTTGAACTCTATGGTGCCTAGCAAATGTTACAATAATGGTGTAACTAGGATTTGAAGAATTTTATGCTCCATCCCAAAAATCCTGCATCCTGCCATGCCAGACATTCATGTCAGGGTATTTGGTGTTTGAGATGGAGCATAAAATTCTTCAGATCGCAGGTGTGGGATTGAACCAAGGCTGCCCCCAGTCCAGTGTATACATTGGGCAGCAGGTAGCTATGTTCTGGACCCTGGGGCTACCCAGTGCTCAACTGAGTGTCATGGATGGGGGCCTGATCCCTTGCACCTAGCTGGGGGCAGCCCTGTCCTCATCCAGGACTTGGAGCTGTCCTGCATCTGCTGCCCAATCCAACATTGCAATCATGTACTCCAGTTCTAAAAATTGTGTTGGGTTGTATATGTGGTGTTTAAAAGGCTAGGGTTGTGGAACCTGAGATCACACACAGGGCGGGGAGGACCTGGGGCTGTCCAGGCTGATGATGCCAACAGTCAGCTGATTGTCAGCAGGACCAGGGCTACCCCAGGTGTGGGGGACATGCCCAGTTTTAAGGCACCATACAAACCAGCCTCAAAATTATTATACATTATACATTTCTACTTCTTTTGTAGCTGGTTTGCCATTTTGTGGTACCATAAATTGGCCAAATGCGTGGCTGAGTGTGACTGATCATGCCATAAATGTAATGTCTGCCAGGGCTCTATGGAACACGCAGTGTTTGGAGTGTTTGGCTAGACATCCAGAAATTCAAATGCTTAACCTATCTCCTCCAAAATTTGCAGATCTGCCCTGCACTCCATGGCCCTTCTCACAGCCTACCTTTTTCCTCCTCATCAACTCTATAATACTGCATTGCAGCCATCTAATTTTGAAGATCTATTTTGTTTAGAAACATTCTGAATATGGCTTGTAGGAAAACCTTCCATAACACTACAGGATTCACATAATTCTCTGGGTTTGTTTGGTGTTATAGCAGGGGAGAAGCTTGCTGACCTTCTCTCTGCTTTGGTGTCGCAACCAGTTTGCTACCCCTCTTTCTTTGCAGAGAAACAACTACTGGACAGGACAGCTACTGAGGTATCATCTGAGACACAGTCCAAATGACATGCCTTAGCAGTGACCTTCCTTAGATACTTCTATGCAAGTACTAATAGCCTGCAAATAGAGATGTGAGGAACAAGAGGAGAACAGTCCTCCTCTAAGTAAATGCGTACATTTAATGAAGACTCAACTGCATGTCCTTTACTTAGTAAAACCAGTGGGAGGTAAGGGGGCAGGCTGACACATGGATCTACCTGGTAAGACTCTCAGAAAGAAGTGTGGGGCTAATAGGGTTTTTTCAGATCTGCAGCATAAAGATGGTAACAAAACAATTGCACGGGCAGACATCTGATTAAAATTTGAATATCTGTGCATCCCCAAAAAGAAAGGCAGAGAACAATTGATTGAGAAGTCTTGAAATGGGAGAGCTGCCTGCCCACTATTTTTCCTATTGCCATTTAGGGAAGCAGTATATGGGCACGTTGTAAAAAAGCACAAAACAAAGAGAACAACCCCTGCCCCCCCCCCCCAAAAGTGCAAAGAAAATACCACATACTTGTGTGACTGACTGAGCACACATATAGAAACCATCTTACAAGCCCCCAACTTTCAGCTCTCACTAGGCCAAAGAACAATATTCTCTGAACAGCAGTAATTTGGAAGTTTCCTGAATTAGCAGTTTGGCTGGATCCATCTTTTTATGAAGGGAAAAGACCCCAGCACTTAATGTGTAATGTGTTCTTGCTGGTGCTGCAAAGCTTGTTCTCCTAATGTTTATGATCTACATTAACACACAAACTGCCATCATGAGCTACTACAAAAGAGGAACTAGCAGTATGATGATACCTAGCAGGTATAATGCCTGCTAGTACAAAGCTCTTATCTGAAAAGGAAATAGTAGGCATCATTTTTAAATGGTGCATTACTTATCAACAAGGGAAAAAACAAAGGCTTGACTGGCTCACAAAACCAAGGGAGTTCTCAGTAAACCTGAAACACTACAACTATTAAATACAGAAGTGCCTCATTACTGTGGCACATTTTCTGTATGAAAAAGCAAGTTAAAAGGGGGGAAAAATATGTTCTGTGAAAATGTAGACTGCTTATAGATGTGGAAGAAAAAATCTCCAGCACTTTTAGCTCAATACACCCCTGCACTGAACACACCACATGCCAAGAAAAGGAATCATGTGGGTCAGTTTGGCCCAATTCACCCAGCATTGTTATAGCTCTCACATTTCAGCAGGGCTTTTTGCCACTTTTATCTGAAACTTGATTCGATCAGCTATTAGATAAAAATGCCAAAAAGCCCTATTGAAGCATGTGAGCTGTCCAGATGCTGAGGACGTGGGTCAAACTGACATAATTCCTCTTCTAGTAAAGCACTGGGTTGTTTTTTTCCTTCTCTTTTTTTTTTTTCCTATGTCTATCAGTAACTGTAATTTCCAAGTAAAAATGATCAGATTTAAATTGAAAACACTCTGGAAGAGATTTGCTTGCCTGCCTGCCTCGGGCATGTATAACCACACAGTATTTTCAATAAAATAATTGACTGCAAGTGTAGCCTACATCAAACACAGCCTGAATCAATGACCAGTTCCTTTATTATTTACTAATGCACAGTCTGAAAATAAAAATATTAAAATAATTGCTAATTCCTTCTAAGTCACTAATAAAAGTACTAACTCATGTAAGGCCAAGGACTGATCTCTCTGGTTGTGTATAGGCACCCTTTGGGAACTACTAGAAATGCAGTTGCTGGATGAAGCTCTACAATTATACTGTAGATAAGACCTGCACCCATCTACAATTGCAAATTGGAAAGTAACGGTCAGCTACTTTAAGAATATAAGTTAATAAAAAACTATCATTCAGTGCCAAGTCAAATGTCTTACAGAAGTCTGCTATTACCTTTAGCCATCAGACTTGTAAAACTAACTTGTCATATCATCTAAAAAGATATCAAGATGAATTTTCCATAAACCCAAGGTGATTGGCATTAGTCTTATTGCCATCCTTTAGTTCTTTATTACCAGAGTCCTGTGTCAGCCATTCCAAGCTGATAGGTATCTGTTTACCTGATGACTATCTTGTGCTCTTTAAAAACAAATGGAAGATAAGAGTTTACATTTTTCCTTCCCCTGCAGATAGTTAACAAAGGAACACACTGACATAACTGGATTTGAATGTGGTCCCTTTGATGGGCAAATGGAAAGGTCTCCAGCTTTTAGCCTCTGAAACTCCAGGCTCTTTTTCTGAATGGAGGTTGTTTTGATCCTTGGAAGGATTCATTTGGGGTTTTTTCCACTAATACAATAAAAAATTATATTGAAAATTTTAAAAAACTTGATCATATCAGCATCCAAATTCACACAGGGTTTATCCAAAAAAGCGCTAGTGGGAGCCCAGGGATCTGTCACTAAGAGAGCAGTTTGAAGTGTGCAGACTGGGAAGAGGGGTGTGGAACGGGGAGGACTACCAGGCAATTTCACTAGAGGTTCCTTCTAGCTTCCCTGTAGACCTATGCCAAAGAGGAGCTGGATGTGGGCAACAGAGGTCAGTTTGACAGGAGTGCCTCCAGTGGCTTTTCTGATGGCTGGACCCCTTCTGCCTGGGGAGGGTGAGATTAGCATATTGCCTTTAGACACAGAAAAATTATTGTAGAATAAACTCATGAAACCAACTCTTGGATGAGTGGGCAGTTGCTTTTGGTGACACTACTGATTTGCTTCATACTTCCAAATCTTAAAAGCTACACCTTGCATGTAGTGAGAAGAACTAGATATGGCTTCCTTGTGTACAAGGGTGATCATACATCCCAGTTTGGCTGGGAGAGTCCTGGATTTTGGAGACTGGTCCCAGGGAAAATTTAAATGCGTGTCCTGGGCATAGGGCACAAGGTGGGGGACATAAGAGTGGCTTGAGCTGTGGAATAGGAAGCCCTAGTAGATGGAAAAATTGCCCTAAAATAGGTTAGCTTGATTAGTGGAATGACCATTAAAAAGGGGAGATGATGGTTAACACCTGTGAAGTAAAGAAAAATGGGTTTTTAATGGGCCATTAATTCCCTTGGCTGCCTGAATAGTAATACCAGAGCTGCACTATGCTACCCTGCCCCTGTCTCTGCCTGCAACAGCATCACTGACTTGAGAGGTTGAGATAAGGGAAGGGGAGAAGTGCTCTAGACTTCATACTGTTCTGTATGGCCACCATACCCTGTACCCACTGTCACGCTTTCCATTGGCCAGAAGATGGTAAAGAATGGGAGCACATGCTGCCCCTCCTGTCACCTTGCGGGCTGGGAGTATTAGCAATGCTGTCTCTACTCCAGCATCTTCTTGGCCTCCAGATTAAGATGCCATGACTTGCTGGATGTTGGGTTTTCCAAAGAATCCTGAGCTTTTCCCCTGACCCTTTCATCATTTCTGGGACTCTGAGCTCTTTTTGGAAGGGGAAAAAAAATCCTTAAAAATATCTGTCCATTAGTACACTCTAGCCTTACACTTTCGCACTAGGCAAAAAGGAATGGGGATAGAAGCTACAATCTGTTGTGTTAGTGATTCTGATCAGGTGTTGCAAAGAGGAAACCTATATTTACCTAAACATAATTACTGCTCTCACTCTTTTTCAAAAGCTTGTTTTACCTGACAGCTATGGGTGGTGGCTGTTACTCCTACAAGGTCTACTTGCTCTGTGATGCTACTAGTAGCATTTCTCTTCCAATTTCATCAAAGAGACTGCACAATATTATTGACTGATGTGGTATTTCTGGTTCAAAGTCCATTGTTTTAAAGATCTAAACCTGTATTCACTTGCACTAAAGAAGTGTAGGCAAGATCCTCAGCTGTTGGAGATCAGTACAGCTGTTGTAAATCAGCATAGCTGCTTAAAGGGAGCTGCACCAGTTCATACCACTTGCAGATTTGATCCTGTAAATCAAAAGTGTGCGCCATGTACATGCACAGGGGCATATTGCGGGGTGGAAGGGATTTCAGCCACATTCCCCTTCTGATTCCTGCTCCGCCCAAAGTTTTAAACCAACTGCCTGGCAGTGACAACAATGTGTCTAGTTAGGCAGCAATGAGGGAGCCACTTGACATCATGGTTCATAATCTGTTTGATTCCAACTAAACTCTTCATTCCACAGGTGTTAACAACCCTTTCTCCTTTTATAATAGTCTTACTGTTATACTGATTGAGCTAGCTAAAAAACTTTAACTCAAGTTGTGGAAATAACTTTCAGTGAAGCACTGGATGCACCATCAAGATATGCAAGGAGGCTTGATTTTGTTTCATGAATCTGAAAGAGTTGTACATATAATTTTAATGACTACAGGACTAAAAAAACATCTTTTTTGAGTATAATTTTGCTTTGGTTCTGCTTTCAATACATAAAATAGCAAATAAACACACATTCCAATAAATTTAGCCAAATTAAGGTGAATAATGTAACCCTAGGCCTTTAGCACATTAGTAAAACTTCAGGTTTCTTTTTACCTAGAGAAAAAAAGTTGTTGTTTGATGTACCACACCATCTGCACGCCCCCTTCTCAAAATCCTAAATCCACCCATGGGCATAAATATGTGAACAGTAATTTTGATTCATTCAAAGTACCACAAGGCTGGGATAGGCCTTTTGTACAAGAAAAATCAAAAGATGTATTAAAATAAATGTGCCCTTTTGCCTAGGGCAGACGGCTAAGGTACCAGGTGAAAAGTATCTGCTGTTTCATTTAGCACCAGAACTGTGTTTATTGGGCCCTTATTAATACAATATGTCAGAATTAAAGAGGTTATTCCAGGCTTTTCCCCCTCGATGGTTGACTAATTGCAGCAAAAAGGCTGCACTGAAAATCAGATGCATTCTTTTAGAGTCAGCTTTATGAAACCCCCACATGAATAAATGACCCAGGTGCTGCTTAAATGTTTTATGACACAAATCCTGAAAAACCAACTTAAAAAGCTTTCACTGTCTCTTTTGATTAAAAACAAAACAAACCCCCCACAAAAAAACTGAACTGTGTCAAAGAACTGCGTGGCTCAGAGGATTTCTAATGGGCAATGCAGCCTTTCAGTTCTAGGTCACTGGTCCAAATGTGGATCAGCTTAGGAGGAAAGTTCAGGAGATGGATGAACTGAGTGGATAGTTCGAAGGCCTGGCCTAGTGGACAGCCACATACACCTCCGTTTCTATACATTGGCAGTGATCTGAGCCTGCAGAGATCCAGGATAGAGTTGAACTGACATTAGCCAGGTGCTTGAACTTCCTTTAGGCCAAATCTTGATACGTCTTCTTCTGTCCAATCCTCTCTCTCAACCTGCTTCTGTGATATTTCCCTTCTGGATGCCTTTCTGGTGACATAAATATAACAAGGGCAAACTTAAACTCCTGTTTTTTCTTTAAAAAACCCCCAAAAACACTTTTTTTAGGAGAAACATACTATCTAAAACAGCTAGCATGGCTAAAAATGGCAAGTTTTTGTCTCCACTGGGATTTTAACACTGGTTAAGTAATGTTGGTTAACCTGGGCTAAAGGTAAAACTATTTCCTAGGAGAGACCCTGTGAACAACACTACAGCATGTCAACCAGTGTTCACCTTTGTATCTTGTTTTTCTTGTGCTGCACAAGCAGGTAGTGTCCAAATCTTGCTGCTTTCTCCAGAACATTATTAAGAGACACCTTTTTCTTAAGAAACGTAACAGCCAATCCTTTCACCCAGCCCCTCAACCACTTGGTTATTTTAAGCTCTTCTTCGTTCTCCTGGACAACTGCAGTACATCCACAACATAACTAGTAATGTTCTTTGCCTATCAGCTTGACTACCCAACATTTCCCTGAATCCCACCCCTGGCTCCATATTTTACTACATTAAGGTTGTCTAAGCTTTTTTACCTCATCTCTCTCTGAGCCCTGTCTGTCATTGTCTCTCACACTGCCTTCTTTGCTCCATCAACCAACCAAGCCAGTCTTCCAGCTTTTCATGTAACATTTTTGTGCCTTCTTCCAAACTGACCCTGGTACATGAAAGACAGTCCTTGAATCGATCTGTTATTCTCTTCCCTTTCAACTGTCTCTTCCAGACATGGCGCTAATTTGCTTATAAGAAAGTGCTAATTTGCCTATAAGAAAGAAAGCTTATGTTTTGAGGTGTAGATGGAAACAGTTAACACTTATTGTATCTACTTAACTTTTTTTCAAAAAGAGAAATAGGTGAGAAAATGACTTGAGTCTAATGCATTAGAATAGAACTAACATGAATGAAATTGCACTATATCTGCAAAATGGTATTTCCCCCATCTCCTGTGACTGAGTTTTCTCCCTTTTTTTTTTTTTTTTTTATAACACTGCCAGTACCTCATCAACGCGAATAGCTATAGCCGAGCTTTATGAACAAGACTCTCTGGACAGATGGAGGTGGAGTTATACTTAACCAAGGAGGGTTTGACCAAATTAATCACCATAGTAGCTAGTTTTTATTTAGATCTGTGTATAACCAGGTGAACACATACATTAACTGATTCTGCTGTGCTGAGATTTATCTTACTGAGATCATCAGGTAGCAAAGCTTTGCAAAAATCAGTAGTATATTGGAATTCTAAAAAACTGTTTCAGTGTATACTGGCAAGCTTGGTTTTACCCTCTCTCTCATTTCTATAACTGTCCAACTGTTGGGAATAAGAAAGCCAAAAGAGTCAATTCTATCCAATAGATATGAAGAAAAGAATCGCCGGTGGTCTGTCCAGTTGAGGGGGAGGGGGGTCCATGAACCTCATGAAGCCCATAAGGAATTAATTTTCAGCCCCTGGGCTCCTACCTAGCTGCTGCTGCTCCTATCACTCTGGCTGCAGCTGCAGCTGGGCTCTCCCTGCTCCTCTGTTCCCTCTGGATTCTGCTTCCTGCCACAACCCTGTTGGTACTAGACCTATGACCCAGATACCTTGTCATGGGTGGACCCAAACCCTCAGACCAATCACAAACTCTCCATTTGCTAATAAGCACATTTTATTAATACACAGTGATGGCAAATAAGAATAACGTTAACAATTCTGTATCTACCAGCCCCAGGGTTCACAGAGTCGAGGTTATGTCTGGCCAGTATGTGAGCTTTGTTCCAAGGTTCTCTCTTGAATGTCAGATGTCAGCAGCCTGAAGGTCAGTGGCCAAGGCCCAACCCCCAGCCCAGTGGGCTGGGTGAGATGGGCTGGTGGTGTGCCCTCTGTCCACAATGGCCTTGGGTTCCCCTCTCAGGGACCCTTTACTGCTCTGAAATCCTTCCTTTTGTAGTCTTTTTCTCTTCTGCTGACTCTTCATCTCTGAGCATCACTGACTGGTCTCCCTGTGGTCATCATGCTGTCCACGTTCTGTCCTGTCAGCATAGTCCTTTGTTTTACAAACCCATCACATGCACACGTCCTAATTTGGGCTTTTCCAGCGTCTTCCTGATTTGGTCCATTTACCAAAACCAGAAATCCCTAGGGCTCTGCACTTGGGCACTGTGACCTGAGACTCTGCAGCATTGACATCTTATCTCTGTTATGGGACAGTGTGGTACATGTCTTCAATTTCTCAGCCTGTGTGTCTCCTTGATTCTTGCCCATGTCAGACACAGTGGGCCTTGAGGAAACTTTGTCACAAACAGGCTTTTTGGAAATCTGTTAGCCCTTGCCATTGCCCTAGACCACTGTTCTAATACAATATCTACTTTGCCTACAAGCCAGTTCCCCAAAAAACCCCCCTCTATATACCGTTTTCTAGCCATTAATCCTAGAGGTTGGGGTAGTGCAGCTTGGTGCAGCCTGTGGTACCAGGGGAGCCCATGGTTGGTGATCTGAGGGCATGACTGGGGTGCCCACACATGCAGTTGGGGGGTAAAGGGAAGGTACCAACACAGTGTTTCACCCAAGGGGGCCCAGATAGTACATGGCTTCTGGCCACTTAAAAATTGGACAGCCCTGTACTAATACAAGAAACAAACATGTGGAGGACAACCAACAGAGATCTTGTTTCTGTCCTTATGGCACAGAAAGCAAAGTATTATTCAGACTTCCTGAGAAGGGGACTGATGTCTCTGGGACAGAGCCCCATTGTGTTGAACATAGTGGAAATATTTTAATTTGCTTTGAAAACTGGATCAGGCTCTAACCAAGAAGAATATTCTTTGCATGGGGTAGTTTGCTGATCACTCTACAAAAAGTATTGTGCTATTACAGAAGAAAAACAAAAGTAAGTTGGAGACCTGTTAGCTCATTTATCCATGTTTCCTGCCACTGTGTGAGGAGGAAAAAAAGGTTATATGGAAGTCTTTTCTTAAGTTCTCCAATTTAATACCATCATTTTAATTTCAAATTTAGCAAATTTCTTTTTATTTCTTTTTACTAAATTTCATAGATATCATAGACATTAGGGCTAGAAGTGGCTTCGTAAGATCATTGGGTCCAGGCCCCTGTACAAGGGGCAGGAAATCAGCTAGGGTCAAAGGAGCCCAGCAAGATAAACATCCAAATGTTTCGTGAAAGTGTCCAGAGTACGTGCTTGCACCACCTCTGGGGGGAGTCTGTTCCAGGCCTTGGAGGCTTGGACTGTAACAATGCTTACTAAAATGGTCTTGCAGGAGTCTGTGACAGTTGGACCTTGTCATCTCCTGGGGTGCTCTGGTGAACAGGCATTCCCCCAGATCCTGATACACACCCCTGATGTACTTTATAGGCTGCTGCCAAGTCACCGCTGAGCCTGCGCTTTTCCAGGCTGAAGAGTCCCATAGCTCGCAGCCTCTCTTCAAAAGGCCTGTTCTCTTGCCCTCTAATCATGTGTGTGGCTCTCCTCTGGACTCTTTTGAGCTTCTCCATGTCCTTCTTAAATTGTGGAGCCCAGAATTGGATATAGTACACCAGCTGCGGCTTCACTAAAGCCAAGTACAGCAAGGGGATAACATCCTGGGTCTTGCTAGAGATACATCGGTAGATGCAAGCCAGAATGTTTGCTTTGCCAGTTGTAGTATCACACTGGTGGCTCATATTCATCTTGTGGTCAATCATGACCCCCGCGTCTCTTTCAGTCATGGTGCTAGTGAGTGTAGCATTGCCCACCTATACGTGTAATGTGGGTTTTTATTTCCGAGGTGGAGCATATTGCATTTCTCTGTACTGAATGCCATCAGGTTTTCATCCACCTAGCCTGCAAGCCTATCAACATTGGCCTGGAACACCAGCCTATCCTCAAGTGTGGACATACTTCTCCAAAGTTTAGTGTCATCAGTGCACTTAGCCAGTCTGCTTTTGACACTAGTGTCCATATCATTTATGAAAACATTACAGAGTACAGGTCCAAGAACAAAGCCTTGGGGGATGCCACTAATCACAGAGTGCCATGTTGATTCAGTTCTGTCAGCTACCACTGACCTCGGAGCCGGTTCCCCAGCCATCGGCCTGTGGAGTAGTCAAGGCCACAGTTGCCCAATTTTTCCATGAGGACATCATGGGACATAAGGTCAAAGGCTTTTTTAAAGTCCAAATATATGACATCAATCTCTTCCCTTTGTACAGGTGATATGTCACCTGGTCATAGAAGGAAATGAGACTGGTCAAGTAAGACCTACCAACAACAAACCTGTGCTGGTTGTCCCTCAAAATGTTGCTTTCTGTTAGCCTGTCAAGAATAGTTTCTTTGATAATTTTTTCCAAAATCTTCACAGCAATTGAGGTCAAACTGATTGGTCTGTACTTTCCCAGGTTGTCTTTCTTCCCTTTCTTGAAGATGGGCACCACATTGGCCCTCTTCCAATCTTCAGGAACTTCGTCTGA
>NW_017729026.1:3644831-3646859 GCF_001723915.1 Gavialis gangeticus | reverse complement strand
CGTCTGAGCACCACAGGTTCTTGAATATCCTTGCCTGTCACTGCACTATGATGTCTTCCAGTTCCTTTAGTACTCTTGGGTGTAACCTATCCAGACCAGCTGATTTATGGGGGTCCAGCCTCTCAAGATGCTCCCTCACAAGATCCATGCCAATTGTGGGCATATATTCATCTTCACCCTGGTCACCCTGCATCATGTTGGACAGAGTGGTCCCTTTGGGCTGGTGGAAAAACCAATGCAAAGTAATCATTAAGTAGATTGGCTTTTTCCTGGGTGTTAGTACTCAGCTGCTTCAGCTGGTTTAGCAGAGGTCCAGTGTTGTCCTTCTTTTTCTTTTGACTCCCCACATATCTGAAGAAGGACTTTTTATTGTCCTTGATTCATGTAGCCAGATGGAGTTCAGTAGCAGCCTTGGCTTTTCTAGTTTGCTCCCTGCCAGTGCAGACCAGTGCAGTATACTCCTCCTTAATGGTGTTTCCTGTCTTCAATCTATTATATGCCTCTCTTTTTAGACATAGGAAGTCCATGAATTCCCTGTTGACCCAAGGGGGTTGTTGAGCCCTTTTACTACCGCTCCTATGGGTGGGGATAGATTCCCCATGTGCTTCTGGGATCACTTCCTTAACAAGCAACTACTCATCATGAACTCCCTTCCCTGGCCTAACCAGTGTCGCATAGAGGGGGAGGATCACCTCCTTGGACCTTCTTAAGATTCATCTGTGGATGCACAGCAAGGTATGGTTGGCCTTCCTGACCGCATCCCCACACTATCGGCCCATGTTCATATTGGCCTCAATAATGACTCCTAGATCCTTCTCTGCCTCTGCACTGATGAGAGGGGAATTCCCCAGCGTGTAGGTCTGTTGCTGGCTCTTCCTCCCCAGGTGCAGTACCCAGCACTTGACAGGATGGGTTTCAACACTGACCTCTTTTGCCCAACCCTGTAGCCTGTCCAGATCTGATTGTAGCCTATTCCTTCCTTCTAGCATGCCCACTTCTCCCCACATCTTAGTGTCATCTGCAAATTTGAACAGGGTGCATTTTACCCCCTCATCCAAGTAGCTGACGAAGATGTTGAACAGTGCGGGCCTGAGAACTGAGCCCTGTGGAATCCCACTGCCTACATCCCTCCAGGTCGAATAAGACCCATCCACCACCAATCTCTGGGTGCAGTTAGTGACCCATCTGACTGTGTAGGCATCGACACCACAGTCTCCTAGTTTTTTTAATGAGAATGGGGTGAGAGACCATGTCGAAGGCCTTCCTAGTCCAGAAAGACTATATCCACTGCAACACCTGCATCCAGGGATTTGGTGACCTCGTCATAGAAGGCCACCAGGCTGGTCTGACAGGACCTGCCTTTAATGAACCCATGTTGGTTGCCTCTAAGCATAGTCTCCCCTGCTGGCCCCTCGTGGACATGCACCAGGATAATTTTCTCAAAAAGCTTCCGCAGGACCGAGGTAAGACTAACTGGCCTATAGTTTCCTGGGTCCTCCTTCCTCCCTTTTTTTAAAATGGGAACCACAGTGGTCCTTTCCCAGCACTCTGGCATATTGCCAGAGCACCATGAGTGCTTGTAAAGCTGTGCCAGATGTCCCGCAATAACCTCTGCTAGTTCCCTCAGCACTCTGGGGTAGAGATCATCAGGACCTGCTGATTTAAATATGTCCAGTCCCTCCAGAAGTTCCCTGACTAGGTCCTTGCTGACCCTAGGCCTGGGTGTGCCTCCCCTGGGGTCTACAGGGTCCCAGTGTGGGGGGATGACCAGGTCCCTACTCAGAAAAATGGAGGCAAAGAAATTGTTAAATAGGTTAGCTTTACTGTCTAGTGCAACAACCAGATTTCCTAGCGTGTCCTGCAGAGGCCCCATATTACCTGGTACCTTCTTTTTACCCGCTACGTATTTAAGAAAGGACATCTTGTTGTCCTTGATCAGAGTAGCTAGTCCCAGTTCCATTTCTGCCTTGGCCTTTCTGACCGACCCCCTACAGTCCCGAGCAACAGAGGTATAGTCCTCTCTGGTGA
>NW_017729026.1:3638851-3643970 GCF_001723915.1 Gavialis gangeticus | reverse complement strand
CCTTACCTCATTGAAATCTGCCCTCCTGAAGTCCAGGGCTGCTGCCTTGCTGCAGGCCTTCACCACCTTCCGCTAGATGGTGCAGGCAATGATCGTGGTCCCCCAGGTGGTCGAGCACCCGCAGTCCCCCCACCAGGTCATTGCCTGTGGCCAAGACCTGATCCAACAAGGCATCTCCCCGGTAGGGCTGTGCACCTCCTGGGTTAGATGGAGGTCCTGTATCTTGGCTAGGCGCCTAAGTGAGTGGTCAGACCTGGCTGACTGCTCCTCCCAGCAGATGTCGGGAAAGTTTAGTGAAAGTGGTCACTGTCACCCAGCTTCCCTTCAATTCTTATTTCACTGTTTAGATCCCCTTTGGACAGTACCAGGTCCAGCAGTGCCTTGCCCCTTGTCAGCCCATACATTTCTTGTGACAGGTACAGCTCATCCAGGCATGTAAGGAAACTTTGTGACTGATCAGATTTGGCCAAATGCTCATCCCATGAGAAGTCTGGTTATTTGAAGTCTCCCATGATGACCATACACTGAGAGTGTGCAGCCTCGGCCAGTTTCCTGGTGAAGTCTTGGTCAAGCACTTGTTCCTGGTTTGGAGGTCTGTAATAGACTTCTACCACTGGATCCCCTTCACTACATTCCCCTCATATTCTGACCCAAAGGGCCTCCAGTCATCCACCTTGGGTGCCAAACTCAGTTTGTAGGGTCTCCTTCACATAAAGCTCTCCTTCACATAAAGAGCTACACCCCCACCCCTTTTTTGACATGACCTCTCCTGTACAGGTTCCTGTATATAGCCATTTATACCCATAGTCCAGTCATAGGAGGAGTCCCACCAGGCCTCCATGATACCTATGAGATTATAGTCATTTTTATTTAGCAGAAGGACCAGTTCCTCCTGTTTATTCCCCAAACTCCTAGCATTAGTGTACAGGCAAGTAAGTGTGCCATTGGAGGCCCTAGGGTTCCTTGTACTCATGGAGAAGATTTGTTCCTGAGCTGGGGTAAGAGTGGGTTCCCCTCAGCATCCTAACCTGCTGGTTTTGCTGTTGATGCTTGGTGAGCTTCCTCTGGTGGCTGTCTGCCCATCCCCTGGCGAGCCTAGTTTAAAGCCCGGTTGAGCAAGTTAGTCATTCTGGCTGAGAAGAGTTTCTTCCCCAGTGGAGTGAGATGGAGGCCATCTCATCCTCTTCCCCACAGACCACTGTCTCTCTCTGAAAAGCAGACTGTGGTCATAGAAACCTGAAGCCTTCACGGTGGCACCAGCACCGCAGTCTTCTGTTTATTGCCTCAATTCATCTCTCCCTTCTCTGCTCGTGACCTGTAACCAGAAGGATCAAGGAATAAACCACCAGCCCCCAACCCCCTGAACCCCACTCCCAGAGCCCTGTAGCCACTCATGACCTGGCTGGGATTGCTCTGAGCCATGGCATTTGAGCCCATATGGATAAGGAGCATAGGGTAGTGGTTGGAGGGCCAGATAAGTTTTGGGATTCTCTCAGCCGTATCCTGGATACAGGCTCCTGGGAGGCAGCAGACCTCCCAGGCTAAGGGGTTGGGACAACAAATTGCTCCCTCTGTCCCCTTCAAGAGGGAGTCACCCACAACGACCACACTGCGTTTCATCTTAGGGATGATAGCTGGTCGTACTTCTTCCTCATTTGCAGTATCTGGCAGCTCTGCAGGCTCTACTTGTGCTGCAAGAGGTTCATACCTGTTGCAGACATCTAGGGGGGTGGCAACCCTAGTACAGTGACTCTTGGGGCCAGAGACAACTTTTGTCCATCCCCCTGGCTGGACACTATGGTAGTGCCTCTTGGCCTTCCTGGTCCTGGCAAGAAACCTAGGTTGCTCGTCTGTCCTGGGGTGAAGGGCCTGGCAGTAGGAGTCAATCTCCTGTTTGCCATCCCTGATGACATGTAGCCTCTGCGCTGCTGTGTGGAGCTCCACTATCTGGCATTCCAGACTCCAATATGGAGCAAACCTCACAAGGGGAGGTTGCAATGCTCCTGATCCCATGTGCCTGGAGTCATGCCAGGCAGCCCCCACAGCCAAGAGTCATGGGCTCCATCTGAATGGAGGGTGGAACCATGGGTTCCGTCTGGGTGGAGGCCTCAGAAGTACCAGAGGGGAGGGATTTAGTCACAGGTGGGAACCTTGGGGTGTGACGCATCCCATCCGCCATTGCACTGGTAGTAGTTTGGCTGCTACTATGGTAACCACACCCTTGAGGCTCTCTGCCTAGGGCCTTGTGCCCCTCTGGCGCACCCTCCTGTGCAAACTCCCATGCTAATTGCGCACTGGGCCTAGAAGCTCGCCTGTTTGTGCATTCTGTTCACAAGTCTCCGGTCATATGGCTTCCTGGGGGGGCTGGGCCAAGTAGGAGCCGAGGTGGGGCTGAGCCTCCTCAGCTCCTCTCAGCTGCCTCCCCACAGCTGGGCTAAGTCCCTTCCACCATGGGCCCCCACTTACCTCTGGCTAGGCTGGGGGTCATTGGGGGTCCTAGCGGTTTTTTGGGGGGGTCCTGAGGGTACCACAGCTCACAGGGGCACAACAGGCTTACGCCCATGTGTCTTGCTCCGGAGCCAGGGGCTGAAGTGCAGCTTCTCTTATTGCATTGCAGAAATATTTCACCTATGTCCATGTTTCCATAAAGCAGAAGCACCACTTTCAAAATGGAGTTTCCAGTAATTCTAAGATTTGGTATTTGTACACTTGATGACTTGTACACAGTCCCAAGATGGAGGGCTGCGAAGACTCTGACCTTGAGGAAACAGTTGTTGACCTGGGAAGGAGTGGAACCCAAATATATTGCCCCTGTAAAGGCCTGGCAGTTTGATAGGCACAAGTGATTTGTTCCAGTACTGATTAGGCAGTAAGTGTTTCTCAACCTGACCATTTTGTTCTTTCAATTTCAACAATAAAGGTATTGTAACAGCCAATGGCCCCCTGCCACCAGGAACTGACAGAACAAACAGAGCTGTCGGCTTTGACTCGGGCACAGCATTGAATTGAGCTTTGATCAGTACTTTCTAGACACTCTGCCGCATGTTACCGAGTCTGACATTAAGCCATATCACAATACTGCATCCATAAATTATGTCAGTGGTGCATAAAAGATGCTAAGCCATAAATTGCTGTTAGCTTGAAGGATGCTGCAAAGCAATATTGACTTCAACATATCTGGATTTCATTCTACAAAACTAAAAGTAGTCTGTGAACCCTTTAGCTCCTTTCTTCTCCCCACTGCTCTCTATCAATTTGGCTCACTTTCCCTGCCATCCCCAACTGAAGGAAGGACAGCTCTGTAACAGAAAAGAAGCCATGTTCAGGAGCTGAAATAACCTGAGACTTTGCTGTTCATTGTTCATGCTTTTTCTCTTACCTTTCTCAAACCAACTTCCCCTCCTCCCCACTCCCTATTCCTGTTCATGTGGTTTATAGTTGCAGGTAAAATTCCTACTGTAATAGCATACACAGCTGAATAGATGCTTATTTCACAGAGCAATTAGCCAGGAGAAAGGTGTAAAATACTTTAACCATTATCAGGAGGTAAAAAGGGAGTGAAATTGCATGTTACACTTAGATCATAGTAAGGGCAAGCAGGGACTACCTACAGCTGCCGGCGGCCATGTTGACAGGGGAGGTGGTGTGGGGAGCGGTGACCGCCCACAGAAGCTGGCGGCGGCTTCGGCAACAGCCAATCTTGGAGGGGGAGGCACATGACCCCTTGTACTCCCCCTATGTGTCACCAAAGTTTAGAAGACTGTCTGTCCTAAAGTAGACCAAAGGCTGTAGAGATACAAATGGCAGTAGGAGGTAAAGAGAGGTAGCTGTGTTAGTTTTAAGTCAGAAGTAAAGGCAGGGTGGCACCTTAGAGAGTAACTTGTTCATAAATGCATAACAACAACCTGCTTGGTTAGATGCTATGAATGGCATTGCAGAAGTAAGGGATCAAAAGGATATAGAGTAAGAGTAAAATGGAGAAAAATGGAAAACTATGATGGGAGGTAAAAGAACAAAGAAGTAAATTTGATCTTTGAATGTCTTGTTTCTTGTGGATTTAAATCTCCGCTTTTGATATTGTATTAAAGGTAACCTTAAATGGAGATAAAATGGCATTATTTTTAAACAAGCAAAGTTTGCTTGGTAATGTCTCATTGGATCAACTGTATAGTTGGAAGAAATGATAGGCAATGTTAGACAAGCTTTTGGGCATGAAATGCTTCTGAGATATATAAGCATCTATAATACGGAAACCTAAAGAGCCTTTCATAATTTCCTTTTGGAGAATTAAAAATAACCCTCCGAATACGAAACATTCAAGTGAGGGTTGTTACTTCATAAACAAAATCCTTTAGATTCAGTGAAGAAATTAACAGCCTTAATTGGTGTTTCCAATTTCCCATTTAAAATTTTGCATCTGCAAATAATTGTACTGCAGTTTAATTCCCACCATGAAGTACCAGCACTTGTCTATTACTCACAGCATCTACAACTCAGAATGGATGCAATTATTTTCAGGTGCAAAACTGCACACACCCCACAGGTTGAAGATTAACTAAAAATTGAGGCCCAAAAGGTCCCACAACAACCTTGGATTTCTGTGTGTTCTTTAAGGCAAATTCTTAAAATGGGTTATGATTTATGTGCACAATTTAGGGGGCACAAAAGTAATCTACCCACAAATGCCTAATGCAGGATTCCCTTGTCAGACACATCGCACGTTGTGCAATGTCACTACAGTCATTATTTTTTCTCCCTGCTACATTATAGTATCAGACTACAGGCCTCCTTTGTGGGTTCTGTAGTATGCCTCAAAAAAAGTCCATGTTCCATTACACACTAAAGAAATTTTTATATGCCTAGCACAGCTAAAGCTCCCATTGACTTCACCAGAACATTTGCCTGTGAAAGGATTGTTGACTGATTCACCATCTTGCAAGATATGTATGAACAATTAAAGCTTTCCTAGGTTTAATGTAGTATGTGTAAACTATCCCTCACTGAAAAAAATAATAATTTGGACTTTAACAGAGTTTTGTTCTTGTTTTGGGGGGGGGGGGGGGGGGGGTGGTGGGATTGAGCCTTATTTCGGTATCCCTTGAACCCTTTCAGTTTCCTT
>NW_017729026.1:3632058-3638841 GCF_001723915.1 Gavialis gangeticus | reverse complement strand
GCTGTGAGATTGAGCCTGATCTCAGTATCTCTTGAACCCTTTCAGCTTCCTTCTCAGTTCTGTCACTTTTTGAAGAAAGAGCAGTTTAACTTAGTAAGACATCAGGCTAGATTCTGCAAGAAGTGCATTAGCCAAAAGGCATTTTGAAAAAGCTTTAAAAAAAGTAGCAGCTTCCATAGGTCTGTCTATCATCAGATATCTGGTTAGAGAACATTTCTTTCCTGAGTTATTTTGAAACGGAGCTCATCTACCTTTCTATGGAAAGGTTAGAAGTATCCTTTTCAATCAGCCCCATGATTTCTTAGGCTTCAAATAGTGAAATTTGTTCATGTATTCATCTGTCTATCTCTACCATCTATATACATTCAAAGGATTTAGCATATTAGAAATATGCCACTCAGACTTCTGTCCCTGCATGCTTTAAAATGCATTTTACAGGATTAACTACTGCATAACATATCTGGTCTTTCTACCACTCTGCAAAACACCCTCTGTGAATGACTTCTTTCCCAGAAGGAATCACATTTCATATTCTATCAGAAGCTGGCATATGACTTAGTCACACTCTTTCAAATTGCTCATTGACTTAAAAAGTTTCCTAAGAGTTCAAATGAATCCATTCCCTCTTGAGAAGCTGGGATTTGGGAGGCTACCCTACATATTGTCTTTCTATTGTGTGCATTGGTACCAGTTTTACTCAGTTTCAAAAAAAGAATAAGACACTTTTACTACCTGCATGCAAGCATGCAGTTTTAAATTAATGGTTTAAAATTTAGCTACCCTGATTTAGATGTTCTATGATGATAGTACTCTTATGCTAAATACCTTTAGGTTAACAGTTTGGGTCTTGCTGACACAAGGAGAAATATAATATTAACATGATTAATTTGTTGAATAACATGATTTAACATGTTGAATAATATGTTAACTTGTTATGGTTGACCATAGAGTTTACCATAACTGGCAAACATTTTTTTTAGGGATGTAACATCTGTCTATGTTAGCCGCTAACATATTTCTAAACAGTCCTTAATTAAAAGCATAAACCTCCTCTTTTCTAGCCTTGGCAATGCCTTTGACAGGAAATTACACCTGATAAGACAGCAAGTAGAGGAATGAATGCATTTGCTTTTTGTTGAGTAATTATAATGACAAGGAGGGGAGAAAAAGTGCCAGAAACAAGTTATTGAGGCAACCAATTAATCTGCTTTGGATTCTTTTTTTTTTTTTGCAAGCCTATATGAAAAATGGCAAATTACAAGAATCTCAGAGTGGAACATGTCAATCAGAATCCTGAACTGGGTTCTTATCTACCGATCTGCTCTGGCTAAAAACAAAAAGAGAACAAGTTTATAAAAACTGCTTAATATTGGCAGAAATTCAGGTGCACGCTAATCATTCTTTCCATTACGTAATTTGCTGGAAAGCCAAAAATGTTTAAAAAGTGCTATGAGTATAATCCAATAAAATAATCTGTGTGCTGTATATCCAATGTGTCACTTTTATTGTGACATGTCAGAAGAACATAAGGAAGTGGAGCAGCGCCTGTTAGTGCTACCCTACCTGAATTATCTTCTAAAACATGTCAAAAGAAAATGGAGAAAGTTAAATAATCCTGACCTGGTGCTCCTAGAGGAGCTGGTCATGCCATTAAAAGAGTGAACAATAAATTAAGAATCCATAAAAAAGCATTTTGTATTTAAAAAATTGCTAACTACATAGAAAAGATGAAAGATTACAATAGAGGAATTCCCAGCAACCTAGGACTGGGACTAGGTAGGTAAGAAAACCACTTGTACTTTTGTTTAGGCTAGCTGGGCTCAGGGGTGGGAGTGCAGGGCTAGGAAGGTGCCTGTATTGCTGCTAAGGTACCTCCTAAGGCAGGTATATAAGTAGATAGATAGGTAATTAATGGTAGAATCTCCAATGTGCTGGAGCTTCTGTACAGGGTATTATTTGATCCCATTTTAGACCAATAGCAGAAAAATGACTTCATGAAACATGACTATCTTATTATTAGGGGCTAATGGGATTAAACCCCACCCCCCAATCGTACCACAGCTGTCAGTCACATTATAGCCATGGTATAATGCCCCCCATATCATGTAGTGTGCAAGTACCCCTGGATGCTGCAAGATTCTATATGATGTGGATTGGATAAATCATGTAATCCTGTAACGCAGAGGCAGAGAGAGAAGATGCAGTAAGAAGGCAATATAGATTCCTCTGAACTAAGTCAGGTTATCTCAACAGAAGTACAGTGCTAGGCTCTCTCCACATGACACTAAGGCTAGAGACAGAAGTTGCACAGAAACTGGTACATGTGATCAGAAACAAGTTTAAAACTGTAACACAACAGAAGTTCAGTGCGTATAAAACACTTTCAAATTGGCCAAACCTGGATGAATGTTAGACTTAATTGATTTAGGCTAAATCAGTTTATTGAACTTCTGTTCCAGATCCCCTTCAGATTAAAATGAAGTCACAGTCCCCCAGAATTCCAGGTTGCTTTGCACCTCCCCTGCAAACATCCTCTCACAGGGTGGGTGGGCTAGCTTTGGCCCAATTTGTCTGCTGCAGATGAGCAGAGAGGTGTGCTCTAGCAGCCCCTGGCTTCTGGCCTGAGCCACTGCAAGTATGTGGCTGCATTTCTGGAATCAAAAGTGAATGCCTGTTCACTTGTTTACCGGTTCAATCTACACAGTTTAGACTAACCTGCAAAGACTGAATCAATTCAGCCTTGGGCTTTTTGATTGTTTGTACTTAGCCCAAAAGACTTCCCAGTGACAATCCCCACTTCGGTGTTTCAGTTTGTTAGGTAACGATCAGAAGCACCTATGTGCATCCAGATGAGTGAAAAACAGCTCGTACACACATGCCCACCACTTAATTTAAACATCAACTGAGATGGATGGAAAACGAGGGAGGATGCATGACTGAAAAGTGTATACAACTAGAATTCTAATTATCTCACGGTAGGCTATCCCTGAAAGTAGCATGTGGCCAAAAACAAATTTCAGACCTGAACAGAAGACTATCAGAAGTGGAGGTGTTAAGAAAAAGGAAGAAGAATATCTAGTGAGATGATGATGATGATGCAAATGTCACCACACTCATGTTAGAGGCATGAGGGCCAGAAAGCCAGTGCGAAGGAGTAAAAGAGAACTCTTCTGAGCTCACAGCAGGAGGAAACTTACTGACTCAGCTGGAGCTGACAGCAGCGAGCAACCAGCAGCTGCCAGGGGAGCCCCACTTTTTCACCAGCTGCTCCATCAAGATTGGCCCCAGCTCTGGCAAGACCACTATTTCTGGCCTCTTGTCAGGGCTGGGAGAGGGGAGAGATGGATGCTGGATGAGTGTGGAGAGCCAGGAACCCTGAGACGCTGGCAAAGAAGCTCCAGACCACAGAGAGCCGACAGAGCTACCCCTTGGGAGCCTGGAGGGACTCTGATATTTTAAAATGTCACTGTGAAGCCTACAGCAATGGAGACAGTGGGGACCACCAGTGAGAAGATGCACTGAGGGAAATTGCTGTCAGGGGAGCCAGCAGCACTCCAAGCAAGTTTTTGGTTTCAGCTTGCTTTTACTTTCATTTTACTTTCCTGTGGAGCCTGTGAGCCTGGGCAATAGCCTTGGGAAAAGGGGAAAAAAGGAAAGACCCAACGCTGGCTCAGACATGCCGACAGGGGAACTGTAGTCAGTGCTCGCAAGGAGGTGAGTTGATGAGGGTGGGCAGACAGACCAACTGCACCTGGGAAGGCAGCAGGTGCCACTGAAGCCTTGATAACAGACGCCAAAGTGTCTAAGGATGGGAAATGTCAAGCTGAGGGTGAAGGGGGCCAGGAAGGCCCCACCTATTTCCCTTTTGATTCCTTTAATTTTGTAAAAGGCCGTCACCTAGGAAGGACCCACAGACCTAAAGACTGAACTATCTTGTGGCTGGTGGCTGCAGTTTGTGGTTACAATGACCCTATGGGCTGAGACTTACTTGAGTTCTTTTTCACCGTTTTATGTTGTCTTCCAGTTCCCCTTTGTATATTGAGCCAAGTCTAACTGTTTGGAGGGCCAGCATAGTCATGGTCTTCACAAGCCAGACTTGAGATGAGTGGGGGTCCACAGAAGCAAAAGACAGAAGGAGATTGTCCGTTGAGAACCGAGGGTACACCAAATATAGTAACAGCAGGGTGGCAGTTAGATGGGGTGTAGGGGAGGTTGGAGCCCCAAAGACAGCCTGGACCAAGCTCATCTAGCACTACACGCAACAGAAGTAGACCATCTCGCAACTAAGACCAATTCAACACCAAGATGTGCCAGGCAAGAATTGGGTGATCTCTGCTGAGGGATAGAACTAGGTAAGCCTGCATCCCCATGGCCATCTCACTAGGCATACTGTGCCAATATGCAGCAACAGGTAGAATGCTCAATATTAATAAGACCTTGGGTACCTGAAGGAGGGACATAAGGGCAGTCATAGATAATGTGGTTGGCCACAGCTGCAGCCAGCATCATTAGAGAGAGCCCAAGAGTGCATACTCATCTTAAGCCATCCAATGCCCATTCTGAGATGGTTAACAGCAGTCTGGGCCTTGTGGGGCAACTGCCATCCTGAGGGGTGGAAGCTGGTGTTGGGGGATGAAGTTCTTTAGCCACATTCTTGTGCAGCATATTGCCTGCTCCACTGATGGGAGGTCAATGCTGTAGGTGACGTATCATCTGCAGATTCAATGAGCTTATTGGCCCGAGTGGAGAATGGGTTCTGAGACTTCAGGCAGTAGTTGGTTTTCTGGCTTGTGGCTACTAGGCTGGAGTGCAAAGAATGATCTGGATCTTGGTCTTTGAGACCTAGGGCCAGAGTAGCAGCTTGTCTCCAGATGTCAGAGGGTAGGGAATGCCTGAGAGGACTGGTAAGCAGTCATCTGGAGTTGACATAAGGCAGTGGTTCCCAATCTCTTTTATACTGCGGCCTGCCAAACTGACTCAAAAAATTTTGGTGGACTAGGTATAGAAAAATCTAATTTACATATTTAAATCATTTTTTTGCATGGGGGTGTTATGAGGATCGGATCAGGTTGGGGCGCCACAGGTACCGGGGGACCCTGCAGTGGCGGGGCCTGCACAAGCAGTGACTCGGGGGTACCCAGCTGGGGCTGCCTGGGAAGAAGGGGCTCTACTGTCTTCCCTAGGAGCAAGCAATGGACCTGCCAACCTGACTTCTGCCCTGGGTATTTCCCCACCTGCATCCCCCCAGTCCCAGCCACAGGCAGGGCTGGGGGATCCTGCCCAGCTAGGCATGGGCCTTGGTACCTGCTGCATGGGCAGTGCCTCCCTGGGCATGGGCACAGCCATGGTGGCGGAAGCAAGACAGGGTGCATGGAGCCGGATGCCTCTCTCCTGGGGCTGCTGTGCTGAGCAGCTTTAACCCTGCACATGACTGCCAGCGTCAGAAACTCGTGCCACAACCCGGCAGTCAACCCTTTGCAGCCCAGTACCAGGCCATGGCTCGGTGGTTGGGAACCTCTGGCATAAGGCATCCAGTAACGGTCCTCATGACACTGTTAAGGCTAGAATCCATTAACTGCCCTATACTGGTGCACAGTCCTCAGCAGAAGCATATGCAAGTGCCAAAGTGGAGGTGCACCATGTTTGGAAACTTGCACCTTGGGTGGTGCCAGGAGGCAATGGATAAGAGCTCCTCTGCTGTTAACCTTACCCATAGGTGAGATGATCTGTGGTACCTGATTTGGAACATCTAACCTAGAGTCCAAGCTGCGCAGGAAAAGAGAAGATGACTCTGAAATATATTGCTAGAATTTTTTCTTAGCATGCCCATACCACTCCCTCATTTCACCAGCCACATCTCAAATTTGAGCCCAATTTTTTTCTATAAAAAGATCAAAATCCTGGTGTTCAAGCAGCTCCTGCCACCCCTAATAAACTTGGTAGGACAGAAGTATGAATGGCAGGATAACAACAACAATATGATGTATGCATTTTTGAAGAACATCTAATTTTAAAAAAGAATTGTACATTTCATAAACATGAAATTGATTCTTCTGAATCTATCTTGTACTAATACATACTGAATATTTAAATGACTGATAAGCATATTAATGAGCCCAACTTTGACAGGAAAATGTTTTTTGAATCTCAAAAATCTTTTAAAGAGCTCCTCTGAACTAGAGATAATTAAAGCTGCCTGTTTCTCCATTGTTCAGAGAAGACTTCCCCCCCCTTACTACAAAGATTAGTCAGAGCTCTTAAAATCCCTGTTAATTTAAAGCCAATTATTAAAATATAGGATAACGCCATGACAATTAAAAGACAAAAAGAAATCAAAATACAAAATGATTAATTTAAGGGATTCTTTGAAAACTGGTACTGCATTTTGTTTTTAATCTGATGTGCAACCAGTCATGAATTTTCATTCAGAGAAATAGTTTTAGTAATTTTTGCAGATTCCATTCTGCTTGGGAACAGGAGCATGTCTGGGAACAGGGGCAAACAGACTTGAAAAAAAATGGAAAGTGATCACTTCTCCCATCCTTCTTTGGAACCATGAACCCATTTACAGAATCATATCTAGACCAACCCCTTAATTTACCCCTTGTGAATCTTTTTAGTTCTGTAGAAGCTTATATATATATTCCATTTTTTTCCATTTTCCATTTTTTTTAAGCCTGTTTGCCCCAGTTCCTGGACAGATATATAGATGTATACTAGCAAATTACACATCCACTTGCTCATCAAGAATGATGGGGGGTGGGTGGGTAGGGATGGAGTGTC
>NW_017729026.1:3627955-3632036 GCF_001723915.1 Gavialis gangeticus | reverse complement strand
GGAGTGTCACCACCTACCACCCCACATCGCTGTTGCTTCCAGGAGTGGGGAGAGGGGAATCTTGCATGCCACCACCCTGCGTTGCTGCCACTCCACATCTGGACATGCAGCAGCCCCTCCACCCCCCTGCTCTGCATCCGCTCCTGTACCAGCCCCCTAACCCACTCCTTATCCAGCCCCGTGCCGCCCCTCCTGCTCCGCATCTGGCCCTGAGCCACCTCCCACCCCCGCTCCGTGCAGGGTGGTGGGTGCCATGCCCATCCCCTCCCACCCTGCTCATCATTCTTAATGGGCATTCTTGATGCAGCACTGGCTGGAGCCATGCCCCACGAGAAGCCATGCCCCCCAAGAGCATTATGGACAGACAGATGGACTAAGCCCTTTATAGATATAGATATATAGAACAAGCTCTGTTATCCGGCATCCCCTGGGAATGGGGGATGCTGGATAACAAAATATGCCGGTTAATTGAGTGGCCCAGGCCACTGCTTCTCCCGCCGTGTCTGGGGAGTGCCTCCGCCCCTCCTGCAGCATCATTGCCCCTCCCACAGGCGCTGCAGGCCCCGCGGGACAGGGAGGTGGGTCCCGCACAGTGCCATGCAGCCTGTTATGCCCCTGGGCCATGGGGGCTCGGCAGCACAGGCTGCTTTGCCCGGGGGCTTGGGGAAACTGGAAGTGCTGCAGTGGGCACTTCTGGTTTCACCTTATCTTACAAGCTGGCGTGCTGGTTAATTGAGCATGCCAGCTTATAAGATGCCAGATAACAGAATTTTACTGTATCTATATCTTTCTATATCTATACCCATATAGATATATAAAGATATCTATCTTTCTATCTATATAGAGATCCTGACAACCCCCTGTTTGTCTCTATTTTTCTATGGTCCCATCACTGTAGTATATTTTAGTTCCTAACCCATGACTTGCAAAACCAGTGACTTTCCATAGGTTAGAGGAAAGCCAGCTTGGTATGCCCACATACCTCTTGATTGTATTGTACATACTCCCTAATAACCATTTAAGGTTTATTTAAACCCTTTAATATCACAGCTGAATTATACTATCAGCCATAATCCTCCATCTATCCCTAGCACAAGCTTAGCATTTATCTCAGTTTCGTCCTTACACCTTTGCCAAGAATTTTTCCCACCTGCTTCACAACCTGCTGTCCTCTCAGCACATTTTCAGCTCAGGTGGCTTTACTTATCTTGCAGGGGAGATATCTTTCTTCTCAGCCATGAATGATTCGGTGTAGCTAGAGGGTAGAGACCTCTCCATTGCACAGTGGTTAGGCACCCCTGCAAAAATCTACATATGCCTCCAAATGCAAGGATCTTGGCTACACAATTTATGGTGATAGGAGATTGCTCTCAGGCTTTCCCTCTAGCTGGCTCCTTTGGCCTTTTGGCTAGGAACAAGTGAGACTAGTGTGCATCTGAACTTCAAGGCTTCTGGGCTTGGAGCTTGCACATAGGATACCAGCCATGGATTTGGAAGTATTTGAAGCTCCAGGCTGAAGAGTCTGGGAGAGAGGATAATTGCCAGTGGTCACATCACACAGATTTGAACAGTTGAGTTCTAATCAGTTGTTAGAATTTGGAACTGATTTGGCCCATTGAATAAGTCTCCCCTGAGATCAGACAGACTTAAGAAGCTCTCCCATCTTCACCAAGCTGCTTACTGCAAGCTGCAGGCCTGGTCATGAGGTTTCCATAAAGCTCTACCACCTGAGGTTGGCTCACCCAGCCCTGTATTGTCATGTGGTCTCTGGTGTCCCAGGGCTTCTGCCGCTGCTTCTGCTGTACAAGAAGATATTTCAGGAAGGAATTTCCTAAGTGGTTTCCTATTATCACTCTGCTAGCCATTCCCTCTGTTCTCAGAACTCCCGTCTTTGACATGCTGCCTGTTCCCCAAACCCCAGACTCAACCTGACCATACATCTTGCTCCTAAAGCTTCAAACTTAGCCTCTGGTCTCTCAGGTGAGGTTGTGATCCTCACCTTCTCACTGTTACTTTTGCACCCCACTGTTTTCAGTCTCCTAATCAACCTTTGTCCCCCTGCCCCCTCCCCCTTTCCAAGTCGATCTCCCCACACTGCTTTAGAGTCTATAATGGGCATAGGCACTCTCCTCCATCATGGATTGTGAATATGTGTGTACTGGCCACGTTTCTCCGTCCTGACTCCCTGGTCAGGGGAGCAAGTAGGGAATGTCTCATAAAGCCTTTTCTAACTCCTGGTGCCTCCGATTATGACTGCATTTCTCTCTCTCTCTCTCTAAGAAAACTGGTCTTCTTAAATGTCCATTCCTTCTCATAAACACTGTTGGTACAGGCTTGCAGGGAGTCTTTCTATTTCCAAAGTCCTGTCTCTAAATGGTGTCAGAGATGAAGGGACTTGGCCCTTCAAACAGATGGCCATCGCTTTAATGGGAAACATACAGCTAAACACAAGTTGTGAAAATTCAGGTGCTAGCTACTTTTCTGCCTCAGTTTCACACATCTGCCTGTGTATCAGGGTCATGTGCATGTTGATGAGGTTTTAAACAGTGTTAGAAGCTCCATGTCAATTTGTATACTCATATAAATTGCTATTAAATGGCATCCAACCTTTTCCTCTGCTTTTTCCCTTAGCTGCTAAGAGAATACATGTATCCTCAGTCATATCACTTATTTCTTATGCCAACCAAGCATTGCAACTGTGGTGGACTTGCCAACAGAGCCCAGTGCATTGGGCTCAAGAAATCTCCAATGTGATTGGTGGAACATTTCCACCAATCTGACGACAAATTGAAAACTGGCAACACGATTGTTAGAGCATTTCCACCAATTGGGAAGGGATGAGGAGAAGCCTGTCCAAGAGTCTGGACCTGACTGTGAGCTGCACTTTTCAGGTCTGACAGACTTTGGGGTTGGAGCCCCCAGAGGAAATAAAAAGAGCAGCATGCCCAGCACATGGCAGATGCATCGAGGGACAAAGAAGCAAGCAGGGCTAAGAAGAGCTGGGGAGAGCTGACTAGTGGGTGGTTCCATTTGCCCCAAAGACTCCCTTCACCAGAGAGACTCGATGATCAACGTCAGCTCCAGACAGTGCATGGGCCAGTGTACAGAGCCCGGGCCCTGGGAGCCATGTAAGGCAGCTCGGGCCTCTGATCTCTGGCACATGGCCAGGGCCCGGTGCAGGCAGGTCCTGATCCCTACCTGGGATCATTGGAATTGTGAGTTGCCTGGGGAAAGGGATTCCCACAGAGGAAGGGGAGTTACCCGAGTGGTAAGGCTGAAGGGGAAACCCAGACAAGGGAAGGCTTCCTTGGGTCAAGGAGTGCTCCGAGGGGACATCCCTAGAGATCTTGTTGGGGCTTGGGGAAGCACTGAAGGGTTGTGCATACCTGATATTGCTGTGCCTTATATTTGTAAATGTACAGTTATAAGATCTTTGCTGGGCCTCTGCTGGACCCTGTACCAGTTATTTGCATTTAGCGATTGTTCCCCTATACTTTCATGCACATACCTGTACGTATTTATTGTCCTCCTGTATTGCCTTATGTTTATTAGTTTTAGGCCAGCTGTTTACCCATGCAGGGTCTGATGCCCTTTTGAGGTAGCATAGATCCTTGGGATATAGCATCACGTAAGAATTGTGCATTTTATTTATAGAGATGTAAATATGTATTAGTTTTGGTGTTTTAATATGCTATGTAATATTGTGCCTTATATTTTATGTACCTCTATATTTGTGTGTTGGTAGTTTAGTAGAGTCTATAACTTTTTTTGGGGAATCTGCTGGGACCTCTCACTATCACTTACCTGTCACTTACCTGAAACCCCGGTGGTGGTGACCCATTGTAGACATTGTAGAGAATAAGGTTTATATGTGTGTGTGTGTGTGTGTGTGTGTGTGTGTGTGTGTGTGTGTGTATACATATATATCTGTACCTATATCTATATATGTTTATATTTATGTCTATTTTTTATCCATTAATCTAAATATTAATACATTTGTATATAGTTTAATATTGGCCTGGCCTGGTTCTATAGGGAGTGGGGAGGCTGCACTTAGCTTGCAGTTCTCTCCCACAGCACC
>NW_017729026.1:3618873-3622955 GCF_001723915.1 Gavialis gangeticus | reverse complement strand
TCTGTACCTATATCTATATATGTTTATATTTATGTCTATTTTTTATCCATTAATCTAAATATTAATACATTTGTATATAGTTTAATATTGGCCTGGCCTGGTTCTATAGGGAGTGGGGAGGCTGCACTTAGCTTGCAGTTCTCTCCCACAGCACCTCTGCCTGCTCTCAATCCCCTTCCATCAGAAAGGGGAGTACATACTCTGGGTACACCTGGGCTACACAGCATTATTATTCTAGACTCTAGCATATAGATTCTAGAATGTAATCGTTAGCGTGTTCTCAGTTTGTTCTCTGCACTGTAGCCTGGAGGAGACTATTCTTGAATTACTATGTGAATAAGAGATAGGTTATTGAAGTGAGAGTGGTGATCGAAGACCAGATAACACGGGCATAAGAGTCAAAATACTTCTGCACGCTCTGATTCTTATGCAAGATGGAAACAGCTTCTATAGTTTTCACAAAATCGTTTTACATTTTTCAGACTACCTCTGCTGCTAGCTGTTTACCTACTACTGCTACTTTAGGACCCAGCTTCCACAGAGGCACTGGAGTTCTTGCTAGCTGACAGTTAGTAATGCTGGTCTGGCCTGTGAATAAATTCAGCAAGCTAGACCTATATCCTGAACCCTGCCTTCTCAAGACAACTTGTATTCTTTTCAGAAATGAGTTCTTGGCTTATTCTCTTCCTCGCCTCCCATTTTCCCCCACCTCCCATTATAGTCTTTATATAATAATAATAAATCAAACCCTGGCCAAATTTTCAATTAACAGTGTATTTTGAGTTTGTCCTTTTCCTGAGCAGAGCAAAGCGTATCATGGCTTGTGGCCAGGTTAAGCATACAGACGGTCTTCAGGCTTATTCCCTCTTGAAAATAAATAAAATAAAGTGGTATCACCTGTGGCTCAGATGCACACAGACCTTTGGGAACGTACTACCTCATCAAAGCAGAAAAAATAAAAAGCCTATCCTCCAACAAACTAGCAAAACCACTTAGGGTCTCTTGGTTAAAGCAAACTGTAACCATCAGTAAACAGAGAATGAAATCAATGTACAATACAACACTTCCCTCTTCTAGTGAAAACCTTTCTCTAGTCTGGACTTCCAGGATTCCATTAAGTCCTAGCTGGTGGCTTGGACTTCCCTTTATCTGCTGCTAGCAGGAGTGCCAGTTACTTCCTTATCCTGCAGGTTACCTTTTGGAAATATATATTATATGGAGTGCCAGCTTGTCTGAATCAATCCAGTCTTTGACTCTTAGGGATCTGGGTGGATGGAGAAAACATACCCTGTCACAAGTCTCCCAGTAAGAGGAGACACATCCAAAGGGATCAGTAATGAATTAAGCTTCTCAGGCAATGTTGTGAAATAGCCCAAAGAAAGATCATGAGAGCCAAGGATTTGGGGGGAACTGATAGCTTTTATTGGCTTGATTGTATAGTTAGACAAGCTCTTGGGCAAAAGGATGTGAGGAAGGGTATCTTTTGCCTGAAAGCTTGTGTAAGATCTCTTGCATCTGCACAGTTCATCCAATAAAAGATATTATCAAAACAATCCTTGGCTTTTGCAAATTTCCTGAACCATCACAGCTAAAACATCAGTCCAGCACTACCAAAGAAAGATGTCAAGGCTGAGAGTTATGACAGCAAGTTCGGTCAGTGTACATAGCATGTTTCCCATCATTGAAGAGTAGTAAAGGTGATGGATCTGAGGCTAGTGTCATGCTAATCAAGCCCTGTTAATTGAAAACTCAGAGGGAGTTAACATCCACAGAAGTTCATTTGGCCTGCACACCAGTGCTAATATTCTAAAAGAAAAAAAAAACACCCAAGCAACCCCCCTTCACAAATAAGCAAAATAAAACCAAAGAAAAACCCTGAAGTCAAAGCAGCAAGGGCATAAGAATGGTAAAGGTATGGTTTTAAATCTCATCTGTACTGTAGCATCTATGGCCATTTGTAGACGACCTTTTTTAGTGGGTTTAAAGCAGGTTAAATGCCTTTTGCACCGTGTTAATGGCATTGCTGTTTGCACATTTGGTGGCGTATTGCATGTTAATTCCAGCCACTGTAGCACGTTCGGTGACATAATGCACCTTAAATGACTTTGGGGTGCTGCAAAGTAAAACATCTCCCTGTAATTTTAGTTTGCTACCCTACAGTCACAGAGGGAAGCACTGGGCTGCGTGTGGCTCGGGATCTGTGCAGGCAGACAATGCAGGTAGCTCTGCAGCACCCCAGGAAGGCAGGCTCCACAGAAGGAAAAAAAAAAAGCAGCAGCGAGCCTGATCTCCCCCCTGTGTCCCCCAGCTCAGGGACTGCTCTGCCCACCAGCAGCTTGCTCTCCCCTCCCCACCACTGGAGGGGCGAGTAAGGATTGGGCTCCAATACGGGTGTACGCGATATGGGGGGTTCACTTTGTCCTAAATTGAAGCAGTGTTTTTAAAAAAACACCACTTCAGTTAAGGGAAATTAAATCCCTGTGTCATCTACAAATGCCCTTTGGCAGCACTGGGCTCCTATACACATGCAGGGAGGCTGCTTCAATGTGCTGTAATTACCATGCTCCAGCAGACTCCAGCGTCACATGTATCAGTGTGCCCATGCTGAAAAATGGCGGTGGGGTGCTTTAAACTAAAGCTGGTTCAGTGAGCTTTAATTTAATGCTCCCCACTACTATTTTTCAGAGCAGGGATTACTGATACACATGATGCTCCAGGAGCTTTCAATTACCATGGCTCTGGGAGCTGCGCTAATTAAAGCACCTCCTCATCTCCTGTCTCCCGGAGCACGTCTATAAATGCCCATTGTGTCTGCTACCTGTTTAAAAGGGAAGAGTGCCATCTACTGAAGTATCAACACGCTGTATCTGTCTTTTTCTGGAGGCTGCTCATTGACATATTGGCCGAGTATTTTTAGAGCATTAGAAAAAAAAGAGTACAGGACAAGATGTTACAGTAGAGTTGAGTAAAAATGGAGCTGTCTGTAAAATCCTTTACTCCTGTTGCAGAACATTGCCAGTGTAAATAAGATCAGCATCAGGCTCAGTATGCCACGGTACTTATGAGTTTATAGTTACTTTATTAATCGTTAGTACACGTATATTATATGTTATATATTATTCCCATATACCCCAATTGGAATCAAGTTCAATTTGTGCTCGGAGCTGCGCAGATGTATGGCAAAGAAAATCCTTTCCCGGTATATTATGTTGGGGCTTTCACTGCAGGCCTCTGTTTTGAAGGCCCATGGGGCTGTCTGGTTAGGACTGATCATAAAAATATATATTGGGTTCAGCTTTAGAAACAGAGCATCCTGTTTGTTTTCTGTATAAAATTATTAAGAAGATAATAGGACTGACATAAGCAGTACGTTCAGGGAGTTTCTGTAACAGGGTTCGATGTGGGACAGTCTGGGCCAAGAGACCAATCTGTAAAAGGCTGTGAAATAGTCTGCCAAACACAGCGGTGGGATATTCATTTATTGGATGTGTTTAGGAAAAGCACTGGAGAATGTAGTTTGGGAATGCTGCAGAGTGATGAGATCATTCTCACACTAATTGGACTGGTATCTGTTTATCCAACATAGAAACTGTCCTACTGAAATGGTTTGTCTAATTCAGTGTTCCTGTGCTAACAGTGGGGCTGTGCTTTCTGCTTCAAAGAAAGGTACAAGAAAGCCTGCAGAAAACAGTTATAGAATAACCTGCTTACTGGGAAAGTCCCTTCCTAATTCCCATTCATTAGCAAGTCAATGCCCTGAAACATAATTTGTATCCTCTCCAAAACTTTTACTTGTCCTGACAACTCATTATCCATATCAATGCCCAATCCCTTTTTTTTTGAATCTGCAGTGCTTCTGTATGTGCAAACAGAATAGCTTGGCATTTGCATGATGAATTAACCTGTAAGAATGGGTTACATAGAAAAGCAAAACCAGCAGAATATATTAACCACCAGGGTTTATATTGCAGTGACAGGTAATCAGAAGGAAAATCAACCATTCAAGCTAGCAGACCTCTTGAGGCTAAAAAGAAGGACCTACAAAGGATGGAGGATGGGATTCACTTCCAAGGAGAATTATT
>NW_017729026.1:3618644-3618862 GCF_001723915.1 Gavialis gangeticus | reverse complement strand
GATGTGGACATTGGAGTCAGAAGTGGACTGGCAAAGTTCACTAATGGCACCAAACTTTGGGGCAAAGCATCCCGCCAGAAGACAGGTGGGTGATCCAGGCTGTCCTCTTACACTGAGATCTGTTATAAATGGGCAGACGAGAACCTGATGGTGTTTAACACTGAAAAATGGAAGGCTCTCCACCTCGGGAAGAAAAACCTGCAGCATCCTTATAGGCT
>NW_017729026.1:3611778-3617294 GCF_001723915.1 Gavialis gangeticus | reverse complement strand
GAGGTCCCTTCCAGCCCTAATGTCTATGAAATCTATCTAAGAAGCTGACCTCCTTTCCTGCAGTCATAGAAATATGCTTCTTTTCCCCCTTTCTCCTTACAGACATGATCTTAGAATACATTGGCCTCAGCTATACATTTTCTGACTTTGATAGTTTATGTTATTGACCTTATTGTTATGAACTGTAAGGGTATTTTTTCTGCATAAACTTACTTGCTAAATTTGCAACTGATGCAAGGCTACATGAATCCAGTTTCCTCCTACACTGAGGTCTGTTATAAACCACATCACTAAAGACTTCTTTGCCATAGTAGCTTTCTCACAAAATTGTAGTCATGCACTCAGGAACCTATAAATAGATTGAGAGAGAGAGTGCTGTGAAGGAAATGCTAAGCTACTTTATGAGCTCAATACTACTCAGAGGGCATCTTGCACATTCACATTGTCATTTCTCTTTAAATTCTGTGCCTATGCTTTTTGAGGTCAGTAAGTTGGCAGTGCCAAGCCCCTTTCCCCCTAGGATATAGAGAGGAGTTTGGAAAAAAATAACAATGTAGTGCACAGTCGTGGTACGTGACATGTAGCTCTGAGTGCTTTGTCCTCTTTTAGATAGAAAAAGATGCAGTAGGAGACTGCTCTGTGTATTTTCCATCACCTGGAATAGCATTATAATTGTCATCACTGCACCAGCATTTAAAAACAACATTCTCCACAGGAAAGGGCAGATCCAAGGGGTGCACAGATGCAGTCACACCCTGCCCTTCCATAGGGGTGTCCAGGCAGTGGGAGTGGCAGGTTTGAGTCCCTACTCCTTCCCCCTCAATTGCATTTCCTACTTGACTGGGTACCTCTGTGGAAAGGGGAGTGTGACCACATCAGTGTACCCCCCTGGGTTGGCCACCCCTGGATTATTTCCAGCTGTAGGGAGAAGCTATGGGGAGTGCTAGTGATGGCAGCATCAGTGGATGATTCCTGCCTCCCCTCCCCCCACCTCAATGCCTGCTCTTGGACTGCAGGGGACACCTGGGGAACAGGCAGGGTGGAGGAAACACCTGGAAGTCGGTAGGATCAGCACTGGCGCTGCTGTCCCCAGCCCTGGCCAGCACTCCATGCAGCTGGTTCCCACAGATTGAGCCCCCCGGGCCCCAGAGGAAATGCGGTGCTGGGGGAGGGAGCAGGTACTCAACCCTGTGGATTTGAGCACCCTATGCAGCTGCTTCTGTAGCCCTGGCTGGAGCAGGGCAGGTGCAGTCCTGGGTCTCCCGCTGCCCCTCGTCAGCTGGAGACAGTAGCAGCACTGGGCTTCTAGGTGCTTCTGCTTTCTGCCCAGCCCCTGGGTATCCACTGTGGTCCTTGAGCAGGTGCTGGATGGAAGATCCATACCCCCACTGCCATGGCCCTTGGCCTAGCCACCACACCATGGTGCCACCTACAGAAGCCCCTGACTGGAGCAGCTCTGGGATATACCTATCACCAGGTTTGCTGGGGACAGTGAAGTTGGCAGACAGCTCTCCCTTTGCACCCAGAGGCAACCCTTGCTGAAGAGGATGAGGGGACAGTGGGAGGGGAGGGGTGCCCAGAGTGGTGTGTGGGGGGCCTTTCTTGCTTTGGGGTCTGCAGAAAGCACCAGCAGCTTCTGGCCCGATACTGTCTGCAGGAGTGTGGGGAGGGGGAGCTGCAACCTGCCCTGTGGCACTGGTGGCATGTGCTGCACCTCCCTTTTGAAATTCACACATCCGCCCATAGGCCAACCCATAGCACACATGCCACAAGTGGCATAAGAACCTCCGTTCCAGTGCCCCGGGTGCAAACTCTATCAGGTATAACTAGGAGGGGAGGGGCAGGGATCAGTGGCACTCAGGGAGAGGCAGGGCTTAACTTGTGGCAATTCATTCAGAAAGATTGGCTACCACAGAGCTAATCAATTCCCTGCCTACCCTAACCCTGATGTACTCCAGTCTACAAGTTATGCTTGCTGGCTTTTGTGTTCTGTTTGTGTGTCCCTTTCAAAAAGATCATGGCTTGCATGTGATAATCTACATATCATAACACTTTTTGTTCCATGTTAGCCTGCATACATAGTAAATGCAGTGCTGTTTTCTCCATTGCTATCATTGTCAGAGAAAGTTTGACCCCACAGAAAGCACCAAATTCCTTACTTGTCCACCTGCTTGTTTGTAAAAAGTGAATACTGCCAAAAAACACTCCCTGGCTTCTGATACACTCAAACTATTATTAAAATGAATGATGATGTCTGGGTATTAAGGTATGGATGTTCTAAAACCATTCTTGTTTTGCCTTTGGAAAGATTTTTTTTTTTTTGCTTGAAGCCTAAATGATTCCTCCATCATTTGCACACCATGAAAATCCAAATTGAACCCCAGGCAAATAATAGAATCACATGGACTTCTGGCTTCTTGAACCACCATAAAAATGTAGGAGATATGCAAAGCTGCATATGATTTACAATAAAACTAGTAACAGCTTATAGCCAGCTGATCAGGTCACCACAAATGTGCAGGAACTCAATTTTTCATTCCTCAGTGAACGATGCAAACTCAAAATTGTTTTCTGTCGCTAAATGGTATCAAGGTTAAGAAAAGCACTGAAATTTTGCAAGAGGATATTTTGAAAAATGGCATCAGGAGTTATAAAAAGCTTGTTGCTGAAATGTTTCATTCTGATGTTGACTTTAAAAAACATTTCTATTTTATAAAATTATAGTAATGGTAATGGAAACTTGTTTCAAATTAGAAAAAATCAAACTGTTTTTTAAAAACATTCCCCTTCCTAAACAAACTGGTATTGAAATCACTACACTAATGCTTAGCAGTTTTCTTCTAATGAATCAGCATTTTCTGATGTAAAATGTTGGACACTTTCCAACTACTCATGGTGGACTCAGTGTCCAGCTCTTGTTGGATGTCAAACATCTTGGGCCACAAGCATTAGTAGCAAAAGGAAATCTTTGCTTCTGTGGCTGGCAGACCTGTTGGCTGAGGGAGCTCTCAGTCGCAGGGTGAGGCAGGGTGCCCCCCCGCAGCTGGCAGCTCAGGTCACTGTCAGCTATCAGCCTTGTTAGTGATTGAAACTCCCACCCTATGCTTCTGCAGCTGGGAGCTCCATCACCTGATCTGGGCTCGCAGTTGGAGGAGCTCAGGGCACTCCCACAGCTGGAAGTCCTGGAGCACAGGGAATTGTTGCTCTGGAGGCTGGGAGCACTGACAACATGTTCAGTGAAAGGTGGGATTCTTCTTTCGTATAACAAAAATGGTGTCCATATCTTTACTGTTGTGTGCTTTAGTGTTTTTGTTGATTTGGGAGCTCTTGGCTGTCACAGACATTACCAGGGATCACTACGTGGAAGTGGCTCTCATCAATTCCCAAAGATGGGATAGGAACCTGGAACAAAGTTATTACATATCTTGTGTAATAACTTAGTCACTTATTTCTGGTTTTATCAGATCATTAATGTGCGGCTAGGTCACAACTTAAGATGTGATTAACCAGTTAATCACGTTTTAAGTGCAACATGTGCCAGGGGCCTGTCTCAGATTGATGGTCAGGTGGCCTGCTAAGAACTGCTTGGTATATTTCAGCTAATCAAATCTCTTCTACTGAAGGAGCCTTGGATTGCTGTCTGATCCCTCTTGTTCTCTTCCCAGGGCCCACAGTTCAGTTTCTTCAGGCTAACTGAACAGTTTGCACTTGCTAGAGGGTGTTTGGATGAGATAGTCTGTGGCACGCAAGCCATTAGACTAAATAATCTGGCTTTCATTTCTTAGTAGCAGCAGTTACCCCAAATTCCTGGCAAGAAGTAGAAGGGAGAATGGCTGTGTTAAAGGATGGGTGGAACCATTTTTGCATGACATTGAAGAGTGGAGGCAAAAAGGAGTAGAATAGAGATAAAGCAAGAGATTTCATGGTGTACCCATGTTACCTGTGTACCCATTTTAAAAAAGTAAACCAGAATGTGGCTTCTTACATCTTAATAACTGGGAAAGAACTGATAGTAAATGGAAGCAGTGAAGCTGCAGGCTATAGTGTTCCAGTTCAAGAGATTTCATTTTGGAAAGCATTAAGTCTGTGTGGATATCATAAGTGGCTCTGGCTGGTTTGTTCACAGTGCCAGCAATGCCAGCTGGAGCCTCTGAAAAGGATCCACTCATAATTCATAAAGCTAAATTGGGATATAACACATTATATATTGACCCAGTTTTCTGCCACTAGGTTTTTCTTACAATTTCAATCTATCCATGTCTATGATTTTGCAGTTCCATTATTGAAAAGCCCACCTTTGCTCTGGACTCTGAATGCTTATAAACCACCTATATGCACATAAATGGGTAATGGCTGGGTGACAGACTTGGAAAATACTTGTAGTGGATTTTTGGGTTTTTTTCTGAATGCATATATGATCCTGTTTCTCTGTTCCGTCTTGTGCTGTTGCCTGCCTGAGTGCACAGTTAAGGCAAAAAAAGCAGTAAAAAGGTTATTAAAGGGAAGAGCAGGACATTTAGTCTCAGGTACATAGCTTCAAAGAATTTAGATAACAATGACTGGCTCCTTCCAGACTGGACCATAGTACAGTTCCTGGTGCTCAGCCAGGGATCAAAGGAGGCCAGACACTACAAAGAACCACAGGAAATGATAGTGGTGGGAGCTAAGACCAAACATGTCAGTGAGGAAGCTGATAGGGAAGATTTCCACAGAAGCAGAGCAGGCATGCTTCAGGATCAGAGATTGGGAGGAAACCAGGAACATGTGGGATATAGATAGAAAGGTTAAACTTCCATATGGGAATATATAAGCAAAGGACTCTTTGCTTTTCTACTTTGGCCTCTGTGTCTTTTACCTGTAGGTGAATAATAATTTAAGAGGTGTTTTGAGGTCGTTTCTGAGCCACTGCAGAGTCATAACAGGAAACCCTTACAGCAGGGGCGGGCCATTATTTTAGCTGGTGAGCAATTTCAGGAGATTTGGTGAGCTGGTGAGGGCCACACACACAAAGTCTTTCAGAAGATACCTTTTTAACAAATTATAGATAAAAAAAACAAATCATGTACTAAAAATAAAACATCTATTGTAACAAGTTTTAATTTTATTTAAAAAAATTGTCCTCATGTTTTTTGAGTAGTGTATATAGAGATGCTTGCATAATAGCTCAAAATAAAGACTTTTGTATATTGTATGGGGGGGTACGCATGTATGGGGAGGGGGTGGGTGTGTAGGAGAGTGGGTATGTGGTTGGGTGTGTGTGGGGCTGACTGTATAGGGGTGTGGATATGTGGCCCTGTGAGGGTGTGGGCATGTGATGTGTGTATGTGTGGAGGGGGGCTGGGTGTGGAGTGTGGTGTGAAGGGGTGGGCATGTGGGGGTAAATGGTGTGTGTTGGGGTGTGTGTGGGGTGATGTGGAGTGTGGGAGAGGTATGGCGTGTGTGGAGGGTGTGGGGGGAGTGGGTATGTGGTTCCTTGTGTGGGGTGGGGGGTTTGTGGGGGGCTGAGTGAGCATGTG
>NW_017729026.1:3595385-3606778 GCF_001723915.1 Gavialis gangeticus | reverse complement strand
TTGGGGGAGTGGGTATGTGGTTCCTTGTGTGGGGTGGGGGGTTTGTGGGGGGCTGAGTGAGCATGTGTGTTGGAGGCTTGCATGCTAGGTCCTGGGAGCTGGCTGGAAGTGTGGGGAGGTAGTGGACTGGGGGTGTATGCAGCAGAGCTCACCTGGGCGGTGCAGGTTCAGGTGAGGTTCCTACCCCCATCTGTCCAGCAGCTGCCCCTGTAGTGCTGTGCATGGAGCTGAGTCTCACCTTCTCTTGCCCAGGCAATCTGTGCCACACTCCTGCCTGCATACACCCACCAGAAAGCCCTGCCCTGACCCTAGTCAGAACAGCTTCCCAGTGTGGCTGTGGCCACCCGGCTACTGCTTAGCTCCTCTTGCTTCCAGCAGCTGCTTCTCCTCCTCCTCCTGCCCTTGCTGCACAACTCCAGGCATCAGGTAATGCAGGGAAGCTATGTGGATGCATCCTGGACACCAGATGCTCAGCCAGGTGGTGGAGAAGATGCAGCTGAGCATGTCCTGCCCCAGTGCCAGGGGTTCCAGCTCCCACTCCCAGCCACCTTCCACCCACTCTGCCCACCCAGCATGATGAGAAGCCACCAACAGGAAGCCGAGTGGGTGAAAGGTGGCTGGGAACTGGAGCTGGAGCCCTGCATGCTGGGGCAGGGGCTCCCTGGCTGCAATTTCCTCCCACCTGGAGTGGTGTAGCAGGAGCAGGAGCCAAGCAGTACCCAGATGGCTGCAGCTGTACCAGGAGCAGCCCCACTGGGAAGCTGTGCGTACTGACTGGGGCTGGGACTATTGGTGGAAGTGTGGTGAGAGCTGCCCTGGGTAGGGGTGGGTGGGGCTTTGCCATTTGCAAAGCACTGCAGGGGCACCTGTGGGCTGGATGCAGTCAATTGGTGGGTGTCCACCCATGGGCCAGATCCAATCATTTGGCAGGCTGGATCTGGCCTGCAGGCCATATTCTGCCCACCTTTGCCTTACAGGCTTCAACCCAACTAGATCTGTCAAACTAGTCCTGACTGATACACAGAGGTCTGTCAGGCAGCTTCTGGCCTGGGAATAGGCAAATACCATCTCATTCAGGAAAAGCAAAGGCCCCAGGTATGACACCTGTGGGCATGAATGCCATGTGCCCCTGGAGGCTGGGGGGGGCATGGCAACTGCCTGCAGGTGGTGACAGTGGTAGGGGCATGGCGGTGGCAAGCAGGGAGCTCCTGTAGGTGGCTGTGGCAGTGTCGGTGGTGGGGGGGAGGGAGGCTGGCGAGTGCCAACCAGTGGTTGGCGACCATATCAGCAGATGCCTCCAGCGGCATTGGTGGCAGCCAGCAGTGATCTGGGACTGCCCACAGATGCCACTGGTGGTGCTGACAGTGGGGGTAGGGGTGGCAAGCAGTGACTGCCCGCAGCTGCTGCTGGCAGCATCGGCAGCACTTTTTGCAGGGGGTGCACCACCAAGCTCAGAGGGTACAAGTACACCTGCATGCACCCCCTACATGTTGTCAATGTCTGTGGGAATGCAATTGGTGAAACCCCAAGAAGTGGCAGCTGTGCCGGCAGCCTGGTAACCACAGAACCTGGCAATTCTGATTCTGAGGAGGCAAGTCCTCTTTTGGATCCTTTTTCTCTGCTGATACTGTGATTCTTTTCTCACTCTGATTGCAGAGAAGCTAAACACTTTTTCCATAAGGTTTAACAATGCAAATAGGGAGAGACACAACTCAGACCACTGCCTGATAAAAGCCTACAATACAAACCATTCTTCTTCCTCTCCTGATCATTTACTTTACTGCCAGCTATTAAATGAAGCCAATGTATTTATACAGTAAACATGTTCACCTACAAAAGGAGTTGTCAAACAGGGGTACATGTACCTCTGAAGGTGCTTGGGAATGCCCTAGGGGGTGCATGGGAATGGGTAGGGACAGAGCACCTACACCCACCACCCCACACCACTGCCTTCCAGGAGCATGGCTGAGGTGGGGCGAGGGCAGAGACACCTCTCTGTGGGCTGCACAGACACTGCCTGGCTGGTTGGATGCAGGGGGGGAGGGGGAAGCTTGCATGTGATGGCAGATGCTGCTGCCATCCACCACCCCGTGCTGCCACTCTGCATCCAGCCGTGCCCCTCTCCCCCATGTCCAGCTGCCTGGGGTACACTTATTTAGAAAGGTTGAAAAACCCTGACCTGCAATATTAAAAAATTATTACAGAGCAGATCAACGCTTATCACAATTCCTTGCCCAAGATGCCAATAACCAAGTGAAGTTTTCATGTGCAATTTCATGGTCCAATTACTCCAGAACTTTTGGGTCAAAAACTGGGGCCTGAGCCTGCTACTTCCACACCTTGTGCGTCTCTGAGGGGCAGTGTGAGGATCAGCATATCTTGCTCAAAGTGCCAGCCACCAAAGATATAACCTGTGGTTTCCCTCCCACTGACATAGTGTAAGAAGCACTCAGTGAATGTGAGATCAGGCTTAAATTACCAAATATCAGGGTGAATGGATTCTGTTTCCTTCCCTCTCTTCACCTCTGGCATGTTTTCTCAGGGTGCATCTTTCCATTCCTGAACCATGTGTCTCTGAAGAAACCACTTCCTCCTCCATGGACAATCTTTTTCTACCCCTCCCCAGCAGTAGCTCGCTGTCTGTGCCTCATGTCAATATGAATCAAAGGTCACCACATCATCCACACTCCTGTTCCCATGGTAAGCAGTGCTGTATCAAGAGGGGGGAGGGGGGAGTGGGATGACCACCCCGGGCACCGAAGCAAGGGGTGTCAACAGGCACTGCCCAACTGTGGTGGGATGGAGCCATGCGCCACTCGTGGGGATGGGGGGAGGGCAGCTCCTGCACTCTCAGGAAAGAACTGTCAGGCAAGCATGGGGGGGGCATGTACCCCCCAGATCTGTGCATGGGGTGAGGACAGGCTGCAACTGCGGGCTTTGCCCAGGGTGCCAAACTGCATTCCTACAGCATGGATGGTAAGGAGAGGACAGTGGTCTTTCTTTCCTAGTCACTAGATCTTACCTCTGTGTGTTTGCACCTCAGCCACCCTGGCTTACACAACCTGTAGGAATTAACCAGAGTTCCTCCCCTTGCTAACTCAGGCACATTTACATTTTCACTGGGCACACTACATGTGCAGCAATAAACTCTGGCACATATCATGCTGGAGTTTATTGCTTCTGAGTGCTGCATTTGAAAGTGCACCCAGGACTGCAGCATGTTGAGCCAGGTTTGTGTAGCACTAGCTGGTAGAGGGTCTGGGGGGTCAGCTTGCCAGCCTGAGGTTCTCCAATCTGGCTCAACATGCTGCGGAGGGGCTGGCTGGGGCACAGGGGGGCTCCAGTGTGGGGCTAGCCAGCAGCACCCTTGTGCCCCAGCCAGTCCCATCAGTGTCTAGATGTGTGCTGCTGCAGAGTAAAAAAACTCCACTGTAGGATAATACTTGTGTTTATAAGTATTAACCAAAGGTGAAGTTACTTAGTTTACTCTGTCCTAATAGCAATGCACATGTAGATGCTGAGATGTTTATTGTGGAGCTAATTAGGCAACTCTGCAGTAAACATCTCATGTACATGTGCCCACTAATACCCAGATGGTATCCTAAGCTCACTTTCTTCTGCTCAGCATTGTATTGTATTTCAGTCTGAATGGCACTTGCCATTGGAGATTGCATGGAGGACTTCTATATTATCTCTCATATTGTTTATAAAGAAGAAATAATCTCATAACTGAAAATCACTGGTTGCTTAGGTACAAGTGATCATTATTTTATTATATTTGTACAAACAGAATAAAGTCCAGACCAATAATATATATGCCTCATCCTTTACATAGGATAATTTAATGAAGCAGGAAGCAATTGTAAGCTAGATAAGTTGGGGGAGAGAATTTAAACAGAACAATGTGATTGATAATTCAGATCAAAGAACATCTGACTAGATGCCAAAATAATAATAATAAAATAAATCTCACTGGTCTTGTCACTTCTTGAAAATTCACTATTGCTGCCATCCTGTCACTACAATTTACAGAGCACCATTTTTCCCTTTCTGGTTTCTCTCTGGTAGCACTCAGATGGCAAATCTTGTACCAGTATGTCTCTTGGGGTGCAATTTTGCAGTCAGAACTGCTCTGCCCTGGGTATCAAATTTGCTTACTCACTAGGTCAGAGTCTGAAAACCTGAAGTTCTTCTCTTTAGGAGTCAGTCATCAGTGATTATTGTGAGTAGGCCATAAACAAAAACCAGAGTATAGTTTATTTTAGGAGTGTCCACAAAGGATTTAGAGAAAACAGATGGCCATCCCATGATGTAGCCCAGGCAAGTCTAACATCTTCAGGAACCTTAGGGCACTGCATCATTCTGATTTCTCTGAACAGCTTCCTAATAGTTATGTCCTTTCCTGAGACAATTTTATGGAGTTCCTATGATCTTTTTGGTTCCTGGACTTTGGTCCTACTTGTCAAAACTAGTTCATTAGCTTGTGAGGGATGCTGAGCCAGAAAGCCCCATAACAACCCTCCAGTGCTTGGTATGGGTGGTTTGAGATATTTTATTTCCCTTCCTGCGTTTTTCTTCACTTGCTTCTTTTAAACCTAATATATATTCACACAGTAAGCATCCCAGGTCTACACAGAATAACCATAAATTCTTAACATAGCATATTCATGCCCATCACACCACTCTGAAGCATAATTTCTATGGAGTGTTGTCAATGGCCTCCCCTTCCAACAGCTGCCTCTGATTTTTTCTCAGTACGAACAGGGAATAAGTTATTTTGCCTCTTAGTGAAAGCTGTCCTGACCCTTTGTTGGAAATGGTGGCGTATCAATTTAATAAATAAATAAGTAGGCATAGAGGACCTCTCTTGCAAGTGATGCCTTCTTTTCATACATTTCCAAATGACAGCATTAGGAGTTCTGTTCTCTGACGGACACTGCCTGCGCGTGCGTGCACACACACACACACACGATGGAAACCAGATCTGAGGACTGAACGCTGTCCTTGTCAGATATATGATCATCAAGTGTGATATCAGAGGTAAGATGCCTTCCTTTTGAAAAACTGCCATCCTGCAGTTTTTGGGTGCCTATAGATGTGCTCCAACACGTTCTAATTAGAACACTTAGTAGCAGACTTCATTAGAATGCTCCAGTGTGCCTCACCATCATGTGTATTAAGTATCCCACATTTAAAAATGGCTGTGAGGGCACTTTAATTAAAACTCATTGAATGAGCTTTAGTTAAAGTGTCCCCATGGCCATTTTGAAATACAGGATGCTTAATACACATGATGGTGAGGCATTTTAATTAGAGCAGGTCTCTGTGAACCACTCTAATTAAAACACCCCCGCCCCCAAGCACATCTATAGATACCCTTTGATTTCATTGTTAAATGGTCCTCTGCATCCAAAACCTAGGAAGACACAAAGAGGTGCAGCATGTCTGCTAATGCTGCCTTGACCCTGTTTTCAAGCTTGATTACCAAGAACAGTTCAGCAAAGCAGGCAATTTGCCTACTGCATAAAAAAAGTATCACCTTCAAACTGCAAGTCTTAAAGAGGCGGCAAATGCCTGCACTGTTTTACCCCTTGTGAAAGTGCCAGAAGTACCTATTACATCACAATATGGTGGGCTATAGTCGATCAGTACTGTACATGCAGCTGTTTTAAATTGTGTCATGGTCTGATTTGCTTTTAAAACCTTGGCTTAGTCACAGCTGTTCTTTGTGATCAAATTGTAGCTCTTAAAAAATGAGGAACTCCCCTGCTGTGAGGAAGGAATTCACAGTGAGGTTTTTTTTCAGTTCCCAACAATTTGAAATGGCACAAAGGGTTACAGAACCAAATGCATGCTCTTTGAGGCAATGTAGGAGGATGGAACTGTATTCTACTGATCTAATTCACAGCATCCCCATCCACATATGTTACCTGATGCATAAAGCTGCTGTCAGATTCAGTTGTGACCTCGGAAATCAAATGGACATCAGTGTCCATCTTCAGCTAATTATTAAACAACTGAATGTTTCCTAGCTGGAAAGTTAAGACTGTTCCTGAGGTAATGGGTATGTTTTGTACTGAGCCAATGCACCGGTGAGTCACAGATGCTTGGAAGGGGGACTAGAGGGCTGTATCAATACTTCATAAATCTAAAAACATGTAAAATGGATGAAGATACCTGACAGGCATGGTTTCTTCTGGGTTTCATTTCAAGTCTCCCTGTCGACCAAAGCCCACTTTCTGAAGCAAGGCCCTATCCTTTGTGAATTATACTTCCATTACTAGACAAACCACCTATTTCTCTAGTAAACAATTTTTTGCACAATAATGGAAACTGAGATATTTGGACTGTGTGGCAAAGGCACATGAAGCCCCTACTGATGCAGAGGCCATCCTGTGGTGTAAGTGCCACAAGTGGCATGGGCAGCCTCTGTATGTGGCACATGGCAGATCAGGGAGGGAGCAAGAAGCCCAGTGGAAGATAGGGCAAGAAACAGAAAACAAAGTAGCAGATTTAGCAAAGAGCACAGGCAAGAAAGCAGAACAGCAGATTGTAACCTTCTGTGCATGTCCTTTGATGACCGGCAGGACTTCTTGCCTGTATTTGTTCTCTGGTGTGTAGACAGCTTGCTGGTTTGGGCATCTGCGTGGGTGCTATACGTTCTCTCCTGCCACATCTTTGTTGTTACAGAAAATAGAGAGGCTGATCTTCCATGCCCTCATACAGCCTTCAAAAAGATGCCACGGGTCCCATGTCTCGGGGCTTCACCTCCCCTCCACCCTGCCTGGCGCTGTGATGACGACACAGGTAAAGAATGTTCAGACAAAAGTTCAGCAGTCGGTGTCTGGTGTTGAGGCAAAAGGCTAACATAATCCTCCTGCAGGGGCATTCCCTCCAGCGTGCGGCTGTTATGGTGCTGCTGCAGCCACTTCCAGTCCCCATGCACATCAGGTCCAGGGCTGTTTTAAACTCTGCCACCATGTTCTGCCCCTCCTAATGGGCCTGGTGGGTCCTTATTAGCTGACCTCAACCAGGGACCAGAGTCTCTGGATGTGCCTGATGTGCTTCTGGGTCACCACTGGGGAGCCTCAGCCCGGTTGTGGCCATGGCCAATTGAGCTCTGCTGCTACACAGATTAGGAAGGGGAAGGAGATTAGACTGGCATTTGGGGAAAGTACAGGGCTCATTCCTATATAGAGAGACACATATGCACACACATGCCTGCTCATTTTAGTATAACCTTGTTTTCAGTTATGTGGCAGGACAACACTGATGAACACTGCTGGAACTTCTACTTAGTATGTGCCCTATAATAACATGCCATTTGATAGCAATTACCATCTTCTGAGTCATAAGCTGTTTCTGCATAGCTGGCCAAAAATAACCTTGGGTAGCGGAAACAAATTTAAAGATGTTAAAGTTGATGATAACTGAAATGCTAATTACAATGTTCCATTGGGCTGAGCACTATGAGAAAGACCGTTAATTAATAATCACCGATACGCTCAATTCCCAGCATATGCTTTAGATTCGGAACATATCAAAGTTTGGGGATGTTTCAATCTGGAATTTTGGTTGAGTCCATTATAAAGTAGGGGGATATTTGACAAATTTAAATCTGTATCCAGCTTTGGATTGAAAGTCAGATTTAAAAAGCAGCTTTATATTTCAATGAACACAAGTCAGTGTGGCCTTGAGTGACTTGGCCTACGGAGTCAGGCACAAGAAATTCATTGTGGCAGCCCAGAATGTATTGCTTTTCTTCACTTGCTGGCATAATAGCACTAGATGTAAAACTTATTTCCACTCCATGACACTGTGCTGCCAATTCAGGTGATCCAAAGGGTGAGAAAGTTATGTCAGTATATAGATCACAGCTTTCACATGGTTACAGTTGCTAGAGAAACTGTTTTCTTCTCACTTGTTAAGCATGTCACTCTCTACTGAGTCAGACCAGAAAAAGGTGAAACCCTTGTAGTTGCCTTTCTCACTACTACCTGAAAAAAAAAAGAAGTTCACCCTGTCTGACCTCCCAGAGAAGAAATATTCAGAAATTACTCAAAAGGTGCTAGCAATCTAAACTCATATTTGAACTGAATATAAAGGTAGTATGTAGGATTCTGTTTTTTAAATCAATGCAATAGTCTTTTAAATAATATTTCATAGTTTCATAGTTGGTAGGGTCAGAAGGGACCTAAGCAGATCATCAAGTCCGACCCCCTGCCATAGACAGGAAAGGATGCTGCAGTCAAGCAACCCCGGCAAGGTGTTCATCCAGCCTCCTTTTGAAGACCCCCAGGGTAGAAGCCAGCACCACTTCCCTTGGAAGTTGGTTCCAGATCATAGCCACCCTGACTGTGAAGTAGCGCCTCCTGATATCTAGCCTGATTCTACTCTCAGTCAACTTACGGCTGTTGGTCCTTGTTACTCCCAGTAGTGCTCGAGGGAACAGGGACTCTCCCATTGGCTGCTGGTCTCCCTTGGCAAGCTTATAGGTGACCACCAGATCCCCTCTCAGCCTTCTTTTGTGGAGGCTGAACAGGTTCAGGTCCCATAGACTATCCTTGTAGGGCCTACCCTGCTGCCTCTGATCATGTGAGTGGCCCTCCTCTGGACCCTGTTGATGCTATCCACATCCCTCCTGAAGTGCGGTGCCTAGAAATGGACAGAGTACTCCAGCTGCGGCCTGACCAGTGCCGCATAGAGGGGGAGGATCACCTCCTTGCATCTGCTTGTGATGCATCTGTGGATGCATGACAAGGTATGGTTAGCCTTCTGGACTGTGTCCCCACATTGTCAGCCCATGTTCATCTTGGCATCAACAATGACTCCAAGATCCTTTTCTCCCTCTGCACTGACGAGAAGAGAGTTCCCCAGCCTGTAGCTATGCTGCTGGTTCTTCCTCCTCAGGTGCAGCACCTTGCATTTGTCCGTATTGAAACCCATCCTGTTCTCATCCGCCCACCTCTGTAACCTGTCCAGATCTAATTGTAGCCTCTCTTCTAGTGTGCTCACTTCTCCCCACAACTTAGTGTCATCCGTGGATTTGAACAAGGTGCTTTTCACCCACTTTGCACAAGGCGCTGATGAAGATATTGAACAATGCAGGCCTGAGGACCGAGCCCTGGGGAACCCCACTGCCCACGTCCCTCCAGGTTGACGCTGATAAGAATAATTCCTATATCCTATTTTTTTTCCCTTTGCCTTCAGGAAATATGTTTTGAAAGTTGCTCATGAGATGATGTGTAGGTGCAACCCAGTGAAGGAATATTCTTGGAGACCAGGGAATGAGAATATGTGAATTCTGAAGGGGACCACACAGGAACTAAGCACTACCTTTTGTCCTAGTAGTTTTGTCTGCCAGGTCATGGATCAGTGTAAAATCAATTACTTTTGGCACAGACCAAATTCCAACCCTGGGTCACCAATAACAGCCAACATAATCAGTAGCTTCTTTTCCAAGGTAACTCTGCCTAGCTCCCTTCTTTTTTCTTCTCTGGTTTTGGCTTCAGTCATCAGAGGGTATGAGGTATGTCAGATCTGGGGTATGTCAGAAATGTTTTTAAAACATATGGTCTGTGGTGCATCCAACTGGCAAGAAATGTTTTTGTTTCCAAGCAACTTATGAGCCAGGTCAACAGCTTTTCTGCATAGGAACTGACTAGGGCAGCACCTGAAGAGCAAGAGGAACTAACACTGTGAGAGGAAAGAAAATGAACCCCAACATTTCCCATTTCCTTTTCTTGTCTCAGGGAACCCTGCCTCCTACTCTTTCCTAGAGGAAGGCTGGAGGAGAGAGGGGGAAGTTCTTCCTTGACAGAAGGAGGTCATTGATATGTGTGTTTTGACACCTTTTTCCTCTCTGCCTGCCATTCACTTCTTATCTCGTGGCATAGCTTTTTCCTGATGCTTCTTTCTGTCCATACCATCACCCTATCATTTCTATACTACTTGCCTTTCTCTTTTGTTGTGTCATAGATTTCATAGATTTCACAGATTTTATGGTTGGAAGGGTCCTATTAGATCATCGAGTCCAACCCCCTGCCCTGGGCAGGAAAGAGTTCTGGGGTCAGATGACCCGAGCCAGGTGCCTGTCCAATCTCCTTTTAAACACCTCCAAGGAAGGGATCAGCACCATCTCCCTTGGAGGCATATTCCATATTTTGGCAACCCTCACTGTAAAGAATTTTTTCCTGATGTCCAATTTAAATTTGCTGTCCTTCAATTTGTGGCCATTGTTTCTAGTTACCCCGATGGGTGCCCTGTTAAACATAGTATCCCCTATTTTCTGCTGTCCCACCCTGATAAGTTTGTAGACATCCACAAGATCACCTCTCAGCCTTCTCTTGCAGAGGCTGAAGAGATTCAGGTCCCTCAATTGGTCCTCATAGGGTTTTTCCTGTAGGCCTTTAACCAGACTGGTGGCCCTCCTCTGAACCCTTTCCAGGTTATCTACATCCCTCTTGAAGTGTGGTGCCCAAAACTGGATGCAGTACTCCAGCTGTGGCCTGACCAATGCCACATAGAGGGGAAGTATCACCTCCCTGGACCTGCTTGAGATGCACCTACTTATGCAAGAAAAAGTGTGTAGCTTTACTTATTACTCCACAGATTGATGACTCATGTTCATTTTGGAGTTGACTATTGTGATGGGCTGGCTGGCAGCGACCTAGCCCAGGGGTTTTGAAAAGGCAAAAGATGATTGGAGGACTTGGGATTCCCTTTCTGCACCAATCAGGCCCCAGAGATTCCCTGCCCCCCCCCCGTGTCCCGATTCACTCCTTGGGTCGCCTGGAGGAGGATAAAAGGGGCAGCATGGGCTGACTCAGGGGAGAGAACAGAGGGGGACAGCAAGGAAGGAGTTTCACAGGCCTGGCAAGAGCTGAGCCAGCGGGGCAGGAGCAGTTGCCCCAGAAGAGCCTGAAAGAGCAGGACGTGCAGGCAGCAGTGGGACCCTCAGCAGCGTGGCATGAGGCTGGCAGGAGAGGCTCCCCACTGGGCTCCAGGATCCTCAAGGAAAGGCTGCAGCCAGTAGGAGAGGAGGAGTAGGAAGGATCTGAGCAGTGACCTGAGGGGTTCCCAGTGCTGCTTCTAGCTCCTCCAATCAGACGCCAGGCAGCTCGACGTGAGGTTGGGCTCCGGGAAGGTCAAGACTCCTAGCAGGCTGGAGCAGTGCCACCAGTGGTGACTGTGTTCCTGCCTACCACGTGGGAGATCTGGGTTCAAGTCCTAGCTGAGGGGACTTGGGGTGAGTGAGATAACAAGAAGCAAATCTTCTTGCAGTGGAAAGGGGCCATTGTGTTTTTTCCCCCTGCAGGTACTAAGGCCCTATGTTTCCTTGTCATTTGACATTTTGCATTTTGTGTCCTTTGTCTATTTCACCAACCCGTATT
>NW_017729026.1:3584053-3590385 GCF_001723915.1 Gavialis gangeticus | reverse complement strand
CACCCGCTAGTTTGGTGTTGTCTGCAAACTTGGACAGAGTGCTTTCTACTCCCTCATCCCAGTTACTAATGAAGATATTGAACAGTACAGAGCCTTGGGGGACTCCACTACCCATGTTTTTCCAGGTAGAAACTGACCCATCCACCACCACTCTCTAGGTGCATCCCATAAGCCAATTTTCCACCCACCAGACTGTGTAATAATCTACATTGCAACTGTTTAGTTTACTTATAAGAATTGGGTATGACACTGTCAAAGGCCTTTTAAAAATCTAAATAATTAACATCTACATCTATTCCTTCATCTAAGCATTTTGTGACTTGGTCATAAAAAGAAACCAGGTTAGTCGAGCAGAATCTGCCTGCTATAAACCCATGCTGGTTGCCGCTTAGTATTATTTTACCCGCTGGTCCCCCACAGATGTGATCCTTAACAATTTTCTCAAAGGTCTTACTAAGGATAGAGGTGAAGCTAACCAGCCTATAGTTACATGGTTCCTCTCCTCCCTGAAAATAGGGACCACATTGGCCCTTTTCCAGTCCTCTGGGACCTGTCCTGAGCTCCATGAGTGCTCAAATAGTCATGCCAGTGGTTCTGCTGTGACTCCAGCTAATTCCCTAAGTACCCTAGTATGAAGATCATCAGGGCCTGTTGACTTAAATACATCCAACCCCTCCAAGTGCCCCTTTACTAAGTCAGTGCTAACAGTTGGTGGGTTGGTATGTATCTCACGCTTACCTAAAGTCCTACTGGGATGCATGCTTGTATCCATGTCCAGGAACACAGATGAAAAGAAATCATTTAGGAGCTCCACTTTTGCCATCCTACTAGTTGCCCTAGTCCATCTTGAAGGGGCCCTATGTTGCCCTGCACTCTCTTTTTGCTTCCTGTGTAAAGAATGACTTTTTGTTATCCTTAATTTTTGCTGCCAGCCTAAGCGCCATTTCCGCTTTGGCTCTCCTCACTGCTTTCCTGCAAGCTCGAGCCAAGCAGGTATACTCCTCCTTGGTGGCTGCCCCCTGCCTCCACAGCCTGTGTAGGCCTCTCTTTTTCCCTCCAGGCTCTCCTGGATTTCTGAGCAATTCTTCTGCTTCAAAGAACTCAAAGCTCACAACAGGGCAGAATGCTTTTGACACTATTGGTTCCTATTTGAAATCTCTGGGTTTATCTTGTGAATCATGTTTGCACCCCTAACAGTGTTATTGTTGTGTGGGACCCTGCAACACCCTTGAAAGGACCTCAAGAAACCCAGGATGCTGCAGCAGCCTGGCTGAGAATCACTGACTTAGTGAAATCCTCCCTCATATTGGTAATGTTAGCTAGCTGTAGACACCATAACAATCAAAGTCCTGACAGTGTCTAATTATAAAAAATGAGGCCCTATCCATCTGAACACCACTAGAAATTTTATTTTAGTGTCTGGTTTTCTCAGTCCAAGCTTTCCTTTCATTTCAGATGCTGAGCATGAACTAGTGGCTGACTAATAATTGCAGTCCCTGCCTCTATCTGGTGCACAGCCAAATTATTTAAACTGAATTCTCCAATTATTGTTTCATTCAGGCTTTTGACCGAATGTCAAAAGTAGGATCTAGATAAAGAGCAAAGGCATCAAAGGTAGTGTTTGGCTAAAGCAATATGCTGCTATGTATGCATAGAGTTTAATTCAGATTGTCAGCGAAACAGGATTTTAATCATGTCCTTCAACACTCGCAGTCAAGTTGATCTTTGAAAAATCCCTTTCCTCTCCTGGATGTGAGGGAGTCATTTAATCTGAAAATAACGTGGCGGAGGCTAGCACACTTGAATGAATGTGTGAGAGCTACTTATCAACTCTGGCCTCTTGAGCCCTTTTTAGTTCTTTTTAGCATGCCTGCCTGAGCAGATTAGTTTCAGTCAGCAGGTCCTGTATTATGTCAAACTAGTTGCACTGTCCCTGCAGGATTCTCCCTTGGTTTCTAAGAATGCTCAGTCATTTTTTTCCCCAGCAGCACCCAGTTAACACAAATCAAGTGTCTCAGATTTCTCCTGTATGTTAACAGAAGAATTCAGCTACATTCTGTCTAGCCTTAGCTTTCTCCTGAGAAGTGCACACAGGTTTTTTTCCTTGCTCTGAATTGTACCTACACTTTTTAGAAATGATGCTGTCTGAGACCGTCACAATCGTCAGTCTACACAGTGCTATACAATGGCTTCAGGCAACAGATAAGGCAATATAATTTTCAGTAAAAAGAAAGGCATATGAGTAATGTCTGTAGCTATACCAGATCATTGGGACTATTGCCTAGTTATAAATCCAAACTCAAGAAGCATGGGGCTTGTAAACCTTGACATAGTAGTAACCAAAAATCTAGTGGTCTGTAATATCTTTATGATTACTGAGGGTGGGGGGAGCATGGGGGACAGAGGATGTGGCCCTCCAGCCAAAATAATTGCCCACCCATGCCTCCAGAAAAACATCTTTGAGAGCAAGACACTGGGAATGCTGCTGGAGTGCATGCTCAGGATCATTTTAAGACACCCACCTGAGCTTATTTCTGGGATTTGGTGCACATTGAGTGGGAGTGAGTCAGTAGGGCATGCTTCTTTGAAGCAATCCTGGGCCTGGCCTGGAGGTAGATCAATGTCAGTTTAGGAAGGGTCTGTGAACATAAACCGCTGATAGATAGCAGACTGAGTACACACTGACAGCTGATACTGGATGTACATTCCTAAAACCTAGTAGAAAGATCAGCCCACAAAAACTCTGTTATTTATTTCAATACCCAATGCTACTGATTCAGTAAGCAATATTGTTTACTTTGCATCAGTGCCTTGATGTCTTAAGGGGCACTCTAGACCTGAAGGTGCTATTTTTGGATGAAGTATATAACTAAGCTTAAAATAATGTGAACCATACGGTTGCACGAGCCCAGCCCCCCCTATCAGTTACCAACACTCATGCACATACCCATTTTTAAACCTGTGGATGAAAACTCCTGTTTTCTTCACTCTAGAAACTGAGTGGATTTGCTCATCTACTTCCTGGGCATTTAACCATTAGTAAAAATAACATAATTTATTCAGGTCAGAACTTGATGCCATTGTTAGGGAGAACAGGGAATGAGGCATATAGAATTGCAGAACAAAAACTAAGGGGGTTGTTGTAAGGCAGAGAGAAGAACTGGTATTGGGGAAATACCAGTCGAAAGACTTTTTTTTTTTAGTGGCACGGGGAGGGGGTGCAGGGAAAGAATTTCCCTTCTCCAGCTTTCTATTGAAATCAATGATTCTGTCAAATGTAAATTTACTGTTTTGTGCATTAGAAATCTTGCAGAAATCTGGGGAAGGTGAGTGGGGAGTGAACCCCCAAGTAGAGAAAAGTTAAAAAAAACAGAAGGAACAAAGGCAAATGGAAAGGCTCCATTCCTTTTTTCCTCTTCCTGTTACAAGATTCACCCCAGATGCCTAAAAAGTGCAAAGCCCCACTGCTTGTACTTCAAAGCCCCCTGGTGAAGCACCTGATGGGGGAGTATCTGGGAAGAGCAGGAAGTTCCAGGATTGTCTGTCTTCAGATTTAACACCAATTGCCATTATGTTTCAGTGGAGCTGCTGTGCTGGCTGTTTGCAACTGCAGCAACTGGGACTGCAGGCACCAAGGCCAAGTACAGACAATCAAAATAGCTGGGGCTGAATCAATTTAATCTCCACAGGTTTGTCTAAACTGCATAGTTTGAGTTGATAAGCAAGTGAACAGACTTTTGATTCCAGAAATGCCTGCAGCAGCCCAGGCCAGAAACTGGGGGGAGCCCTGCTTATCTGAAGCAGACTGTTTGGGGCAAGGCTAGCCTACCCACCCCAGGGCAGGGGGAAGGGAGGCTGCTTTAGAGGAGGTGAAAAGCACCCTGGGATGCTGGGAGACTGAGAGTTAACTTGAATCTGGAAGGCATCTGGGACAGAAGTTCAATAAAACAATTTAACTTAAATCAGTTAAGTCTGATACTACATCTATCCAGGTTTATCTTAAATCAATTTCGGCCATTTTAAAAGCAGTTTATGTGCACTGAACTTCTAGGCTAAGTACAGACATTCAAAAAGCCCAAGCCTGAATTGATTTAATCTTTGCAGGTTAGTCTAACCTGCATAGATTGAACTGATTTGCAAGTGAATAGGCATTCACATTTGATTTTGGAAATGCAGCCACATGCCTGCAGTGGTTCAGGCTGGAAGCTGGCAGGAGCTAGAGTGAGCCCTTCATAGGTGACTGGTAGGAGGTGCATGGGGGTATGCATGTCCTCCCTGACAGGGCTGGTGCCCCCCATGACAGCTGACACTGATGCTGTCAGTAGGGCTGGTGCTCCCCCTGACAGGGCTGTCACCATTGGTGGCTTCTGCGGGTGCCCCCCCAGATTCAGGAGGCACCAGTCACTCATGCTTCCCTTCCATAGCAGCCACAAGGCTGGAGGGAAGCTGAGTTGGGGGGGCTATGGCCAGGCCCTGGCAGGCCACTGAGTATGATTGGGGGGTGGGGGCTTAAACCCCCACCTTGGCCTGCAGGGACCACAGCCAGGGTGTGCCTGGAGGGGGAATGGGGAAGCAGCCCTTGACAAGTTTGTCTCTGAGGCAGGGGCCATGGCCACACATGGGCCAGCGCAGTGCCTCAGGTGAGGGGGGTGGCAAGGAGGGAGATTAAACTCCCTTGTCTTCCCTCTTGTGCACAGGCATGGGAACCCCAGCCAAAGTCTTCTTGGCTTTCTATCCCACTGGCTGATCATGCGGTAGGGGCCATGGCCAGAACCGGCTGGCAGGGCCCCACAATCTGCCCCCCAAACCTGGGGCTGGAGCTGCAGGGCTGAGCTGGGCCACCCTGCTGGCACTGCTTAAGGTGGGCATGGAGGGGCCAGCCTGGACTGGGCATGGAGGCAGGGCCCTTTTCAGCCAGTTGAGGATCAGGCTGGGGCTGCAGGAGCTGTGCTCCCAGATTGGTCCCGGCTCCCCACTCTCAGGCCAGGCTGGGCTGTCATGGAGCTGCAGCCAGCTGAGAAGGGCCCTGCCCCTGTGACCTGGCCTGGGTCAGCCCCTCCGCATCTGCCCTCGGCAGTGCCCACAGCCAGTCTAGCTCAGCCTCAGGTGAGGCAGATGGACAGCAGGGGCAGCCTGAGCCAGGCCATAAGGACAGGGGCCTTCCTAGCTGTCTGTGGCACCATGTCAGCCTGGCCCAGCATGCAAGGGCAGCAACTGGCTGGGCACTGGCACCGAGGTGATGCTGCTGCAGCTGCAGGCAGGACTGGCCATGTGGGATGAGTCCTTTGTGTCTGCAGCTGCCTGGGCTGGCTTGGAGGCACTGGTGGGCCTGGAGCCCAGCAGCCACCCACTGTGGGGGCTTATGTGCCCGCAGATGCTGCTGCCACTGCTGCTGAACACCCTACCTGGTACCTGCTCATCCATCTCATGTGGCAGCTACAGATGCAGTAGCAAGCACTGCATTGGGGGGGGCGGGTGCCATCTGTGGGCATATGAGCCCCTGTGGCAGGCAGCTGCTGGGCCCCGACTCATTCTGCATGGCCAGTTTGGCTGCCAAGGTGCCTGCCTGTAGCTGCAGCAGCCTGGCTTGAGTTGGCCTCACTATCTGCCCACCTTGCCCTGGGGCTAAGCTGGGCTGGCTGCAGGCACTGCTGAGTGTGGGTGCCTTGATAGTCAAACTGGCTGCGCAGGATGTGTCCTTCATGCCTGTGGCTGCTCAGGCCAGCTTGGAGGCACTGGTGAGCCCAGAGACCGGCAGCTACCTGCTGCAGGGGTTCATGTACCCACAGATGCCACTGCATCCCCATCCCTGCCCCCTTTTTCTCTGGGGCTGCTGTCCCTGCTGGCTCTGGCCATGTCCCTGCTCCTGCCATTGAGCAGCAAGGAGGGGGGGATGGACCCTGGGGGGCTGCTCCACCCCAGCCAGGAAGAAGCTGGTTGCAGTCCCCCAGAGGGAGAGGGGACAGAGGGGAACCCCCCCCTCCCTGCCCTTAGGGAGCCATTCTGACAGGAGCTTGGCCATGCCCCTGGCCCTTGCTCCAGCTACGGAGCAGAGGGACAGTGCCAGCCCTGCTCGCTGGAGTAGATAGCACAGCCTAGCCCGGGGCTGAAAAGCATGCTGGGATGCTGGGGAACTCAGATTAAATTTAAACCAGGAAGGGGTGTGGTACAGAAGTTTCAGATATCAGTTTGACCCAAATCACTTAAGTCTGATACTACATTCAATCAGGTTTATCTTAAATCAGCTTCAGACATTTTGAAACTGGTTTATGTGCACTGAACCTCTGTTCTGTTACAGGTTTAAACCAGTTTCTGATCTCTTAAACTAGTTT
>NW_017729026.1:3572227-3579053 GCF_001723915.1 Gavialis gangeticus | reverse complement strand
CCAGGTTTATCTTAAATCAGCTTCAGACATTTTGAAACTGGTTAGTGTGCGCTGAACTTCTGTTACAGGTTTAAACTGGTTTCTGATTGCTTAAAGTGGTGTATGTGTAACTTCTGTCCCTAGTCCTGTTGTATTAGATTTGAACCAGTTTCTGATCAATTAGGGCATTTTTACACATGCTTGCATCACAGTACTGGGCACTTTCAATAGCACCTGGCACTGCAGCGCATGCATTTGTATAAATGGTGAAATGCGTATCAGCACTAAGAAAATGGTGGTGGCGCGCTTTTGAACTAAAACACACCAAAGGTGTGGAACCATGTAAGGGCAGCAATGTCTGCCATTTCTAAAAGGAGAGAACACAGGCCAAATGATGCCCATGTCCATATCCAGTTACTAGGCTTCATTCTGCAGCAGCTGCTTTCACTGAGCATCAAATAAGCCTAAGTGAGAGAAGCAGAAAGTAACTCCCCATTTCAGGCTGAGGCAGGTGAAACCTTAAGTTTTCTTTCATTTCTATAGTCAACCCAGCCCGCACCAGCTGGGTGCTAGAGTAGGAAACAACGTGTCCTGTGTTTGGACCTGGAGTTGACTCCCAACCTTCTTCTGGAGCAAGCAGTAAGGCACAGACCAGACTGTGACATAGGGTTACAGGGTGGTCCTTGGCTTGTTCCTGAGGCTGCTGGTTGTTGTAGGTGTGAGGCAAAGCCATTAAAGAGCCCATCATCCAAAATAAATGTTCAGTACAGAGGTGTAGGCAGCTCCCTGACATGGGTAGTAGGAATGGATGAGACAGTGGCTGCTAGGGTACCAATAGGATTGACTCAGCTGCTGCTGCACCTCCTCCCCAAATTACATTAGTGGTTCAGTTCAATAAGATGTCTGACTGTGGGCTTTAAGATCTCTTACTGTGCACCAACCGTTTCACTAAGATGCAAAGAAAGAGTGGGGCTGAGCAGAATGTCTAAGGCAAAATATTTTAACATTCAGCACCTCTTACAAAGATTTTTTTAAAACAAAGATGCCATGAAAAATAGTCTTCCAACTATTGAACAGCAAAACTTACTTTAAAATGCCATCACAGTTATACAAAAAACAAGAGCTATATTAGGTAATGCTGCCTCAGGAGAGGTTTTTGCTCTGCTGACAGAGCCATCATTTTAAACTTTCCCTTTGAATCGTAATCTCCCCTCTTTTGCTGGCAGGAAAAGGGGATATATCATATCCCCACCAGTCTCAGGTTATGGACAAGGACAGATTTGCAATATAACCATGACTATCCTTTTCAGCTGTTTTTCATAGGAAGCTGTGCTTTCAGCAGTCCTGGTTGTTGACACTTGTTGGATAGCAGCTGCTACACAGGCTTGGATGGAGAAATATTAGATCTGGCTAGATTGCAATTCTAGGATTTATGTAATTCATACAGATCTTTTATGCAATCACTTTGTGGAACTACTTTGTCAAAATCTCTGTTCTGTGCTTGTGCAGACACCTAGTAATATTTTTCTTGTAATGGGTTGGAATGATCATATAAAATTGGAAGGTGATGTTTTTGGTATGATAGTAGTTTTGATAGCTGAAGTGCAAAGGAACTCAATAAGCCGATTAAAGTCAGCTTTCTACTCTGAAGACGTGCTTTTCTTAATCATATACTTACTAAATTTGCATATGGTACCTAACTTGATTAAAATAAACTGTCTAATTTTGTGGGGTGCAGTACATTGTTTTAGTCAGGTCCATAGTCAGGTGCATGGAGTTCTTACGGGAATTTGAATAAATCAGATAATCCGCAGTTTTCAAGTGATATATGTCATGCACTTCTACTTTAGCTTCTGCCTTGATTCTGAGCATGAAATGAAAGGACAATGTCTATTTGGAAATTTACTGAGGGTCTTCAGATTTTATAGGAAATCTCCAAATTTCTCCAGGAAGCATTTTGGGACTTTTCTAAGTCCAGTCAACAGCTGGTCTGGAGTTCTCCAGAGGTTAAGTATGAGCCAAGATTGCTGGGCAGCAGGGTTGTGTGTCAACTTCCTCTTCATGAGCACAAACTAGGCTTCATATTTTCCCCTTCTTTCCCTTCATATACCCTCTGTAAGTCTGTAAAATGGCCTTCATCAATTATGAGGGCATGAAGATTGGCTTAGGGTGCCTAGGATTGAGATCTCTTTCAACTCATGATACAATATATAGATTTGTTCAACCCCAAGGAAGACCCTTTTTGATTGAGAAGTCAACCTTTTGTTACCTGTTTTTAATGAATGAACTCTAAGGCAATATTTGCTTCTTAAAAAATATTTTGAATATACTTTTTCTTCTTCTTTTTTGTTGAGCTCCTATGGCCTTTAGCTCTGTAATTTAATCATCTGGTCATCCAATATATGCTTGAACAACTACATTTTGCTTCCAGGAAAAAACAGTAAATAGCCATTCAGTACTATGAAACAGTGGCAGGATACTCTTTCTACTCTACTCCGTTAAAAGATGTCAAACTCTTCTGTTTCGTGACAGCTGCATCACTGGTGTGACAATATTTCATTGGACCAAATAGAAGGAAGATGGGAGCCCCCTGGGGACAAAGAGCCCACAAGCACATGCTGCCTGGGAAGAAGGAAAAGAGGTAGTTCACGTAGCATTGCTGTGTTAATAAATCAGACTGTAAGAGGTACAATGCAGGGCAGTATTTTTAAACTGGGGTACATATAGGCCAGAGGGTACACAACAAACTTATAGAGGGTACATCATGGGAAAGAAAGGGATAAAAGAAGAAAGGAAGGGGGAAATAAAGGGATGAAAAGGGATAACAAAATTAAGTCAACTGTACACTATTCCTTAGCTTATGAAGGTAGCAAATTGCAGTTTACACCAACTGTATGTCATACATTCCTAAGCCTGTATTTTGTTGAAAGAACATAAAATCACACACAACGCAATGTCAGAACTGAGTGCCTGGGACAAATTTTGAGAGGGAAACATTTTCCACAGATGCACTGAGCAGAAAGGTGGTCATGGAGTCAGTGCTACACACAGCTTTCCAAACAACCAGTGGAAGCAGAAGTAAATTACTTACTTACCGTGCACAGTTACATACCGCTGGAATAAAAACTAGATTCTGACATCACTTCTGTCTGAAGCTTATGTCACATCTTTATCTTTACTCCCTCCTTCTTGTCAGGGGAAAGGAGCACACAAGCCACTCAGGACGTATTACATCTAGAACAATTAAAAGCAATGAGTAAGCTTTTTTCCCCTCCTCAGTAACATTGTTACATACCATTAAAATAATTGACAGCATGTATTCCTTGTAAAATGCACAGAATATATTGTTATAGATCAAATAAACCCATCCAGAAATAATCCTTATTAAATGTCTGTGTACTTCAAGGTGCTATAGACCAGTAGCCCTAATGAAGAATTTGTCACAGAGCAATGGGAGAACAAATGCATTTTCAGTGCTCTGAAATCTTCCTCAAGGGCAGAAAGATTTCCACTGACTTCACAGGACTTTGGATCAGGCTCATCGTTCCTGAAGTCTGAGTAATTTGTCAGGGAGAAGCGCATCTGAGTCCCGGAAAGAGAAATTGTTTTAATAAAATCTTTACCAGATTAGACTGTTGCATATGCTGCCTTTTCCTTTGCATCTGACATCTGCATGTTTTGTCACCATGACAACATCATCATTTGACCCGTTGTAGATGCTCGCGAAAATTTATAGCAACATTTTATCAGTATGTTAATTCTGGCCTAATCTTTTCTGAACAAAGGGAACAAATGAGGCTTCTGTTTCCCAAACCAAAATGCAGACATAGCGCACTGCCAGTGCTCCAGCTTAGTAAAGGCCTGCAACATTTTCAGATAAGAGTATAATCAGTTTGAACTACTTTCCTATTCAGTGGCAAAATCTAGTTCTCTTCCCTCCTCCCCCATCTCTCCCTCTCTTTTTAAACCTTTGCTTTAAAATTGTTGTGTTTTTTTGTGCAGTTAAAACAAAATATAAAAAGGGACTAAATGATAATGTGTTGGAAAATATCAGTGAAAATTAAGAGACGTATGCAATTAAATGATTAATGGGTGATTTAAAATGTGATTGAACCCAAATTATACAAATTTCAAAGAATTTGAAACAGATTATTGCTTTCTTTGCTCATTATTTGTGGAATTCATCATGCAGGGTAATTTAGGGCCATTAGTTATTATTCCTTTCTTTCACTGCATATAAAAAAAGCACTAGGGGCTAACTTCACAGTAGGGCACAGGCAATTAACTACTACTTGACTGCCATTATAGAGGCCTGAGTTCCAAATTTATGTCCTTAAAACCCCTGCTCAGTTGCCATCTACATTTTCTAGGTACTTACATGTCCAAGGCTGCTAAGTTATTACCAGTAAAGTTCCCTAAATACTTAAAGAGCTGATACTGGTAATGCCCAGAACCACTGTAGTCTTGCGAGTGCTCAGAAACTTAGATCCTCACTTGTGTCAAGGAAGCTGTAAAACAGCCTTCTCAGCCTATCTTACCTGCAGTCATATCTAATAAATACTGAGTGCTTATGAGATTGGATGCCATTCAAGCGCAGCTGGAGGTGGGTCCACCTCTGCTCCCACCTTTTACCAATATTTCTATGGTTAGACCATTGGGCTATGGAGGCCAAGGCTCATTTTCCTTCTCTGCTTGCATGGATTTGAGCCTACCTTTTCCATGTCCTATGTGAATGCTCTAACTACTAGCTTATAAAGAATTCAGGGTGGGATTGTCTCAATCCCTCCTGTTGAAGCTGCTCTACTTTGCATGAAAGAAATCACATCTCTCCTTGGCGTTGCCTATTAGCTGTGTTAGGTGTTTTCCTGCCCAATGTCCTGCATGTAATTCTCCCCATGCACTGTGTACGGATATTAAATACTTCACCTGCAACTATAGCTTCCACCAAATGGCAAGGCACCTAAAAGCTTGTCGCTGTAACATTATGGTGTCTAAAGTTGAGATGTTCAGTGGCATTTAGACACCTAACTCAGCTCTAGCCCTAAGTCCTCAAACAGTTTTTATAAACACAATCCACACAGATGAGAACCTCCTCAGCCAGATTCTTTCCACCTACAAAGTGTGTAGGTGGATTTACATGCCCACATGTAATTCTGTTCCCCCTTGCTTGAGTCCCTGAAGAAAACAGTTAATACAAAACATTGTGGTTTGTTCTCTTCGCAGTTCTTGTGTGGCTCAGTCTTAAGAGTAGCGTGTCAGCGTGCTACAAAAGCAGATGGATTCATGGATTTTTTTTAGGAGGTGAGCAGGCACCTAAGTCCACTTAGACATTTAACAGGTGAAACTGAATCTGACTCTTCTAGCAATTTATCCAAAGCCACAAACCAACAAATGCAAAAGAAAAAAAGAGATGTAAGCTGCACTCATTTAATTGTCATGCATAGTATGTCCTTAATTCACTTTTTAAAAAATTGAACAACTGTGGCCTCTTAAAATTGTAGCATACAAACAAAATAAAAGCTACAGTACATGGCACTATATACGAGTAGAACACTGCAAGCAAGTGACAGGCCCCAGCTATAAGACTGCAGTCCAAGGACATGATTCAATCCTGTTGAGGTCAATGGGAGTCTTTCCATTGACTCTAATGTTTTTGGATTACGCCTATATCTTGTTTTAGCTGGGACAGTATCAGATTTCAGAGGTTGATCTCAGCCAGCTGTTGGGAATTAAAATAGGTATCCTGAAAATGCAGAGGCCTGGGGTACAGTCTGGCTGGGAGTCAAAGTGGTGCAGAGCACCTTGTAGGTGGGCAGGCAGGTGTCACTGCCAGCCCTGCCCTTGAAGAGTTGAGAGTGTGGGGCAGTGTCCTGGGTTTCCTGGATGATTTCCTGGATTTCCAGGATTTCTATGTGGTCAGCCTATCCAAAGGGAACAATGCTTTGCCAGACATACACCGTGGGTCAGATAATTAGCTCACATAAAATGGTTCTATGCAACACAGACTTGAATAGAGCTATTGGCTACTTGCACCAGCTGAAGCTCTAGTATCATAGTGCTTATGTTTGAAAGGGACCTAAGCAGATCATCAGGTCTGACCCCCTGCCCCAGGCAGGAATGGGTGCTGGGGTCAAACAACCCCGGTTAGGTGGTTGTCTAGCCTCCTTTTGAAGACCACCAAGGTAGGCGAGAGAACCACCTCACTTGGGAGCCCATTCCAGAGCCTGGCAGCCGTAACTGTAAAGTAATGTCTTCTGATGTCCAGCCTGAACCTTCTTTCTAACAATTTGTGGCCATTATTCCTAGTAACGCTGGGTGGTGCCCGGGGGAACAGAGCCTCCCCCAATTCCTGCTGGTCCCCACTGGTGAGTTTGTAAATGGCCACCAGATCCCCTCTCAGCCTTCTCTTGTATAGATTCAAGCCCTTTAGCCTCTCTTTGTAGGGCCTGCCCTGCTGCCCCTTGACCATGCGAGTGGCCTTCCTCTGGACCCTCTTAATGTCCCTCTTGAAGTGTGGTGCCCAGAACTGGATGCAGTACTCCAACTGCAGTCTGACCAATGCCACATAGAGGGGAAGGATCACCTCCCTGGACCTGCTTGTGACGCATCTGTAGATGCACGATAAGGTGTAGTTAGCCTTAGTGACCGCTTCCTCGCATTGGCGGCTCATGTTCTTCCTGGGTTGAATTCCATCCTATTCTCATCCGCCTACCTCTGTAATTTGTTTAGATCTAGCTGGATTCTGTCCCTCCCCTCCAGTGTGCCCACCTTGCTCTGCAACTTGGTGTCATCAGCAAATTTGGACAGTGTGCTTTCCACACCCACATCCAGATTGCTGATAAAGAAG
>NW_017729026.1:3554476-3567227 GCF_001723915.1 Gavialis gangeticus | reverse complement strand
TCATAGTGCTTATGTTTGAAAGGGACCTAAGCAGATCATCAGGTCTGACCCCCTGCCCCAGGCAGGAATGGGTGCTGGGGTCAAACAACCCCGGTTAGGTGGTTGTCTAGCCTCCTTTTGAAGACCACCAAGGTAGGCGAGAGAACCACCTCACTTGGGAGCCCATTCCAGAGCCTGGCAGCCGTAACTGTAAAGTAATGTCTTCTGATGTCCAGCCTGAACCTTCTTTCTAACAATTTGTGGCCATTATTCCTAGTAACGCTGGGTGGTGCCCGGGGGAACAGAGCCTCCCCCAATTCCTGCTGGTCCCCACTGGTGAGTTTGTAAATGGCCACCAGATCCCCTCTCAGCCTTCTCTTGTATAGATTCAAGCCCTTTAGCCTCTCTTTGTAGGGCCTGCCCTGCTGCCCCTTGACCATGCGAGTGGCCTTCCTCTGGACCCTCTTAATGTCCCTCTTGAAGTGTGGTGCCCAGAACTGGATGCAGTACTCCAACTGCAGTCTGACCAATGCCACATAGAGGGGAAGGATCACCTCCCTGGACCTGCTTGTGACGCATCTGTAGATGCACGATAAGGTGTAGTTAGCCTTAGTGACCGCTTCCTCGCATTGGCGGCTCATGTTCTTCCTGGGTTGAATTCCATCCTATTCTCATCCGCCTACCTCTGTAATTTGTTTAGATCTAGCTGGATTCTGTCCCTCCCCTCCAGTGTGCCCACCTTGCTCTGCAACTTGGTGTCATCAGCAAATTTGGACAGTGTGCTTTCCACACCCACATCCAGATTGCTGATAAAGAAGTTGACTAGTACAGGCCCCAGGACTGAGCCCTGGGGGACTCCACTGCCCACATCCCTCCAGGTCAAAAATGACCCATCCACCACCACTCTCTGGGTGCGACCATCTAGCCAATTTGCCACCCATCTGATTGTGTAGGCATCAATGCTGCAGTCACCTAGTGTTTTTAAGAGAATGTGATGGGAAACTGTGTCAAAGGCCTTTTTAAAGTCCAGGAAATGACATCCACCCTGACCCCCTCGTCCAGGGACTTTGTGACCTGATCATAAAAAGAAACCAGGTTAGTCAGGCAGGACCTGCCCTCAATGAACCCATGTTGGTTGCCCCTGAACATTACCTTCCCTGCTGGGCCCTTGCTCCTTCATGATTTTCTCAAAAGTCTTCCCAAGGACCAAGGTAAGATGGACAGGCCTATAATTGCCAGGGTCCCCCTTTCTCCCCTTCTTGTAAATGAGGACCACATTGGCCCTTTTCCAAACTTCTGGTACCTGGCCAGTGCCCCACGAGTGCTCATAGAACCATGCCAGGGGCCCTGCTATGACCCCCACCAATTCCCTCAGCACCCTTGGGTGAAGAATATCTGGACCTACTGATTAAAACACGTCCAACCCCTCCAAAAGTTCTCTTACCAGGTCATCCCTGACCCTAGGTATGGCAGTGCCTCCCCTGGGCCCGTCTGCAATTCTAGTGGAGGAGATGTCTCAGTCTCTGTTCAGGAATATGGAGGCAAAGAATTTGTTAACCCTGCACCAATATTTCTAAAAGCAGAATACTATAGAGCAGGGGTTTTCAACCTTTTTAAACAAGTGTACCCCTTCTGTCTCAAAGTTTCAGCTCATGTACAGCTTTATATATATATTTTGGTTTTTAAGATGGGGGGGGCAGATCAAGGCCCCTGCGGTGGGGAGGGAGTGGGGATGGGGCAGAGCCAGACACTGCACAGCTGGAGATGGAGCCCGCAAGTGGCTTGTCTGGGGGGCATGGGGAGAGCATGGGGCTGCTGCATACACCCTGGGAGGGCATGAGAGGCAAGTGTCCCTGGATCTGTGTGGGGCGAGGGTGGGCTGCCACTGCAGGCTGGGGCCTGGGTTGCTCTGGGCACTTTCAAGTGGAGCTGGGCTACACTCAGGGTGGGTGGTGGTGGCACTGGGAGTGGGGCTACAGGAGGGGCTGCAGCCACCCCAGATTTCACCATAGCATCCCCAACTACCCTCCCAGTGCTGCCATCAGCCCATCCCCCCCCTCTGGGAACAGTCCAGTGCTGCTCCAGCCCCAGCCTGCAGTGGCAGCCCACCCTCATCCTGCTCACAGATCCAGGGGCATACGCCCCCCATGTCTTTTTGGGGGCATGCATAGCAGTGGAAGTCCCCCCCCCCATGCAGCTCAGTTCTGTGGCCCACCCCAGCTGGGCAGACCCTTCCTCAGCCCCGGTCCCAGCCCTAACCCCAGCCCCACTCCCTCCCCCACCACTGGGGCCTCAATCTGCCCCCCACATTTCCCTTTCCTCACAACCGGCTTACCAGCCAGACCCAGCTGCTCTCCATGCTGCTGGGCTATGCTCCTGGCCTCCTGCATGCTGCGCTGTGACTGTGTGTATGTATGTGGCATTTATTGGCTATGTTATCAGCCACATCAGTTCTGTGTACCCCCTACAACCTTTTTAAGTACTCCTAGGGGTATGTGTACCCCCGGTTGACAACCACTGCTATAAAGAATGCTAGTAATGTTACACGATTATTAGAAATATGGTTGCTAAAAATGAATACTGTACACTCTTTTCTGGTTGGAAGTGGAATGCATCTGAGTAAGTAGACTAAACTCCATGATTTCTTTAAATAAAAATTTCTGAACTAGACTAACTCCGGGCTGTTCAACTGGTGGCCTGTACACAAGGGGTTAACATGTAGATCAGGGGCTCCCTCCTGGACACCACTCTGCCCATTGCTCTCACAGCAGTAGTGGCTAGGGTCTTCCATCTCCCTCTTCCTTCTCTAGTTTTGGATTCCTGGTCTGTCTCCTGGGGGTGATGTGTCTCAGCGGGAGAGAGCCAGGCTTCCCATGCTGTGTGCGCAGTGGGGGGAAGGTGCTGGGTTGTGTGCACTGAGTGCTTGGCAAAGGAGGGAGCCAGGCTGTCCATGCTGCATGTTGCAGGTGGGCTGTCTGCGTGACAAGCACTTCTGGGAGGGTCTGTGAACTGTACTGCAAGTTTCCCCCAGTTGCCCAGAAGCTGAACAGCCCTGGGCTAAATATAAGAGATGTTGTAGTGCATATAAATAGCAGGTAGTGTGCTAGGCTGGGTATCCATCCCAAGCTAAGATTGTGGTAGTACTTCCCATAGACAGAAATGTAGGACCTGATTCTGAAAACTGCTGAATGCTGTGTTAAGTATACTTAGAGCCTTGGAGGACCAGGCTTTTGGTCTTCATCCACTTCCTCTGGGTCCATCTACATGTGCAATTAATGCGGATGAATAAACTCTGGCACAGTTCGTGCCAGAGTTTATTGCTGCTGGGTGCCATGTTCACATGTGCACCCAGGATCAGGAGTCAGGACAGAGCAGCCCTAGCTGACAACAGGAGGGGGGGAGGAGTCAGCCTGCCAGCCCAGGACTGCTCTGACCCAGCAAAATGTGCTGCAGAGTGGCTCACTGGGACATGAGGGTGCTTCAGTGTGGGACTAGCCAGCAGGTCTCTAACAGGCCTTGTCCTGATAGTTTGCTTAAGAGGTAAAATATACAAAATAAAATATATTGTTTAGATTAGATATGGGGTTGATAACCTTTGTTACTGTGGGCCCTTTCTTGTGACTCAGCCCCACTGCAGTCCACACCTGCACACCCTCCCCAGCAATCAGCAGATGCTGTGAAGAAATCGATGAAAAGGCATACACTAAGACCCTGGGGATGCCTTCCCTGTTGCAGCACACAATAAACTGAATGCGACTAACTATAAGACCCTGGGGGTGCTTTTTCTGCTGCTGTGGCTGAAGCATGCTGCCAATTCAGGGGCCAGACTCATTGCTGAACTCTGGGTTAGATTAAAATTACCAGGGTGTGATGTGGGCTGGGTATCCTTAAAGGCCTGCTACCACCCAACTAATATAAAACCAGGTCAGTTTTAAGGACTCGGTTCTTCCCCCATTCTGTATGCATAAGGGTGTCTATGAAATATATCCTCTAGCTGGAAAGGAAAGTGGTAACCTAGAAAAGAGCCACTGCAGTCAGATGTGACCTCATCTATTCTCATTCTCAATTAACCAGAAGTATGGGTGATGAGAACTATTTTTGGAGAAACTGAAACACTCCATCATTTGCCTTTATGCTTTTTTTAATTAATCACCTTCCCTTCATTAATACATTTCTCAGCAGATGCTAACAACTCCACAGGGTAATGACTCTATTGCCTTTAGTTAATCAGCCCATTAGCAATCATAGCTAGTTTCAGAGCAAAACAAAACCTCCTTCAGTCTGCTATGGAATACAAACAATGCTGTGAATGTTAAATGATGAAAACATTTAGAACAAAAAAAGTTTGATAAGAAAGGTCTTTTACCCAACTGTCATTCCATGACAACCATTGTAGTGTACCAGATTCTATAACACATCATTTTAATAATGTTTCTATGTGAGCCACAAATGTCTTTGATTTTAAAAAAATGATCACAAGCCCAGACAATGTTGAAATAAAGTTGGGCGTGTTAGGCTTAAAGAGTTTGTGCTAAGAAAATGGACTATAGAATTAATAGATGAGCTACCCATTTAAATGATAATCAAAAGCCTCTAGAGCTGCTAGAATTAGGATCGAGATCCAGACCTAATTGTGGTTTCCTGAGGCGCACTCAGATGTTTTTAACTTCAGTTCCTAGCTTTATTCAACTGTGTTTAAAATGTTGCCACCTTTTATGAAGGATAACGCCACCTTCTTAGCCAACGTAGGGTCTGAGGTCAGAAAAATACCCACCCCAAGAGATCTGAAAAGCTGGGTTTCAAATTATATAACTCACTCTGATGCGCCTTCAGGAACATCTTTTGTTTGACAGAGGCAAAGTCTTGATGGGGAGGAGGTCAGGGTCATAGTTTCATAGTTTGTAGGGTCGGAAGGGACGTGAGCAGATCATCAAGTCTGACCCCCTGCCATGGCAGGAAAGAGTACTGGGGTCAAACGACCCCAGCAAGGTGTTCGTCTAGCCTCCTCTTAAAGACCCCCAGGGTAGGAGCCAGCACCACTTCTCTTAGGCTAAATCTACCCTCTGACAGCTTGAGACCATTATTCCTGGTCACTCCTGGTAGTGCTTGGGGGAACAGGGACTTCCCCAAAAGCAGGTATTACCAGGAGTGGGGTTCAAACCCACACAGGCATACATCTATTGGATCTTAAGTCCAACACCTTAAACACTTGGCCATCCAGGTGTAGGGTTGTCCTTTGCTGAATGTATTTTGGCACTTCAAGTCACAATAAAGCCAGGAAGTGCAAAAGGTGACTTAGAAACTGAGAGATAAATAGCAATGTAGTTGTTGAATTGTTATAAATCTCAAAAGACAAACAGAAAAACAAAATAAGTCATTACAGGTCAGTCCTGGGTGTGTGTGAGGTTTTTTTTTCTTATACCTGGTTGGCCTGGATTTAATTGTCAGTTGGGTTGTGGTTCAGCTTTAGAGTTTGAAAGTCAGGCACTTTTAAATATAGGTTTCTACAGAAAGGTTGGAACCATGCCCTTAATCAGTCATGTCTCTATTTTGCTAGGGCCTTAAAACAGCCATTTTCTATACAGGTACAAAAGGATGCAAGTACTGCCTGTCCTAGTGTTTCCACCTCTAGCTTTACTATTACCTAGCAAAATTAATCCAGGAAGCAAGAAGAATCAGTCATTTTAAAGACCGTGTTACTTCTGCCCATGCACATTTGGCATTTGCACATTTGAAAATTGTTTATTACTGATCTCAAAAGCATTTTGTCTTTCAACAGAAAATTTTGCATTGAAGATCAGAATCCCGCATCATGTTGAGTTTCCTTTTCTCCTTAGTCATCATATTTCTAAAGACCCAGAGTCTGAACTTTCATACTGTAGTTACAATCATTTCAATGAATTGATCATTCATACTGACAAGTGCAGGGTGCTGCACATAGGCAGTAGAAACCAGCAGCACACTTATAAAATGGGAAACTCCCTTCTTGAGAGCATGGAGGCAGAAAGGGATCTTGGAGTCATTATTGACTCCAAGATGAACATGGGCCGACAATGCGAGGTCACAGTTGGCAGGGCTAACCGGATCTTGTCGTGCATCCACAGGTGCATCTCTAGTAGAGCCAGGGAGGTGATCCTCCCACTCTACGCAACGCTGGTCAGACCACAGCTGGAGTACTGTGTCCAGTTCTGTGCGCCTCATTTCAGGAGGGATGTGGACAACATTGAAAGGGTCCAGAGGAGGGCCACCCGCATGATCTGGGGACTACAGGGCAGACCCTACATTGAAAGACTGCAGGACCTAAACCTGTTCAGCCTTCACAGGAGAAGGCTGAGGGGGGACCTGGTGACTGTCTATAAACTCACTAGGGGGGACCAGAAGGGTTTAGGGGAGACACTGTTTCCCCTAGCGCCCCCTGGCATGACAAGGAACAATGGACACAAATTATTAGAGAGTAGGTTTAGATTAGACATCCGCAAGAACTACTTCACAGTTAGGGCGGCTAGGAGCTGGAACCAACTTCTTAGGGAAGTGGTGCTGGCTCCTACCCTGGGGATCTTTAAGAACAGGCTTGATGATTACCTGGCTGGACTCATTTGAGTCTAGTCTTTTCTCCCGCCCAGGCGGGGGGTCGGACTTGAAGATCTACAAGGTCCCTTCCGACCCTACTTCTATGATTCTATGATATGATCATAAAACTCCCATAAACCGTATGGCTAGAAAGAGAGAGGGAAAGATGATACTGAGAAAGGGAAGGGGGCTCAGGACAGAGCTGGAGTATCTTTCAGCCATCCAGACTCTTCAGGGTATTTTAAATGTGGGTGAATATAGGGTCCTACTAACCCCCTTCTGGAGTTAATGGAAATGATTCCCTGGACTACAGAGGGCATTGGACTGGGCCTTTAAAGACCCAAGCATGGACCATGAACTTTGTACATGCTGTTCTGCTTCTTTATAGGTCAAATTTATCCATACATATACTTCAACCTGTAAGTGGAAAGGTAGTTCAATCTCTGTGCTGTTGGAAAGGGTTAGCAAGGAAATATACAACTGTTATTTATTTATTTATTTATCACAGTTTTCTAACTGGAATGCAAGTGAGGGTTGAAAAAAGGTTTATAAGAAACCCTTTTAATACATAAAGCTAACAAGGAAATACAAAATTGCTACTCAGTTTTGAGAACTACATATACACATATCCCCTATGGCTATGAGTTGAATACCTCATGAGGATTAGTATGAGGCAAGAATTTTTGTGCATGATATCTTTTATTGGACCAACTGCACATTAATGAAATGTTAAGCATACAATTGGTGCAGTAAAAAGATATCACCCTCAAAAAAATTGTGTCATATCTCCTGGGCCAACATGACAACATCATCATCTCAGTGCTACAAAATCATGAGGATTAGTGCATTTATCCTCACAACAACCCTTAAAAGTAAGGAATTGCTCTTATTAGAGACAGGGATGTGACTAAAGATTATGGAGGAAGTCAATGGCAGAGTGAGGCATTAAACCTAGCGCGTTAACCCGCAAGGCCGTTCTCTCCAATTTACAGCACAAAGTACCATTAAAATTGCAGCTAGAATGTACTACGAAAGCCAAACTATTACTAACTTCCATATTATTTCTGGGAGTGCCTGAATTCTGTCCCCCTTCCCATGCTACCTGTAGTCCCTATTTGAATAGTTACAGTTATCTTTATTACCTTCCCCCACCAAAAAACATGCCTCAAATTTGTTTCAAACAGACAGTATCACAACCTCTAATTTAAAAAAATATTCTGTAGTAAATCAACCTTCTTTCAACACAATGTTGTATCTCATGTAAACAAGCACAACAGAATCTACAGCAATATGGCTACCCAGTTATGGAAACAAATTTCCAAAAATTCATAAGGTTATGATCAATCTGTCTTTGTAGGAAGAACAAGTACACTTCCAGCATTGGGGTCTACAGATTTTGGGGTAGATAATCAAAGTCTATCTCCTGTTCTCACTGGTCAGAAAGCTCTGTGATTAACAAATACACATTTTACAAGCATCGATCATTCTACCACACTACAACATCTTGAGCTGTAGAACAGAAGAATAATGTTATATTATTTTACAGTTAGCTTCCTGTTTATTTCCATTGCCCAGAAAGTAGAGGTCCCTCCTTCTAAGGTGAAGAGGCCTCTTGAAAGTTCTTTTAAACATTCCTTTTGTACAGCAGAACATTCTTTACAATAGGGTAAGGCTCCTGTTTTTGGGTTACTGCTGGACATGCCGAAAACACAAGAAAACTCTATTTAAAAAGCTGTTTTTTCATGCAACTTCTGCATGCTCTGCAATTGATATACTTCTTGTCAATAGTATTTCTATTTCTCTGTAAAGTCATTTTTCAAATGTAATATAACTTAAATAAGTTATTTAGATAACTTACAAATAACTTGTTAATATCGCTCAGAGATCATAGCCTCTATGACCTTCTCCACTAACATTTCCAACAAAGACATCAATTATTACCTGCAGTACAGAGAGAGAGAGAGAGAGAGAGAGAGAGAGAGATAAAGTGTGTGTGTGTGTGTGTGTGTGTGTAGTAGTAGTAGTCACTCATCTATGTGTGTGTGTGTGTGTGTGTGTGTAGTAGTAGTAGTAGTCACCCATCTACCTCAGGTAGGAAAGAGATGATTCAACTAATTCAAACTGGCTCCTGAATAACTAGCAGGTGGTTGTGGTTTTTGTTCATGTGGGCTAGGCACATTCAAAAAGCCTGAGTCTGAATTGATTCAATTTTTGCATGCTAGTCTAATCTGACAAGGCTAAACTGGTTTGTAACCGGACAGACATCCTCTCTGGACTGAGGAAATTTAGGCACATGCCTGCAGTGGCCTCAGGCTAGAAGCCCGGGAGCACTACAGCAGCCCTCCTTTCCCTTCCACAGTACTGAACTGGGGGGAGGGGGGTAGTGGCATAGCCAGGCCCTGACAGGAGGCTCTGATTAGGGAGGTCTGCCTGCACCATCCCAGGCTTTTCCCTGCTGGCTGGTCAAGGGGTGGGAGTGTTGCCAGACCTCAGTCCTGGGCTACCACTCTGAGGCAAGGGGGTGCACTCTGCATGCATCTGTTGATGATATGGAGCTTTTCAATCTCCCTCCCTGCTTCTTTTTACTGTCTGCAGCAAACTAACAGGCAACTAAGCAAGCCAGCAGGTGGCTGATAACAGTGTTTATCAACACGGGTGACTGGGGCCACCTTAGTTGGGGGGGGCACATGCTCTCCTCCCCAGCAACCAGTCAGCGACCCTGGGGGGGGTGTCACCCCATGGCTGATCTCATTGACCTGGGGGGCAATCCTATGGACCGGGGGAGGTTCCCCCCACAGCTGATCACGACATGGCTGATCACTGCAGGGTGCTTGCAGGGGGGGCATTAGTGCTCCTGCCAGACCCCACTTCCCATTGCATAAGTGGCACAGCTGGTCAGGGGCTGCATTGGTGCTCTCAGGGGGTACGCATGCACCCCAATGCACCCTCTATGCATCACCACTGTTTATCACACCATCAGTGAAAAAACTGCCTCTCTCTATTACTTCAAACCCTGCTTAAGCAGCTTACCAACTAGTGTGTTTATTAGCTCCAAACCCCTAAACAAGGGGCAGGCAAGATACGGCCCATGGGCCAGATCCTGGCCAATAGGCCATTCTATCTGGCCCAGCCTCTAAAAAATTTAGAAAATAAACATTTATCTGCCCTTGGATGCCTTTCAAACATGACAGAAGCCAGGGGCAGTAGGATCCAGGGGGAGCTGATGGAAGAACTGAACAGCTGAAGCAGCAAGTCTGGCCCAGCCCCACACCCTGCTCCAGCTTCCTCCACCCCAAGCCCTAGACAGAAGCTTCTGCCTAGCAGGGGCTTCTGGCCTAGGACTGTTTCTGCCTCCCTGTGCTGAGGGAAATACAGATAAGAATGAAGGGGGTAAGGAGGCAGGGAGGACCATGGGTGGTTGCCCCAGTCCTCAGGGCCAGCTGGGCCAGCTTCTGCGGTCCCGGCACTGCAGCTGGGAACCACATGGTGCTAGAGCATGGTGGGTGGGGGGTGAGTGGGGAAATGTCTGCATCAGGCATGGGGAACGGGCACCAAGTAGGTGCGTGGAGTTCAGTGACAGCTGGGTGGGAGCATGGGGCCCTGTGACAGGGAATTCTAACCCTGTCATGAGGAAGAAGGTGCACCCCTATAGGGGCCAGAACCTTCTGGGCATGGAGGGCTGGTGAGGAAGGGGTTAATTGCTGAACTGGGAGGGCTAGTCAGCTGACTGGAAGAGGCAGGACTTTAAAACCCCTGGGGGTTAATTAATCTAATTACTGTCTCTGTTTCGCATACCTCTAATAGAATCTTATTATTTTGGGCTGTTTTATAATCAGAGTCATCTTCTATTTGAATAAATGCAAAAGAAAAATGTCTAATCATCTAAAAGGGGGGTAGAGGGGCTACAATAGTTGAAACATCTCACTACTGCTCTAGAAATGAGGTTGAGTCTTGTTCCAGACTCATGCTAAAAGGCTGTTCCCAATCAACCCATCTATAAATGGGTACTTTATGATTCAAAGACAGTGGGACATGATGTTAGCCACGTTACTAAGCTGCAGTCTACTGGCTACAGAATTTAGCATGAGTTAATCATGCTAGCTAATTGAATTGCTAAACATACATGGTCCTTAAAAACAAAATCCCTTAAAACAGCCCAAATGTAGTAGTATTGTGGTAGCCAAAATGGTCTAAGAAACATGCTACAACTTTTTGTGAGGTACAGTAGTAACTTTTACTGCACTAGTTTTTAAGTGGAGAGTGTTATACCAGCTTTGGTCACGCAATGCTATTCCTCATGGCATTTTCCAGACCGGAGTAAGGTCATATTGTGTCTAAAACCTTATCTACCATTTCTTCCATTTATAAAGTTTGTCCAGTAAAAGATATTACCTTACTGCACAAGTAGTAATCCACTAATGCAAAAGAGCAATACTGTGAAAGATTTTTGGAGTCACCATGAAAAAGAGACAGGTCCTTATTAAAAGCAAGTCCTTTTCTCCCATGATAGAATAGTACATTGTATTTAATCTATTGTTTGGTGAAAAAAATAATTCAATGAATGTTTTTGCTATTTTGGCACCGTCTTGTGGTTTGCTAGATAAATACAAGAACTTTAAAGTAGAGCAATTTCTTCAGTAAAACCTTTTTAAATTCACTTTTGCAGCATTTATATAGGAAAAGAAAAACTTGAATGGAGAATTTTCAGGAATGTGGAAATATAATAATGTTGGGTGCATCTACATATGCTATTAAAAATCTAGTAAACTCTGGTGCAGTTTGTTGGAGTCAGCTGCTCCTGGGCAGCATGGCATGCATTCAGGTCTGCAGCACTTTGAGTCCAGGAGAAGCAGCCCTGGCTTGGCTGGGGGCCCTGGGGTCAGCCCTGGGTTGCAGATGGCAGCATTGGGTGGTGTTGGGGCTGATTGGGGTATGAGGGTGCTAAAGTGTGTGGCTAGGCAGCAGGCAGCCCCAGCACTTTAGCACCCTCATGCCCCAGCCTGCCCATCACTGTCTACACATGCGTCTCACCAGAGGTAGTTACTCCATCATAGGGTAGTACTGATAGGAACAGTACTGTTCTATGGCAGAGTTAGTTAATTCACTGAGCCCTAATACTGGTGCCTGTCTAGACTGACCCAGGGCAACATGTAGGGTGTGCACGTGGGTGCACCTCCACCCCCTGAGTGTGGCAGTACATCCCATGCAAAAAGGCACTGCCAACAGTGTCAGTAGCACCTGTCCCAGCCACCTGCAGAGGGTTCAGGATTGAGAATATGGTTGAGGGTAGAGAAGTTTATTGACTAAACAAAAACACAACTAACAAAACAACAGATAGACAATAATAATTTGCATCGGCAACTTATCGGCAGCCCCCTCTGATGCCTAATGTACAACAAGTTTCTTTTTCCACAAAGCTCAGTGAAGTCAGGCGTCCCTGATCAGCGCTGTCCAAGAGGTACTGGGAAGGACCCTGCTATTCAGTACTTGGGCTCCTTGAGATCCACGGGCCCACTGATCCAGGTCAAGAGCTAATTAGTCCCTTTCATGGAACAGTATCTTCCTTCTGAATGATTTCCACATGTGCCAGCCAATTTATAACTTCTGAGCTGTGCTGATAACTTACAGCCATTCAGATTCTTTTTACTTCAACTGTCCTTAGACTGACCAATAGCAGTACAAGCCTTACATTCCTTTGATAAGGTTAATTTTAACTACACCACAGGGCCTTACTACTTTAAGGCTTTGGTAAATTTACTAGGCCTTACTTCATACAAGGCCATACTACATCTTAAACTTTAATTAGGCATTTAGCAACAACATAAAGCTTAATATCTAAACGAATGACAGAAAAAACTTGGTCTAATCTTCATAGAGCCTTCAGCAAGCACCTTTATCACACAGACATAATTTTTAGCTGTCACACTCCACCCCTTGCTTGCTGGAGTACTATGATAGCTACAGTTGAAATGTCAAAGTTACATGCATTACATTAGGGAATGGGGAGGGATCTTAACTTGTGACCTCCACCAGGGTGTGGAGTTATACTTGGGCGGTGTCGGGGCCTCCCATGGGGGAACAGCCAGAGATAGTAGTGAACACCCTGTTCTCTTACAGATCACATTTCTCCTTCCCTGTTTGGAAGCCCGTAACCATGCTTCACCTCCCAGAGAGCAAAAGAGTTCCCACTGTCACTCATGGG
>NW_017729026.1:3551726-3553539 GCF_001723915.1 Gavialis gangeticus | reverse complement strand
ATGAAATGACACTGCCCTGGAAGAATCATAACACTAATTTGCTTTAGGAACTCCACTGGTGTAAAATGATGTGGATATATGGTGGAGACTTGAAGATACAGCCTCCTTCTAGTTGTATTAAAGTGGGTACCATTCCACTACACCTCTGGGTAGGTATGATTCACAAACTATGTAATAAATTTGGTTCAACCTGTAACGTGCTCTCCCACCTGGTGAGCTTCACACGATCACTGGAGAGTGTTGTCAGCCATAGGAATGGGAGGGGGTAGATTCTCTCATAAACGCAATGGCTCGAGAGGTGGAACAGATGCAGAATGCATAATCAGGGGCACAGACTCAAGGGCGTTGAGCTCAATGGGGTTTCCGTCAGGAAGTATGTAACAACAAACTCCCAAATGAGCAGAGCTACAACAATTACCTCCCCTCCCACAGTTAGCCATTCAAGCCTTCGGGTACGGAATGTACCCAAAATAATAACTGGTGCTACAGGTGTACTGACAGTTACCACCTTGCCAGTCAACTATCCTGTTTTTTCTACTCAGAGACCAGGACTTTATTTGCTCTTGGGTGGTGGGTTTCTTTCAGTATGGATACTGTGGCTGGACTACATGAAGGTCATCTGAGCGTGTTTCTGGGGAATGCTCTTCAGGGTCAGGCCACTCCTTGAGGTCTTCAGGAGCAAGTTCATTAATATCTGGGTAATAAGAAGTATAGTAGACATGCCCTACCCAGGAAACACAATAAGGCATTAACAAGAAGAATACAGTTATAACAGTCCACCACTTTATGGTGCCAGTCAATTCAGACCAGTGACAGAGCAGGACTCGTCTTCACTGGCAGGCTCAATTAGGAATGACTATGGCTGCATTTGTGAACAGATCCAATCTGTAGGAACAAGACAACAAGGAGCTTGGCTCCTGTTAGATGTATCTGACTTAAATACCTACCATGTATTTTATGCATACCTTTTGCTAACAGTGTCCCCTCCCATTTATTTCCCCAAGGATCCTTCTACTACCTGATCTCCTGCCTGGAGTTTTCCTGGGTCATCATCCCTAGGTTGATCTACTGCTTGCTCGCAGGGACCACCCAATCCAAAGACCTGTTGCATAGGGCTACCTCCTGGACGGGATCAGTTATTGGCCCAATTGATAGCTCGATCCAGGTGCAAGTCCCAGTCCTCAAGAAATGGGCCACTGGCTTACCGCAAATTGCATGTGAGGATGCCATTGGCTCGCTCTACCAATCCGTTAGACTGCGGATGGTAAGGGATGTGATATGTCCATAACATGCTATGTTTCGTGTTCCAGTCACACACAAGATGATTGCAGAAGTGAGGGCTATTATCGCTCAGTGGTTCTATAGGTGGTGGATACACAGCTAGCAGAGTTTCCAGTGCTGCACAAGTGCCCTGGGCTGTAGCTTTTGCTGAGCCACGGGTGAATGTTATCCTTGTGATAACTTCATAGTTTCATAGTTTCTAGGGTCAGAAGGGACCTTAGCAGATCATCTAGTCCAACCCCCTGCCCTGGCAGGAAAGAGTACTGGGGTCAAATGACCCCAGCAAGGTGTTCATCTAACCTCATCTTAAAACCCCCCAGGGTAGAAGCCTGCACCACCTCTCTTGGAAGTTGGTTCCAGACCCTAGCCGCCCTGACCGTGAAATAGCGCCTCCTGATGTCTAACCTAAACCTACCCTCTGCCAGCTTGTGACCGTTATTCCTGGTCACTCCTGGCGGTGCTCAGGGGAACAGTGACTCCCCCAATGCCTGCTGATCCCCCCTGACTAGTTTATAACAGGCCACAAGATCCC
>NW_017729026.1:3543790-3551261 GCF_001723915.1 Gavialis gangeticus | reverse complement strand
CATCCCCGAGCAACTGCAGAATAGCCCTCCTTGGTGATGACCCCTTTTTTCCAATGGGTGTAAGCCACCTTTTTAGCAAGGAGACATTCCCGGATGCTTTTGTTGAGCCATGAAGGCTTGTGTGCTCTCCTGCTCCCTTTGATCCTCGTTGGGATTACCTTCCTTTGGGCTTGGAGGATTGTCTCCTTAAGGAGCGACCACTCTCCTTGGACACCTGTCTCCCCTCCCCTCTAGGACCTCAGTGCTTCTCCAGCTATCCTCCTTAGCTCGTTGAAGTTTGCCCTCTTAAAATCTAGGGCCGCTGCCTTACTGCATGCCTTTGCCACCTTGCGCCGGATGGTGAATTCCAGCAGGCGATGATAGCTGTCGCCCAGGTGGTCGAGCACCCGCAGCCCCCTCACCAGGTCATCACCCGTGGCCAGCTCTAGGTCCAACAAGGCATCCCCCCGGGTGGGGCTGTGCACCTCCTGCACCTCCACTTCTACGGCTACAAACATATACGGTTGCAACATGTCTTTGATATTAACGGGTCCTATCCATGCAGGCTTATAACACTGGATGCTTTCTGTTGAGGCTGGTAGTGATGAGATGGCAGCTGTCAAGGGGTCAGTATTAGCATTCGAAGTTTGAAAGTCAATAGTCAGCTGCCACCCTCCATTCAGCTTATGCACTGGCCACACTGGATTGTTATACGGAGAGTGGGTGCAGAAAATAGTTCTGTCTTCTAATTGCTGGCTTATAATACACTGGATAGGTTGTGTGGCCTCGGGGGGAGTTTGATATTGGGGTCTGTGTACTCCTTTCATGGGAGGCAGGGTTAGTGGGATCATGCTACATGGAGTTACAGCTGTTATAGCTGTTCCTTGTGGTTCTTGGTGAGGCACTGCACACCCAAACTGCCAATTCTCTTGCTCAAGGGCAAACCTATTTTCTCTTAGTACATTAAGTCCCAGTAAGCTTGGTCCCCCTTGAAGTATTACTGCTGCCGCCGTTACCTTAGAGCCATTAGGTAAGGCGAAGTTTGCTCGTACCAGATGTCCTGGTCATCTGGTACCTCTGACTCTAATTACTTGATAAGGGGCTCCTTTTCCCCCTTCCAATCTGCAGAATGTAAAATGCAAATCTGGGCACCGGTGTCTAATAGTATATCAATTGACTTCTCACTTTTACCTAATTGAATCTGTACAGGTATCGGAATTAAGCGGTCAATATTAACTTTAGATACTGGTCCCCAGCCTGCTACTGCCCCTATTGTGGCCCCTTTCTTTGGGGGTTGGGCCAGCCGGACTCCCTGGGTCTTGTGATCCGGTGGGGGGGGGAGGGGCGGTAAAGGCTGGTGGCCCTGCATGTGCCTGGGAAAATATTGACAGTTCTGCCCTCAGGGCAAAGAACGCCTCCGGTGATACTGTTGGTGGTGCAGAAGGCTCCACTTTCAGGCTTGCCCTTTTGGTGCAGTGTTTAGCCCACAGCCCTTGCAAGACATTGGTGGGCAGTCTGTTGATTTGTACTTTATTGAAACAGGCAGCTAACAAGTCTTTCCACATGTTTGCTTGTGGAGTCTTGGGCCAGCCTTCCCCGGCTTTTTTAAAACAATTCGGGAGGATCAGGGGGTTTATCTTTTTCTGAGGTCACCGCCATGGCCTTGGCAGTTTTTGTTGGCTTGGTAAGCCTTGGATTCTGCAAAATGGGTAAAAGCTGCCCTAATCACCAGATTGCATCTCTTACTGGGTGATTCACCGCCTCTGGCTCCAAGGCCAAATTTACCAAATTACTCCCTTGTTTATCATATTGTATTTTATACCATGTCATGAGGCATATTTTATTCCAGGATAAGATGCAACAGAAGGCAGTCACACCCAGGCTCAGTCTCTCACTAGCAGTCTCCTTATTCCTCTCCAAAGAACAACTACGTGGCTCTAAGCATGAATGTTCTGTTAGGCTGAGATCCCTGTCAGCCAGCACTTGGATTGACATCTATGCTCAGTCTACTATCACTTGGTTGTCTCTTTGGGAGAACTCCAAGTCCTGATGACTTCTTAGTTTAACCAGGAACTCTTAAATGCAAAATGCAGAAAAGCCATTAGAAGCAGGAACCAAATCTAGGACCCCTTCTCTTTCAGGGCAGTGCCCATCTCGCTGAACCATAGAACAAGACTCCTTCTGGCTCCTCATATCATCCTGTCTTGGCTGGCCAGTGGGTCAGCTTCAGTAGGAAGAATGGAAGGAGCTTAAGGCAATGCTGGTACTTTGAGCACTTTACTAGGAAATGGGAGATACAGGTTCAAAACCCTACATCGAGAGGGTCAGAGAACCTGGGTCTCCTACTCTCTGGGGAAATACTCTAACCACTAAGCTCTTGGGCTAAAAATTGGGAAGGTTCTTCTTCTCCTTCATAACATTTTGGGCAGATTCATGCCTTTTCAGATGCAATAGGATTGGAAGAGTTCAAATGGTTGGAACAGGATCCCTTCTGAGCATGCACAGAAGATGGTCCAGGCGATATTTGCAGGGAAGATTAAAAGGTAGGATCTAATATGTTAATAAGTACTGCCAAGTTCCACTTACGTGCCTACTTTCAGCCATTTAAGTGCTATTCACCTGCCAAAGGGGCAGTTTGATTAGGGCCTCTGTACTTCACTTTTCCAGCCTTCAACTTCTAGAGGTCATGACCATTAAAAATGATAAAACATCAGAGCAAATCTGACTTTTCTTGGTAATGGGCTGGCAGTTGTAAATATACACACACATCTTTCTTCTGTTGTATTTTCCTTTGTTTTATTCAACTTGTTATAATTAAAACACTGGAGATGCAACCACTGTGCAATTACCTATTATTTTAGGTAATATTTTGAAGGTGGGGGATCCAGAAAAATTGGGAGATTCTCTCTCTATGCAGCAAATAATGGAAGTAGATCATCAATCCTTATTAAATGAATGACAATCAGATGATGATAAAATCAGCAGCATTCAGGTTTGATGGTCATAAATCTTTATAAAAAGATGGCATCTACTTATGATGGGGTTTTTTTTTACATCAGAATGTAACCTTAGTTAAATATAACTTGTCTCAAATGCTTACTCTATGACCACATATATGTTTTGGGGTTGTTAGTGGCTAAGTATGTCTTACATTTGCTATACTTTTGGTTTCCTGTTCATCTAGTTTATTTAATTATTTTAAATAAGGACCTCCACACTTTTATTCTACCACCACTGCAAAGTTTCTGCTTTGCAAAAATCAAAGAAAAATATTTGCAGAGCAATGTCATCTTGAGCGTTGTTATGACTAAAACATCAGTCAGGCTGAACTTTAAAACCCAAGTGTCAGATTCATGCACGATAAATCAGCTTTGGAGTATACAAAACCAAGAAAAAAGTAATGAATTGTCAGCTGTCATCTATCATCTGCTGAGACCTGACATCTAAAAAACACACTAAGCAAAGCATATATTTTGAAAGAGTACAATCCCAGGTTAATTTATTCTAATCCTCTAATCTACATCTATCCAATGATTTTTGTTTCATTTAAAATTTAGCTTGCTTGTAAGCTATATTTTTATTGCTTAGTCTAGTAGCGACATTATAACTATGGTTGGGGATTTAATTTCAATGTAAGCTCCTGTTTTTAAATTTCGATAACTGCCTGGAGAAGGGGGTGGGGAGAGGAAAACACTTTTTACTTTACTGAAAACAAAAAGATCATTTTAATCAAAAAAACATTTCATTCTCATGTCTCTTAACCACCAGATGACAGTTAGCTGTTTATCAGTTATCGCAGCACAACCATGTGTTAAGTGCTAACTTTCCAGCTTCTGAAGGACAGTGTATAAGTCTCTCAGCGTATAACTCTCTCAGCATGTCAGAGGCATCAGACTACTGTTTCTTTTAAATTCCAGACCTGGCTGGAACTGTAGAACATTTAATCCTGCAATGCAGAAGTGCTTAAAGCCCCCAGTGGAGCAAATCAAGGCCCCATTTTATTATGCATTGTGTATGGATATGCTAGGGAAGGAGCGCAGAAACATAAAGCATGTTTTCTATCTCTTGTTTCAGTCTCTAGAACCTCCTTGGGAGGCCTGCATTTTACTGACCATATCTTTTCTTTTTTCACTGGGTGTCACAAGAAACAACATCTGATTAGTTTGGCCAAGACTCTTCTGTATTAACAATGCTTTTTTTTCTGAACTTGTTTTAGAAAAATAGATAACCATATTTTGGAAGGAGAGAGCAAGATCAAAGGAATTAAAAAATTCCAATTAGTGGTGTGGAAGAGTTAATCTCCAATGGAGATTTGTAACAACAAACTCAGATCAGTATTTGTTATCGAACAGCTGTTCTGCCAACACCTGACATGAAACTACAATTTGTAAACAGTGGAGAAAGAGGTAGGTAGAGAGTATTTTCCTCAGGTGACACATAGAAAGTTTTGTGGGCCACTATCCCCTTACACATGTGGGAAAATGAGATAAAGAAGAAATTTATTTGGTCAAATATCTATGGATTGAAGCTTCTTTATCTGACTGGTGAAATCTGACCACAGTCCTAGTTCTGCAACATGTGTGTGTCTCTCACACACGCACTTAACTTACATGTCAAGGCACAGCCTCATATTGAAATCAATTGACTAGTTATAGTACATAAAATGAAGTACATTGTTGCAGGATTAAAATATTCATTTATAAGAGTACTGAAATTAGACCACATGCACATATTTTCCATTATTTTACAATACTATTTAAAAATATAGAACAATGCATGCATCTGTACCATGCTTTCAGACAGGTCAGGAATTGACAGCTAACAATTTTCAAAAGCACAGAAACATTTTGGTTTTTAAATTACTCTTCTCTACCATAAAAGACACTTTGCTACCACAGAAGATAAAAGAATATTATTCATAATGCCAGATCTTTGCCTCGATTGCTAAATTTATTCTTTTGTGGAGGGCGGTATGTACCATAAATCAAATCAAATTTGATTTTAAGTTAGGACCTCCACAATTTTTTATTCTACCACCATCACAAAGTTTCTGCTTAAATAAATAGCAGAGCATCTAGTGTTCAAGTCTTTGTTAAGATGGAGTTGAAACAAGGCACAAAGGCTAGGGACACAAATTACATATAAACCAGTATAAGTGATCAGAAAGTGGTTCCAATCTGTAACACAATGGAAGTTCAGTGCACATAAACTACTTTCAAAATGACTGAAATTAGTTTAAGATAAAGCTGGATGGATGTAGTATCAGACTTAGCTGATTTAGGCTAAATCAATCTGTTGAACTTCTGTCCCACATCCCCTCCTGAATCAAGTTAATGCACAGACCCCCCCACACACAGACGCACATCCCAGAATGCTTTGCACCTCCTCCTCAAATGTCCCCCTCACAGGGTGGGTGGAATAGCCTTAGCCCAAGCTGTCTGCTCCAGCTGTTCAGGAAGGCATGTCTACTGTCACCCAGCTTCTGGCCTGGGTCACTGCAGGCATGTGGCTGCATTTCTGAAATCAAAAGTGAATGTTCATTCACTTGCTTATCAGTTCAATCTACACAGCTTAGATTAACCTGTGAAGATTGAATCAATTCAGCTTCGGAGTTTTTGATTGTCTGTACTTAGCCAAAAAAGATAGTGGTTATTTAGACAACATGGTGTGGAAGCTCTTTCTTAGCTACCTCTTCAATGCAATTGGATGGCATTATCATTGGAAAGTAGGTCTGGAAGGGACCTCATATGCTGAGTCCAGACCTCTACTCTCAAGGTAGGATCATCCCTAACTAAACCATCCTAGCCAAGGGAAGTGGTGCTGGCTTCTACCCTGGGGGTCTTTAAGAGGAGGCTTGATGCCTACCTAGCTGGGACCATTTGAGCCCAGTTTTTTCTCCTGCCCAGGTGGGGGGTTGGACTTGAAGATCTACAAGGCCCCTTCCGACTCTACCTCTATGATTCTATGAAGTGTCTGTGTAACACAATGGCATTCAACCTTTTGCTGGTGTCAGCTGGAACACAAAATCATAGAAAATGTGGCTTCAAAGGGACCTCAGGAGGTCATCTAGTCCAACCCTCTGCTCAAAGCAGGACTATCCACAACTAGATCATTCCAGCCAGTGCTTTGCCAACCTGGGCCTTCAAAACCTCCAGCAATAGAGATTCCACAGCCTCTCTAAGTAACCTGTTCCAGTGCTTCACCACCCTCCTAGTGAGAGCTTTTCCTAACCTCCAACCTAAACCTCCCTTGCTGCAGCTTGAGACCATTGCTCCTTGTGCTGTCATCTGCAACCACTGAGAAGAATCTAGCTCCATCATCTTTGGAAACATCCTTCAAATATTTCAATGCTGAAGGGTGGTTACAAAGGGGTAAAGGCTGCTATCAAATCCCCCCCTCAGTCTTCTCTTCTGCAGATTAAATAGACCCAGTTCCCTCAGCCTCTCCTTAGAAGTCATGTGCCCCATCCCCCTAACCATTTTTGTTGCCCTCCATTGAACTCTCTCAAACTTGTCCACATCCTTTTTATAGTGGGGGGCCCAAAACTGGATGCAGTACTCCAGATGTAGTTTCACCAGTGCAGAATAGAGGAGAATAATTATTTCCTTCTGATAGTGGCTCAGGGGCAGTCAATGGGCCAGAATGGGTCCTGTGGGCCAGGATCAGGCCCTCTGCCACATCCTAAAACCCTGCACTACCTCTCAGGACCTCAGGCTTCAGGATTGGGGCTCATACCCATCACAATCCTGTGTGCCTGGTTCAGGCTGTGGATCACCTCCTCATGCTGATTAAGCATGCTGTCTGGTCCGTAGGGTTCCCCACAGGTCCAGAAATCTGGCAGCAGGGAAGCAACAATTGTTGTTGCTGCTCCCTAACTGTCACATTTTTGGATATCTGGGGACCCCAGATCTGGCCTGTAGGCTAGGGGTTGAGCCCCCTTGGTATAACTTGCTCTGAAAAGCTTCCAAGGATGGAGAGTCCAAAACTTTTCCAGGTAGCCTGTTCCAATATCTGACCACCCTCATAGTCAGAAAGTTCCTGCTAATCTCCAACCTAAATTTCCTCTGATGCAGCTTGAGGCCCTTGTTTCTAGTCCTGTGACACTAATCCAGCCCAGGATACTATTGCCCTTTTTTTTTTTTTAAACAAGAGCACATTGTCGAGTCACATTTGTCTTATGTTCTACTATAACCCCAAGTTCCTTTTTGGCAGTACTGCAGCCTAGCCACTTAATCCCCAATCTGTATCTGTGCCTGCACTTATTCCATCCAAAGTGTAGGACTTTGCACTTGTCCTTGTTGAATCTCATCTGATTGATGGTGAACTATTTTTCCAGTCTATTCAGATCATTCTGAATCATAGCCCTTCTCTCTGGAGTGTCTGTGTCTCCATCCACCTTAGTGTCATCCACAAATTTGTGGATGACACTATCCTGCCAGTGTGTGGACGAGGCAGACGGCATGAAATGTGCATTGCGGAGACCAACTGGCGG
>NW_017729026.1:3542312-3543779 GCF_001723915.1 Gavialis gangeticus | reverse complement strand
GGTCCCTTCTGACCCTAGAAACTATGAAACTATGAAAGTATACACTCAATTCTGTCATCAAAATCATTAAAGATTTGGATGGCAGCATCAGTAGATGTCCCACAGTTAACTTTAATCCCACTAGTCCATGCAATAATGCAATGGTGATGCAGCAGCTCTAGCATTAACTGTCAGATCAACAGGACAAATGGTAACCCTAGCTGGCATACACTCATAGGGCTCACTGTAACAAGTTGGAGGTGCCAACAGGCTGCTCTAGCACATGTAAAAGATAGGCAGAAGAGAATCAGAAAATGGTCGATTCTCAGCTTCTCTTATTTTGATTTCTACTTGGCCTGTTCTCAGTGTTTGGATGGAAGGTGGTGAAAGGGGAGTGGTGGGGGAGGAAGGCGAGTTGTCTTTAGCTGTTCTAAATAGAGGTGCACAGATACATCAATCCAGTATTGGATTCTCACCATATCTGCGCAGGATGGGCTGCAGCTGCAGGCTGGGGCTGGGCTGCACTTGGGAAGGTGGCAGTGGCACTGGGAGGTGCTTATGAGGGGGCTATGGAGAAATTTGGGGTGGCTTCAGCTCCCCCCCCAACGGCCCCCCTCCCAGCACTGCTGACGCTTACCCTGAGCATAGCTTGGTCCCCAGCCCCAGCCCACAGCTGCAGCCTGCCAGGCCCCACCCCACACAGATCCAGGGGCATCCCCCACCCCTGTGCCCTCCTGGACAAGTGGTGGGAGCTGCCCCCCCTTCCCCCTCCCTGTTACCCCTGGCAAGGGAATGTAAATGCATCAGGACTCTAATGGACCTTTTTTGGGATTGTACACATACAGTGGTATCTTCAGACATACACGGACTATAATCTTTGCATTGCTATTGTCTAATTTGTATGGTTTGGATCACCTTCAATGTGAAGGCATTGTAGAAAAACACATTCTACAAAAAAGCAGTTTTCACTTTCACAAATCAGACCTGCTCTGTATGAGCCTGGTTTTTTAGCTACAATCCTTATGCTATATGAAGCATAAAAGGATCATTTCTGCTGGCTGCAATTTCTGCAGAGTCTGGTCCATTATTCAGGCCCACTGCTGAGAGACTGACAAAAAGGGATGCTTAGGCAGGCTTAAAAGAAAAGCACAGAAAACTGGGACACTGGCTTCATAGTTATCATACGGCTAGATAACTGGTTATGTCTCTCGCCTTTGAAAACTAAAAAGCTGCAGGAGAAAGCAGAAGCTGATTTTAGAAACATTCATGGCTAGATTCACACAAGGGTCTTAGCAAGGGTTTGCACACCCCACTTTTAGGAGCCTAGCTAGCTGTTTCATGGAATTCATTGCATTGATAGCATCCTGTACCCCCTGCCTTGCCCAGCCAGATGCTGCCTTCAGCACCAGGCTCCCCCACCCCAGACCACCAGTGCCCTGGCAGTTGGGGGCTCTGTGGGCAGTGGGAAACAGTTGGTGTCATGTGCGT